>NC_092828.1:65806752-66113790 GCF_039878825.1 Excalfactoria chinensis | reverse complement strand
TTAAGTGTGAAACAAGAACATCTCAAAATTGTTTCTTGAGGGAAGCAGTTTTCAAACTCTGAAAAGGTACTTCTAAGCAGTAGCTAGCAAAGTTCTGTGTTAAGAGAAACAAACAAACAAAAAAACCTTGGCAATGTCTTTTTAAATTAAGAAGGATGGCGATGGATTCGATGCAAATCTGTAGTGATAAGAAAACATAAAAAGTGTCAAGAATCTTAATCATAAATATACTTTGCAATCTGGAGTTACCGTACATTTTTAATTATATATATTTAAGGATGATAGCTCTGTTTACAAAGCAAAAAGGAATCTTTAGAGGGATGCAATAACATTAATTCAAATGCTAATGCAGATTGAAGTAACAAAATGTTTCTCTAGCTTTCCCTGTAGATAAAATAACCATACATTCGGTTGAAAAGCTTACAATTTTCTGCATTGTGGATACATTGCCTCATGCAGTCTCAATAAATCTGTATTTTATTCTGGACTTAAGCAAGATTTGATACATAACCTGCAGTTTTATTTTGAATCCATTTCTTAGGCTTAAGTAAAATATTTCTTGAACACTACTGAAGACAGAGCACTTCTCTAAAACTAAATCCCTTCTTGTGGTACAAGCTCTGAACCTGTTTCTGCGAGCACAGTGTATACTCTCAATGCAGTAAGCAAAAAGAGGTATATACAGTACGTTCAATATGAGACAAAGCTACCAGTAACTTCCCTGTAATTAAACTAAACTATTTCTGGGTGCATCTATAATTTATATGTGTTCTGTGCATTACTCCTCATCAGGAATGTTGGGGAATGCACTCTGATTTTTAATGTTCAGTGCTAGAATGACCAAACTAAAATAACATTAATATGGTAATCTAAACAAACAAACAAACAAAGTAGAACTGCATTACCATACAGTGGAAAGCTATTTATTGTACCTCTGGGATTATTCCTCTAAAAACCGTAGCGTACAAAGTCTTTGTCAAGCCTGAACTGATGTATATAACTGAAATAATGTAAAGTTATATTTTCATGTTTTTATAATTAACAACATGATGGGAATACATAGTGTAAGATTATTTCAATTACAGATAATATGGATTGGGTAATACACAGCTCGGTTAAAAAGCAGTAATCATAGTTTAATATCCATGTTACAGTACATCAGTATATTGCTATATAAAGTATGTCTGTGTGCATTTAAGTGAAAAGTAGTCAAGAGTGATGAAAGCTGTCCAAGGGTTTTTTATTCATTTTATATGAAAACTGTTATGGAGCAACCAAAATGTTTATGAATTCAAACTTGTGTAAATTTCAAAATGTCCTTTACTGTAGCTTTTTGTTTACAGTACGGTATCTTATTTTCTGCTTTGTTAAATGAGTAACGGTACAAAGCCAGACATACACTTTCTAAGACATTAACGTTCCTGTTTTTTCATGTATACCTATCTGACAGAAAATGCTTCTGATTTTATTTTTCAGTCTGACACATGATGGCTTTTCTGGAGTGTTGTATAAACTTCAATCATACATAAAAAAATCTTCTTAAAAAAGGCAAAAGACTTTTTTATGTCTGTTTAGTATTATTGAAATTTGGTTAATTATTTGTTATAAATGTATTTTCTTGAGGTTTTACATATAGCAAAGCTATTTCTCTCCACATACATGAGTTTTCTTGATGAGTTTGCAGAGAAGATTGCCCCTAAATCCTCTTGTCGCTCATGGGTTCATATCACTAAATTGAGAAATGTACATTTCTTGCCAGTAATATAGTTTTAGTTGTGAAATGTAACCTTCTTGATCATACTTACAATATCAGTGTGTCAGGTTGATATGATAGTAAGTTAAATATTTATTCAGTAACTCTACTTAAGTATTGTCAGCTATTCCTTGGATCAGTAACTTTTTACTTCAACTGATTGTTGTCTAAGCTGAGACCTGAGAAATGGCAAGTATTTTAGCTGTATATTACTACTAGTATTGCTGCCAAAAATCCAGATAGATGGGAAAGAGTTGGCTCTTACAACAAAGAAATAGAAGACTTGTGATGTGAAAGACTCAACTGTTGTTTTTTTAATGTGTTACACAGTTCTAACTGTGTTATGTCTTGGAGTACCAGCCTGCTCTTTGGCTGATAGATTTGAACAACAGTGTACAGATAACTGTATTTTAAAATATAATTATTATTTCCTCTGTCTCTTGGTACAGTTAGTTATTTGAAAATAGAACTCACCAGCAAAATAGTCATCAGCAGCTATTCTAGGTGATACCTGTAGGGGCTACTTAGACCTGTTTCAGAATATGTTTTCATTAATTATTAAATCATTTCATTTCTGTCCTTACATTGGATCTTAAGAATTAAGTGTGCACTTAACTTTAGGCATTTTCTTCAGTATCAGTTTGTTCTTTATACTTTATTATAAGCTTAAAAAAAAAAAAAAAAAAAAAAAAAAAAGAGGATACTACATGTCCATATATACACTAATAGAATTAGAGAATTGTATACAACAGTGGCGCTTACCTGACAAATTTTATTCAGTACTACAGATTTTCCTGAAATTTCACTCTTGCTACTCCTAGTCCTCTGAACTTTGGACTGTGTAAAATCCCATGGTAAAACTACCCTACATTCCTTTCTTTCTTTCTGCCTTGAATGTTTTTTTTTTCCTCTTGCCCTGAAGGCATAGAATTATAAATATGTCTGCATCTAATACCTGGGGATCTCTACAGGACCTTGAAGTGATGACAAAGATTCTCAATTCCTGCAGACATTTAGTTAGTTTGAAGACATGAGCTACAAAGTAGAAGTATTTTTAAAATTTCCCTAATGTAGTGAATATTGCCTTAATCACTACTTCAGATTTAATTGCTTGGTGTTTTAACATACAATTTATTGAATTTTTATCTTTGAAAAAAAAAAACAAAACAACCACAAAAAAAAAAAAAAAAAAAAAAAAAAAAACACTTTAAAGCTGGATTTTTCTAAGGAAGGGCCAAAAAAATAGAACATAATGAGATAAAATACAAAAATTCTGAGAATTCTCCCTCACCTGTGGCTCCTACGTGTCATGAGATCTTCCTACAATCCATAACCACTTTGTCAGGATGTTCCATGATGTGCTTGCTTCCTTTCACTCTTGTGTCACCACATGCAGTTAGTTCTAATGCATTCTTTTTGTTATTGGTTTTGTTGTTTTTCTTTTAATCTTGATAGATTGGTAATACATAATATTGACTATACTTTTTTCAATTGATTAATTCAAAAGTTTTTTATAGCTGACTGCATGTGTCTCTAGCAAAGACACAGTGATGATAAATGTGGGAAAGCTTTCTTGAATCATCTAGGTTAAACCCATAGTTGAAGGGATATCATCCACTGCACCATTCTAGTATCAGTCTCCTTTGTACATCTCTTACTGGTAATGAATATGAAGATTTGTCCACCTCTGTAGACGTTTCAGCGCTTTGCTTACCTAAATGGTAAGAAAATACTTTGTACCTGAAAGAAAAACATGTTCCCAGTTAACTCCAGAAAGCTTCCCAATGAATGGCTTTCTAACATTTGCCCAAAGTTCCTCCTCACAATACACTTATAACTTGACTCAAAAGGAGAGAATTATTGCTGCATGCTGCTGGCATTGAAGAAAAAAAAAAAAATGTTTCTACTTGGTTTGTCATTACTTTTAACAAATGCTGACTATCAAAGACTGCCTTCTGAGTTAGTTATGCCTACTAGGATTCCTGTTATAACTGTGATTGAAGTATATATTTAAATTAAAATAGGATTTACTTGCTTTAAAGTTTCCAGACCTAATCTTAAAAACACACATAGTTTATACGTATAGAATAGTAAAGGGCTGCTAAACTTCAGTGCCTATAACAACCACTTGAAATTGTGTTTAGTCGTTCCCCTTCTGAAGGGGGAAATGCTACAAAGAAATGGGTTCCATGTGGACCCTGTGTGCCTTGGACAGTGTGGGACCTCATGCTTTCTCATGCACAGATGGGAAGCAGGTTGGCAAAGCTGAGATAGACGCCAGGAGAAAGTTTCATGTCATTTCTTCTGTCCCTCCTCCATTCTAAAAGGCAAAGCAGCATCCAGATGAGACAGGAAAGGGTTTAGTCCTGTTTTCAAAAGGTAGAAAATATACTCACAGTTAGTGCTTTCACTTTTAAAACCAAAAAATCCAGTGTTAATGAGATTTTGAGATGAAATTCTGTTTTGATTTACTGTAAACAATTTTTAAAACTGGAAAATAAAGCCTGTTTCCAGAGTCTCATTTACTGTCAGTAATGCTTATGTGAGATAGCTTCATAAAAGGGTCCTTCTTGTACATCCTCTACAGAATCATAAGTATTTTGTTAAAAATGTATTTGGAAGTTCTTACATGGCAACTTTTTCACCCAGTTTTCAAGTTGTGTTGTTACTGCCTGTCCTTCAGCACTGTGTTCTCTTAGATGAGAGAAAATCTCAATTAAGGAGTTCTACTTATAGCTTTCACTTAATAGTATGCTTTACCAATAAAATAGATTTTTTCAGTAGTTCATTTCCATATTTAAATCACAAGCACATGCTGCGTTACCTCATATTCAGAAGAATAAAGAAGTATTTATGTGAATATTCTATGTTTTTGAAGGAGTAGATATTTTTTATGCCTTTGTAGTGACTGAAGATGCAATGATACAAAGTACTTCAGTGATTTTTACTCAAGTGCTTGGTTCTACATGTTATTGTTATTTTTAATAATTCCACAACATTATTGGAAGAATATTTCAGAATATATCAGTGGCAGCTGATAGAATATACCTATAGTGGGAAGTAACCATTCCATTTAATGTGTTAGCAGGTGGAGTTGCTGCTACATGACAAAGAAGGTTATGGATGATCCAGTATATGAATATTTATAAACATCTAAATACAGCTATGAAAATGAAGTAGTTAAACCGTTGCCAAGTTGGATAAAGCCAAGATTTCACCTTAGATATATACTTAAAGAAAAAAAAAAAAAGAAGTATAGCAATAATTCATAGTAGGGCCAGTAACAAGACAAAGGTATGTAATTAAGTGCCTTTCTGCTTTTAGCATGAAGAAATTTGGAATTTCGTATTTCTGTAAGACAGTGTGTTAGTCCCATGAGGGCTCCATCAGGAACAAATTCTGTAACTTCAAAAAGATTTTTGCTCTAGCTTAGATGATTAAGTTCTATGATGTTTCTGTGCAAAAAAATGAGCGTGTCCCTCGCTAATTTAGGCCTACTCAAAGAGGCATATTGTCTCTAACTTCATGAGCAGGGATGATGGATTTATGCATGTATATATATATATGTGCTTTTTTTTTTTTTTTCTATTTAAAGTGTCTTGCCTATTTAAAAATGCATGATTAGAGAGGCTCAGGTTTAGTTAAATCTAATGAACAAGAACAAATAAAACACACCTCTTTGTAAGCTATTACTAGATTTTTTCTGAACAAAAATCTCAAAAGGAAGTTGATGCCTCCAGGAAAAAAGAATACTGGGCATGGGTGTTACACTACCTACTTTTAGCACTGTGCAATAATATACACTGCTGTGGTGCTGTGGCAGAATTCTGTCCACGTTTTGTATTATTTTATACTGGCAAAGACAAAGTAGTATAAACTGTAGGAATTCACTGTTGCAAAGCAAGCTTGGCAGCCAATTTTAAGAAAATTTCTACTTAGTGGTTGCATCTGTGACATTGTCATGTTCAGGAAGCCTGCACCAGCTTAATGTAAAAGTAAAAAATGAGATTAACTGTTTTTTAAGCGAGTGTCTTTATCAGAGAGCAGAACTTTACTTAACATGACTATGCTTATCTACAGTACTTGTTTTCCACAGGAACAGTTGTCATTCTTTCTCAGTCTGTGTTCTTTTTCATTCTAGAGACACTAATGGTGTACTGTTTATATAGTTTTCTAGTGTAGTCGATCCAGTTGGCTGTCAGAGGGGTTTATGAGTTTTGCTTAGTCCACCTTGTAAGCTACCTTCTAAAGGAGTTCTTCATAGTTTTCTATTTTTAATTTGCTTTTTGACCTTTTAGCATTTGTAGAGATTTTTAGTACATCAAGGAACATGGAATATCCTTGTGTAGGCTGCTTGCTGTTTTGAGATGTTGCCCAAGTCCCTCAGTTGATGATCTGGTGAAAAAGCTGCATCTTGCTATGTGGAATAGACTAAACAAGACTGGATAAGAGAATGCAAAACACATAAGTGACTCTAAGATGGGATTTTGAAGCTGTGATTTGAAAAGACTATATTTACTAAGAAATCCAGTGGAACCTACGTTCTCATTTGAGTTTAGAAAGATAGAAGATAAACAGTACACTTCTGTGGTGGACCTGAAACTTAGAATGTGTTATGATGAGTGTAGACATCGAATATGGCCTTCTACATTTAATACTTATACCCATCTACCTTCCATGTATCAGCTATTTTAGCCTTTGTGAAATTGTTTTGAGCCAGATTACTGATAACCTAACATATGTATTCTGATATACAGATAAGCTAAGTCCAATTACATTCTGTCTGCCTGCATTAAATCATCCTCAAATCTGGGAGTAAAACAGACCATTTTCTTTCCAAATAAAGAGTGAGTTTGTTTTCAACTGGCTTGCTTGTGTTTTAAAGCCAACATTTCATCAGATAATTAGAGTAATTATTTTCTTTACTTTTATTGCTGGTGATATTCTTTGGATCTTTAAAAGCTTTTCAGTGAAGTTGATTGATGGTGTTTACCATGGAGATATGTGGATTATCAGTCAAGTCAGGTTTTGTTTTCTATTTTTTTAAGACTCTGAAAATATAGAATGATTCAAGCTGTAGCAGAGAAGAAAGATACAAGGAATTGTTGCAAGAGAACTTGGGTGAGATTTTGTTTGTATGGCTTACATTTAAACAAGCTTTATCTTTTTACTTGCATATGATTGCCACAGTTTTGGAGCTGTGTTTTGATTTGTTTTGTTTTGTAAGAAAAAGCAAATTGGTCATCTCTCTGTAATTATTCTCAAACACACTCTGATCACAGTGGCTGGTATCAGTGAAGCTACCTGGGTACCTTGAGCGATATACCCATGTTGGAGTAGATAGATGGTAGAATTCCCCAATATAAGAATAGATGTTTTCTGTCTAATTTCATTTCTATGTGAATAGGACTGTTCCCTTTTTTTGTAGAGTGTTTTCCTTTATTATTTTTTGGAACACAGCTGCAGACATGGAGGCCAGTAGAGAAAATAATGTAAACATGTTATTTCTCAAAAGAATAGTGCAGAATATGACAAAACACTCCTGAAGAATCTCTGCAGAAAGGTATTTGAAAAACGTCTTTAAAAACTGACTTGCTTCTGAGGATCCTTTAATGAGAAGGGAAATTAAGTGGCTTCTCTGTCATGAAATTGTCTTCCTCTAAGCAGAAAATACTGTTCTGAAGGCCAAGAGTCTGTGTACAGACATACTTTGCAGAATCAGCCCTAAATTACTGAATTCTGTACATAAATGTAAGTACTGATATTGAGCATACAATGAAATTCAGAAAGGAAATTTCTTTAAAAAGCAGATTAGCATGATCCATTGCCTTTCAGTGACATCATCAAACCTATCATTATCAGTGTTTTAATGATTTATTATTTCTGGATCAGTACATGTGCCTTAATGCTCTGTCTCTTCCTCAGTTAGAATTCCATCACCATTGCATACCATTTGTAACTTCCAGCATGACCAAATCTACAGTAGATTTCCTCATCAAAGTTGAGTGAATTTATGTTTTATTTCATCTTCTAAAGAATGTACAGAAGTCCTGCTGTCAAAGTGCCTGCAGAATGTTGGTTGTGTTAATAAAAGTATTTATTAGTCTAACAAATAAATAAGTAAAATCTAAGAAAAGTCTGACGCAAGGAAGTGTTACTGAATCATTCAGAATTCTTCCCCCACCTGCTCATTTCAAACCATTTCATGGTATATTCTGAGTTGTGTAAAGAACAAGAAGATAATGTTCGTTTTTTTTTCTTTCCACTTCTCTCCAGTCCAGTTCAAAATCTGGCTTAGAAAAAGGATAGTATTGTTACTCGATTTTAATGTTAATTTTTGTCCATTATTGTCTTTGTGACTGGAACATCTTGCACACTGGTTTTCTCCCTCCTAGGAACAAAAAGATGTGTGTGGGATACCACAGATATATTTCTGAAACCCTCTGCAGATACTGTCATTTTTATTTCTAGATACTTGATCATTGCTTGCCTAGTCCTCCTAGATCTTGGTGGCTGGTAAGATTTAAATCTGTCTTTATGCTGGAAACCTGTTTTGTATCCTGTTAACCTGTTAATACTCCCTAGGTGGCCATTAACCAATGGTTAATGATGCCATTCAAATACAACTTTTAATTTATGCAATACCTTGAGAATTACACAGTGTTTTAGAAATAATTTAATATTAATGGAACTCTAAAGTGGAGACTTAAAGCATGCAAGCTAGTATTCAAATACTGAGGATAAGAGATGATAGTGAACAAAGATATAGGATAAATAGTTGTGAGACAGTGCAGGCCAGTTGTGTTGATGTAAATATATACTCTGTTTTGTCTTTAATGCTAGGGCCAACATTTTTGATTCAAAATTGTTTTCACAATAGTGGAGTAGGGTATAAAAGCATATATTGGAACTTCTACCTGGTGATATTATTCTAGCTAGAAGGTTTTTTATTCTAGTGGTGATAACTGAGGAAAAGAAATTATTTTCCCACAAGCATCTTATGGTACTGATTTTGTTTAGCTTGTTGTAATATGTTTGTCATTTCCTTTTGGAAGCTTGTCATTTAACTTTCAGGAAGACAGGCAGCTGTAAACATAAAATGCTTATTAAGCAAGTGAATGAAACTTGCAGAATGGTTCTGTCTATGCCAGATAGGTGTTCTTTGTATGTTTCTCCACTTTTCCACTGTGAACTTGAGGGGGTAGTACATTTTGATAGCCTTTGAGTTCTGAAATCAAGTGAATCAATCTGTGACACTTAGATGTATGGAAATTAGTTTCTTGCCATGACTGAGCTCAGCAGCTTCTATGTTGTCTACAAGGTGGATTGCCCTCTGTGTTGTTTTACGTGTTAGTGATTGTTATAAATGATAATAAGAACCATAAAATTTTAAATTTCCATATTAAAAACCTTTCCAGTTCCATTTGTCTGTGTGCTCGTGTTCAATCAGTCATGTACAGTGTCTTATTTCAGATACATTCAATTGTAGTCAGGCCTGTAATTTCCATGTTTACTTGCAGACTATATTAAATAAATTATGTAGCATTCACTAATCATGGAGTTAATCATTTTGTTGTTCCTTCAAGTTGCTTCAGACTTGAGACCTGGTTTAACCATGATATTCCTTAGAAGAGTTATTGATAGAAAGTAATGGACAGTATACTGCCATTCCTCTTGATGGAAGGTATATACCCACCTATTTAATCTAAATTTCACTTTGGAGTTTTACAAACTCCAAAACCCACGTATACTATCGCGTTACAGTCTGCATCAATTTCACCTCAAAAGCGTGTATGATCTGATCTAAAAATGAGCAAGATAATGTATTGTTATACTAAGAATGTTGTTGTTTTTTTCCCCTTTTGATTACAATTTTTGTAATTGCACAAAATGCAACTTTTTGTTCTTTACCACCATTACCAGTTTCCTTTAAGATATACTTCTGCACAAGTAAGTTGCATGCCAGTAGTGCCAGGATGGATTACTATCACTTTTATATAACAGATTCCAATGAAAACAAGCCCTTTTTTGAAGTGAGAAATATCCTGGCACTGAGTTCAGGAGATTTCCTGCTTCCAGACACTGAAGTATTAAAGGCAGAGTGATCTGTGTAGGATTGTAAAAAAATCTGTGTAGCAGATTGTAAAAAACAGTGAAAGAAGGACAAGGGCTGAACCATTTGCTTAACACAAAGTAAAATGCTTGTGTTTAGGGCTGAGAAGTGTAAGATACATACTTAGAACCATTCCTGTATTCATTTGTCTATCCATTTATCTGTTTCATTTTTCTCTGCAGGTTCTATAGGAAAAAAAATTGAAAAGAAGGCCACTAATCTTCTTATACTGGCAAAAAAAACAACAAAACAAAACAAAAAAAAAAAACAAAAAAAAAACAAAAACAAAAAAAAACACCACACTCTCAGTTCAGGTGCAATTCATGACACATAAAAGTAGATTGGGTTGGTGAAAAGATCCTGCATAGTATTTAATATGAATGATCTTCTCATCTTTTGAAAGTTCAGTGTGCCCAGTATCTAAATCAAAGAGTGAAAATCTCTTATAAGCCATTTATCAGATCTGTCCTCCACATGCCTTTGTCAATTAAAATTTCCATGGCGATTTCCAAATCTCATCAAAAGATTTCTATAAGGAAGAATCTTACACTGACATGAGCATGTTTAAGACATCCTACAGGGTGATCTGTGCTGCCAATGGCTGGCAGCACACCTGGAACAGCAGTCTTCTCAGACAGCTGGAGAGTGATTTTTCACAATCATTGGGAAACGAAACAGAAACAAAAGGCCACCTTGGCATTAATGGCCTCTGCATCATTTCCAACAAATCAGTGAATCACAATTAGGTGATGATTTTCAAGCATTAATTTTAGTAAGTAATGAACCAGGCATGCTCCCAGTCAATTCACAGAAGTAGTTTAGGAGTTTCCCAGTGAGTATTCTCATTCAGTGTTTCATGTTGCATCATTTTTGAGGACTAGGAAGGTTTGCTGCATTAGATGGAGGGAAGTTATTCTATGCTTGTTACCTTGAGCACATGGGAATATTCATAGGCATTTAGTTTCGTGATATGGATGTCACCTGTGGGAAGTAATTAGAGTGAATGGAAGTGTGCAGAGTCTTAGATTTTGTGGAGGTCTTTTGACAAACAATTTACACCTGGCTGAAATCTTTCATTAAAACCTTTGGTCCAATCCTCGGTAGTATAATATTCACATTAGGAGATGCATGTGGGTAAATGAAGAGATTGTCAGAAATAACTAAAGAAACAGGGCTTGAAATATGAAAAACTTAACAGAAGTCAGACTGAGTAAAAACAGATTAAGAAAATAACATTTCTCTCACAAGTGAAATTGAGGATTTGCCATTCACAGGTGATTAATACTGGTTTTAGTGGTAATGCAGAAAGTCCTTGCATATTTTACTTCAGTTTTGGCAAGGAAGTCTGGTGAGTAAGTTGCAGAAGGTTTCTTCCACAAAGGAGCTGTAAAGTAGAAAGGAAGGTGGATGAAGAATATAGTATTACACAAGGGAATATTACAGTGGAATATTACAGTGGAATAGGAAGTTCAACTTTGGTTTTCAAGGATCAGCACTAGGATCAGCTGTGTTCTAATGCATGACCCTTAGCAAGGAGAGAAAGAAATGAGAGGAAAAATTCTGGTGAAATTAGCTTGATGGTGCAAAACTGAGACAAAAATGGAGATGAAACAGTGAAACATGGGAGGTACTTGAGGACTGGAGTTATAGAAATAAGTCTAAATAACATAAAATGAAAGGCACTTGAGACACATGGAAAAAAAAATATAGCACAACAACAGATTAAAGGTAGGCAAACACATTGTTCTGCTTCCAGTGTCAGTGAGTAGCATAAGTCCTGTGAAGACAGGAGATCATACACAATATGTATTTAGCTGGAATACCCTTGTGGCCTCCAGCAGCTTGTGGTTAAGTTGTGTTCCGATTTTCTCCCATAGACACAGATGCTATTCTTGTATTTTTTATTCTTCCCAGCAACTTATCACTTTGAACTCAACTCAATTTTTGGCAGCCACAAGATCCCAAGTCAGAAATTGTCATGGTTTAACTAAACATTATGGAAAGAATCACTTCTCTTTTTTTCTTCTCTTTTGTCTTTAACATGTTATCTGGTAATATCTTTTGTTGCATCCTAGTATGAAATACAATTAGCAGTTTCTCTTTGATCCCCACTCTGAACTGAGAAGCTTGTGAGCTGTTGTATTGAAAGAAACTCAGAAAGCTTACCCTCTTTCACATAATGAAGTGGAAGAGGAGCTTCATCCCAGGAGTGAGCTACTTAGATCTAAAAAGCAAAGGTGGTCCCAGAAAAATAGGTGATAAAATTGGCAAGGAATAAATTCGGGGTGGATTGTGAAAATTTCTAGTTGCAGAGCAGCAGATCATCTCAGCAGTTGGGTCAGAGGGCTGTGACACAGCGATGGAACAGTAATTTTACAACAGACATCTCTCTCTCAGAGGAATGCTGAATGTCGATGATCTCAGACAATGGTTCAGAGCTAAAATATATGTTCACCCTATGAGCCAAGTCATGCTCTGTCATGTGTGAGAACTACTAATGGGATCCAGCTATGGATGTCCCTTCCTACACTGTTTGGCTGCAGAGGAGATCTTTCTTTGTTCTCACCCAGATTCAAACTCCCATGTGGTCACCTAGATTTAGCTGTCTATCTATGCCAGTCATTTTGAAGAAAGACAAGAAGGGCACATCATGCCTTTGTGTCTGCTAGGTCCATTATTAAAAGTGATTTGAAACAAGCAAACACAAAAATAACTTGCTTGAGTACAGGAAATCTTGGTTTCACCTTTTCTATTATATGAAAAAGTTTATGAAAAATCTATTTTACATCCAGCATGGGAAACTTACATCTAATGCTACAGTATTTTTTCAGAGATTAAATATTTCCTACAAAGCCAGATCCATTTTGCAATGCACAGTTAACCAACACTGGACAGGACTGGTGCAGGGAGGATTCTGACTGAAGAGATGCCAGAGCCAAACCTATCCCAATTGTTCTAAGGAGAGATGAGAAAATTCTTCGTGTTCTCAGCAAAAGAAGAAGAGAAACAAGAGCCTGCCTCTTATACGGGCATCGTGTAGTGTGAGGCTTCAGTTTTTACTCTGTAGGATTTGTTCAAGAGGGAGTTAAGCTCTCCACAAGAACTGGAGCAGCTGCAGATATCCTGTCAGTGTGGATTATTCTCCTTTTTGCTCTGGGGCTCTGATGCTTTCATTGCCCAACTGCATCCATGTTTGTTTGTTTCTGATTTTTGTCTGTAACAAGCCAGATATTTCCCTCAGAGAGAAAGCACAGGCCCTGTTTAAGAGATAGCTTGGCTCTACTGCTCATTTTGACAGGCATTGAAGATGCAGCATGATCATCTTGCATGGTTTGTATGTTTAGGCTGCTCCAAATGGTTGTGTCCTTGAAATGTTTAGATGTGAATCAGGCTTCAGTTCCTAATAAAGGCTTCCAGGATGGGATGGGTGTACTCCAAAGAGTTGGGGTTGTGCAGATAAGAGGTTACCATGGAGAAGAATAGAATGTAACTTAGGTGTCCTACCACCTGCTCCTAGGGGAACAGCATTGGCTTTGCCTGCAGTTCCAAAGCAACTGAACTTGGCAATGATACTTCGAGAAGGATCTTCTTATAGTGACACCAAGAGAATGGAAACACCTCCAAAAGTGTGACTATCAGCTTAGATTTAAACTGCAAGTCTTGAAGTTTGGTTTAATTAGGATTCACCTATTTTGCACTATGTCCAGAGCTCCCAGATGCTTAGAAAAACCTAAATGGCTTCTGGGATGGGTGATAGTTGATTGCCAAAAGGTTGTTAGGCTTTAAGTCTTAGATGTAGACACTTCCTACAGATCAAGCTGAGAGATTCTCCTGATAAATTCTTTGAAACCAGCATGAGCTGGTTCAGTAAGTTACAGATGAGGTATGAGTAGCCTTTCTCTTCATACTGAGGTCTGTGAGGATAACCTTGCTAGGAACTCACAGTCTGCATGCTTTTTTTCTGAAAAAAGAGACTGTACCTGATGTGCTGATGGAGGAATCTTGCAGAATAGGAGGAAAGAAGTCTAGGAAGAATTATCTTAAATAGAATATCCTCTGCCAGGCATCTGATTTGGCATTGCAGATGTTTGAAGTTCTCCATTCTTCAGTTTTAAATCTGAAATCTTCCTTTTCAGATAAAAAAAAAAAAAAAAAAAAGTATAAAAACTAAAGCTGCTCAAACTTGATTACTGGTAGTTTATTCTAAAAAGAGAGTTGTTGCTGTCAAAATGCTTAGCTGGCAAAGGGAAGCCTAGATATCTCATTATCCTATTGCCAAGAAAGTCACGGTTTTGAAAGCAATACAGCGTGAACCAAGAGACTGTCGCTGTCAATCTGTTCTGGTATTTGCTGAAGAATGAGGAGAATCAGTGCTTCTTTGAAGAAACATTGCTTCAGGCTTCTCTGGATGTGCACCAGATAGGTTTTAACAGTGGTATTTATTTATGTAACATCACTGAGGACCTTAGTTTTGCTTTATGTTGCAGGCTGTACTATTTTTAAAGAAACCAATTGCATTCACAACATGTGTTTGTACTTAAAAGCATACCTATGAAAAATTGTAAAGTAGTGCTGCTAAAGCAGAAAGTAAAAAATGAAGACTTGAAGACTGGCAGTGCTCTACAAAGAGGACACGATAGCTTTTCCAGAGGAATAAGCCATCTTTTTTAGAATTATTAATCATCTCTGTCCTAAGGACATATTCAGTGAGAGGCATAAAATCATACTGGATACGTAGGCGAAAAAATGCATTTCATTTTGCTAGTGATTCATAATCAAGTCGCAGTGGCATAGAAATAGACCTGTGAATTCCTCAGATTGCTGACATTTAGCAAATTAATATGAATTTTAATTTGCTTCCTTATTGGACTATGAGTCACTCAAGAGTAGGTGACAGGAAAAAAGTTTCTGAAGTGTGAGCATTTACCCAGTGAAACAAACAGAAGTGAGCTCACAATTCCTGCATTCAGAAAGGAAACAAACCAAGAATAAACAACATCAAAATGGAAGGAAATACAGTGCTTCTTGGGTTAAAACAGATCCCTTCCACATTTCTTGGATTAGCTCATAAAACATGTATATAAAAGAAATTAGATTTGGCAACGAACTTAAGAGTCTGAAGTTAGAAAATAACTGTCCTCTGTAGTTGTGCTAGAAATCTACATTTCTCTGTCAAGAAGACTCATGGATCTCAAGGCCATAAGGAACTTCTGTTTACTTACTCTTAACTCCTGCATCATCTTTGGAGATTTGAATATTGAACCAGCTCAGCATGCTGCTTGAAGAAATATCCTCTGTTGACCAAAAGATTATTTAGAGCAGAAAACTTCACATAGTTGTAATCTCCTCTGAGAGTCTGTTAACTTCATTTTATCTAATACACTGCAACCTAATTCTTGCTTGAGCACTGGCTCTTTTGCCTCCTGAATAGCCAAGATGGCTGGGTTGAAAAGTCTGCTCCAACAAGGTAATTTCTTTTCATGGATCATGACTTGCTTGCATCTTTAATTTCACCTGAGGTGCTGTAGCCTTTCATTTAGTCTTTCACTGGACAGAACAGTCATTTTAAAATTTGCTCTTGCACTTCTAATTTTATTATCTAAATTTTGTTGATGTTGCTTGTAAAATTGTTTCAGGCGTAGATAATGTCATTTCTCTGTTCTTGTTCAACATGAATATCAGTCACCTTGTTTCTTAGATATTCTTCATGTTCATGGTATGACACTGATCAACAAAACTAATACACATGAGATGCCTGGTATTCCTCCATATTTCTCTATGGAGATCACAGAAAAATCAAAGGAACCTCAGCCTACTCCATTTTCCTAAATCTTTTCCTAATCATTTCATTGAAAATCTATTCAAGATGAGGAGGTTATCTCAATGTCTTACTGCCGTGTCTGAGTTCTGTGGAAAAAAAATACTGAATCAGACTCTGATTTATTATAAAGATAATTACTCCTTTCAGAATTTGATTGCTAGCTGATAAAGTCATATTTTTCTTGAAAATTTATTTTGGGATGGTAGCACTGGGAGCTCCTCATAAACTTGCCATACATGTGAAAATTATCAGAGCCAGCAAAGTCAGTTCTAACACTGTGTACTCAAAGCAGGGCAGCCAAAACTGAGATTCTCTGTCAGTTTTAATATCATCCAAGTAAACCTACTAACTAGCCAACTGAACATCTCTTGAGGAGCATTCTAATTCTTGTACTGTAATTAGGCTTGAATACAAAATATTGATTTTGCAGTAATTACATTTATGTGACCATTAAGATAATGTTTCAGGAAGTCTGCCTAGATTCAGCATGAGGTTCCAGATAATGAAATGTTCGCTCTACTGCTGTGTAGAAATGCTTTTAAATAAAACTTAGTCAGTACTCAAGATAATATTAATTTGTTTGATCCTGCCTTCTGGCTTGCTTGTTTTGGGACATTCTACCAAAATGGAAATATTTTCCAGGGGTTGATTGTGGATAATTAGAGTAGGCCAGATTTTTAGCTGTGTTTTGAGAGCATCCAGGGAAAGGATGACATATGAGAAAAAAATGCAACGTTTAAAGAGCACTGATTTATATTGGAAACTCTCATTAGCTACAGAACAAAATGTACTGCAAATAATATTTCTGCTAAGCAAGTTTGTAACTTCTCTGCTAACCTTAAATATTGCAAACTTAATCAGTGCGTACACACCAGGAGAAGATGACATCCTGTGATTCCTGGGTAAAAATTTATCTTCCTATTTGGCTGTTCTTATATTATTTTTAGAATTTCACATCTCAACGTGTGTGTAAATGTTTCTTTTATATATGTTTATGTATACACACTAAGAGGCAGATTATTTTATAGTAGCTGTAAGCATATACAAGTAACAGAGCCTCGGCATAGAAGAACATTTAACATGCTTTTAATCTAAGTGAATTGATGATAGACTTTATTTCAAAGATCTATTACTGTTAAAGGGAAGCTAGTTAGAAAAGGAGTGAGCAGTATCTAGAACAAGTATTTATTTAAAGATTATCATAGCAATTAAGCCACTCCGAACTAAGAAAAATACAGTTAAATCAGACCTTCAAACAGGAATACTTGTAGTTAACTTATCCATGTGGTCTGCATCTAATTTGTATCTTGAAATGTACTTCATAGGATTTGATGAATTGGCTTGTGCAAGGCCTTTAGCACAGTTCCCCACCACATCCTTATCTCCAAACTGGAAAGATGTGAATTTGATACGTGGTCCACGCGATGGATAAATTGGTTGAAAGGCTGCAGACAAAGAGTGGTGATTAATGGTTCTATGTCCAGTTGGAGGCTGGTAACAAGCAGTGTCCCCCAGGGGTCTGTCTTGGGACCAATGCTCTTTAACTTCTTTATCAGTGGTATCGAGAGTGGAAGTGAGTGCACCCTCAGTGTTTGCTGATGACACCAACCTGAGTGGTGCAGTTGACACAGTGGCAGGAAGGGATGCCATTCAGAAGGACCTCAACAGACTTGAAAGGTGGGCCAGGGTGAATCTAATGAGTTTCAACACAGAAAAGTACAAGGTTTTGCACTTGGGCCACAGGAATCCCAGGCATGTATACAGACTGGAAGGAGCAGTCCTTGAGAGCAGCCCTGCAGGCAGCGTGGGAAATTAATAGGAGATAGAAACAACTGGGTAAGTATGACCTAATTGCTATCACAGAAACATGGTGGGATGAATTTCACAATTGGAATAATCTATTGCAAACTACAGGCTTTTCAGAAGGGATAGACAAGGAGGAGTTGCCCTCTATGTTAGGATGTGGGTAGATTGCGAAGAGCTGTGTCTGAGAAACAGCCACAATTAGCTTGAGAGCTTATGGGTGAAAATCAGGGATTGGTCCAGTAAGGAGTATCTAGTGGTTGGGGTCTGCTACATCACCTACCTGGACTTCTGCAAAGCCTTTGATATGGTCCCTCACCACATCCTTATCTCTAATTTGGAGAGGTGTGGATTTGAAGGATAGACTGTTCAGTGGATTAAGAACTGGTTGGCTGGTCACAGCCAAAGTATTGTGAATAATGGTTCTGTGTTATGGTGGAGGCCGGTCGCAAGTGGTGCCCCTTAGGGGTCAGTCTTGGGACCAGTGCTCTTCAACATCTTCATCAATAACATAGATGATGGCATCAAGTGTACCCTCAGCAAGTTTGTGAATGACACCAAGTTGAGTGGTGCAATCAATACTTTTGAAGGAAGGGAAGCCATCCAGGGGGACCTGGACAGGGTGGAGAACTGTGCTCATGTGAACCTAATGAGGTTCAACAACGCCAAGTGCAAGGTATTGCACTTAAGCCAGGGCAATCTCAGTTATTTATACAAACTGGGGGAACATCTCCTTGAGAGCAGCCATGTGGAGAAGGACTTGGGAGTCCTGCTGGACAAGAAGCTGCATGTGAGCCAGCAATGTGTGCTTGCAGCTTGGAAGGCCAGCTGTGTTCTAGGCTGCATTTTAAAAGGGGTGACAACCAGAGAGGAAGAGGTGATTGTTCCTCTCTACTCAGCTCTTGTGAAGCCCCATCTGGAGTACTGTGTCCTGGTCTGGGGCACCCAGTACAGTACATGGAGGTCTTCGAATGGGTCACTAAGATAATCAGAGGACTGGAGCACCTCTCCTATAAGGAAAGGTTGAGGAAACTATGCTTGTTTAGCTTGGAAAAGAGAAGGCTTCGGGGAGACCTCAGCATGGCCTTCCAGCACTTGAAGGGAGCTTATAAAATGGAGGGCAAATGGCAATATACAAGGGTGGGTAGTGACAGCACAAGGGTGAATGGTTTTAAACTAAGACAGTAGAAATTTTGGTTAGGTATTAGGAGGAATTTTTTCACACACTGGAACAGGTTGCCCAAGGAGGTTGTAGATGCCCCATCCCTGGAGGCATTCAAGGCCAGGCTGGATGTGGCTCTGGGCAGCCTGGTCTGGTGGTTGGCTACCCTGCACATAGCAGGGGGGCTGAAACTAGATCATTGTGGTTCTTTTCAACCCAGGCAGTCTTTGATTCTATGAAAGAATATACGTTGCTGCCCCAGGTTTTTGTGAGTAATTCACAAGGTTTTTAGTATTTTTCCAATACTGATTAGGGAAACAAGACAATAAGGGAGGATAGAGACAACAAGGAAAAGCTGCTTCTTATGTTTGTCATGAGCAGACTGTATATTTAAAAGCATGCCATAAAAAGTGAAAAATTGCACATCAGGATTTCACTTTATTCTAGAATCAAAATATGTGTAAGGTCTTGTTCTGGATATGTGCTGTGTGGTAAAACTGGAAAGACAGATTAGGCTCTGCAAGCCTCCAACCCTCTGGCCAGGAGTCAGCTGGAGAATGAGCCAGCTGGGCTGACAGAGTAGTGTGGTGAAATGCAATGTGAAGATGACATGGAACAGCTGGCCTAAATTGACTACTTTTCTTTGATAGCAGCAGCAAGTTACTAATGGTGACAATCAAGGCCCACATGGCTCCAAAACTCAAAAAAAATCTTTTTTTCTGAATCCTTAAGAGCAGAAGAGAACTGTGCATTAACCTTTTGTTGCATTAACAGCTCATCAAACCCAGACAGCTCTTAACAGTGTTTCCTGATGAACAAGTACCCACTATTCAAAGTCAGTAGAGGTGAAGGTGGTGACACAGCTAACTCAGAGTGGCTTCTGTTTATGAACCAGAAGAACTCACAAAGTATGTGGTTTTTTTTTTTGCCTTTTAGTGTTTGACATTTTTGAGAATCATTTTTCTTCTGCACCGTTAACTCATTAGCTTGAAATATGTCACCATGATAGAAAAGACATGGAGGGAAACATTCATTAAGATAGTGTTAATACAATGTTGGGAACGGTAATGTTACAAATTTAGTGTGACACAAGTACTTTTACTAATTCTGTAGAAGCCAGAGGAAAGTGTCATCCTAAGTGGATATTATTATAATTTATATACCAGATCATGTAAGAAATCTAATTCTTGCAGCAAATGTTACGCATTAAACAAATTGAACTGTTAAGCTATCTGACTAGCAGCTAATCAAATTAAACACAGTGACCCAGCAACAGGCAGAGACAACACATAACCTTGTTCAGTGCTGTTCCTGAAACTGGCAGAAAATGATATACACTGATCTTTAGAGTGAGCCCTGATATGACCCTGTGACTGACTGCCTTTTCCATGTGCCATGTGAGACCAAGTCATTGCCAACAAGGGAATCAGGCTTGTATGGGAAGTAGGGAAGAGAACTTTGGGACTCAGTAGGTCAGTTTGATGGCTGAACTTGATGACCTTGAAGGTCTTTTCCAACCTAGCAAATTCAATGAATCAGCAAAGCTATGACTGCGTAAACCCCAAAACTGGGATTTATTAAGTGGGTTGAGGGATGTTTAGTAGTACAGCTAAGGGTAGAGATAGAGACAGATCAAGGAGGGCTGGGCAAAAACAGGAATGAGAAAGGAGAGGGAAGAGAGGAGAGGCCTTAGTTCTTTGTTGGCATGGGATGGTCATTTCTCTTACCTGACCAAGCCCTGGGCTTCCTTTACTGTTGCAGGCTAGACTATGTTTGTGTTAAAGCCTATTCCTAATAGTTTTGCAAGCATGCTCCATCTTCAGAGTCCATGCATGCAAACAACACGAGTGTAAAGTTGCCTGGTGCAATAGCTTGTGGTGGCAATGGTGGGACATCCCTGGTCTGTGCAGGTTTCACACTGGTAGCGTTTTAAGATCAACTATGTCTATAATTTCACATTATCACATTTCAAAGATAAATGCAGGAAAACATAGTAGTTTGCTTTATATTTGGATTATTACGGATATGTAAGGGAAATGATTGATCACAGCCTGAACCTCTGATTAACCATCTGAGGTAAGTGATGAGTCAGCTGTGGGAGCACAGGTGAAGGTAATTCAGCTGTGCTCCTGGAAGGGGTAGAACTTGACTCCACCTCTAACAGATCCCATTTAAGTGCTGACCACCACTAAGATAATATCTCTTCCTGAAGATTGTTCCTTTGTTGTGTTCTTTGGCAAGTCTTGATGCTGGAAAGCACCCTTTCTTGACTGAAGGCCTTGGAGTTGGTGAGTCCTTTTCCTTAGATACCCTCTGGTTATCTATTCCAACCATATTTGTATTATTCCAACTGTGTGCTATACTTGTATTATTATTATTATTATTATTGGAGATGCCCAAATGCAATGGACAAAAATGGTAGAAGCAATTTCAGTCCTCTCTTTTCCCAGCCTTTAAACAGTTGCCTTTACAATGTCAGTATTTATTTTTGCCATGTATACGCAGATTCCCATGCCCCTATCTACACGGACATGTATCCTTAGAAATCTGCCTTCTGCTAGCCAAAAAAGACATCTGATGGGTTTATGCTTCTATAGAGGGCTGTGCGCATCACAGTTTAGGCAGGTAACGTGGTCCATCCTCTCATCTCAAAACAGTATCTGTATTTTTTTTTTTTCTTTATAAAGACATAGAAACATGTCTTTAAAATTTTTAATTGCATATCTTCCTTGGCGTGTTCATTTATACTCCCCTTAAAGGTCATGTTATTAGAGAAATTTCTGCTAAATGGAATCTATGCAGCCTATTACCAGGGCACCTAGTCTATCACAAAGCCAAAATGAAACCAACAAGGTAACGGCTGCTTATTGAGAAAATTATACATGATCTTGCTTTTAAAACTTTTGGTTTGTCAACAGATTTTTTTAAAACAGTCTTTTTCTATCTAGAGCCACAGCCAGAGAATATTGCCTTGTGATCTCCAGCTACACAAGAGCAAATTGCATTCTTTCAGCTTCCCTACATAAACAGAGTACAGATTTTTAGGCAACAATCTAAATTACCAAGCTTCTAATAGCAGATGAGGTAGATGGTATTAAATAGCAGCACATAAACTAGATTGCTTTTCTTCCTGGAGCATTAATATTTTCCAGGACATGTTTTGTTGGGGGGGAGGCAGAACATTCTGTCTCATTTTACAAACGTGGTATGAAACAAAAAGAGAAAAAACGCTCCCTTCTCCCCCAGATCTCCATGGAGGAGACTCATCTTTGCACATACAAGAAAAACAGCCACCCACACACTGGAGCCCTTCAAGCAGAAAGCACCTGACAGGAATTTAAAAGTAGGTTTTCAATGGCAAAGTTGGCAGAAATCTACATAAAAGTAGTCTTTAAGGGAAGGGTACTATGTGATATGAATTAGATGATCACATTCAGCTCTTCTGTTTGTTTGGTGTGTTGGTTTTTTTTTTACGCTGTAGAGTCTAAAATTAGATTTTTGTTATCATGATCAGACAGTTCATTTGAAACAGCTCATTCCTGCAGCTGAGAAATAACAGCAAAATATAGGGGAGCACTATATTTTAATAAAAGAATCTTGAATTCATTAGAAATGTGTGCTTGCTGATTGAGGTTTTCAAAAACTCCACTATACACTGAGACAGCAGTATGCATGGAGCATTTGAATGTAAATGTCAAAGAAGTCGGTAAGCAAATATGGAAATAGTAAGTTGTTTACTTGATTTTTATGGTTGCCTTGTTAAAGTACGTGAAGTGTTTGCAGTTTTGCTTTTGGAAAAAGAAAAAAAGACATTTTGATAAAAAGTATACTAATTCCTCTAAGAGGTTTTCAGCACTTCATTGCATTGCATTTCTTATCCTTTATACCATATGTTTACATTAAGTACTTGCTTGAGTTAATTCTTCCATAATTAAAGAGGAAGGAAGCAGTTACTGTCATTTAAGACTACACTTAAGTTTTGTATTGCCATAGCGTGGTTTACACAACCTGAATTTAAACAGCTTTCTTGGTTTTTGTTTTTCTCCTTTCTCATTGTAAAACTGAAGCTAAACCTCTGTACCTATTTTGTTTTCTCTCTGGTGAAAAGAGAGAATTTTTAAATGGCTTGCTAATTAGCAAGCTACTGATAACTGAATCAGGTAGCTAATTTCACTCTGGGTTTTCTGTCAGACTTGATTTGAATCTTCCACATGTCAGTGGCACAACCATGTAAGTCCCTTTCCTTGGGGAGAGCTTCCTCCAATTTTCATCATTTATTATTAAAATAAAAACTGGACTTGTTCATCACCAACAGAGCAAGGCACATTTTTTTCCATAGCATTGTCCCAAAGATATTTTGTAGAGAATATCTGAGGACGGCTGAGATCTTTTTGCCTACTACCTCTCATATAAATTAGCCCAGAAGCTGCTGTGTTAACATTGAAATTCAAATTGCTCTGCACACCCCCAGGGGCCAGACCAATGTCCTGAACATATGCAACAAGCCAGTAGTATCTGCAGGTGCACTCAGTCTGGCTTCTCACCCATTAATTAGGGAAGCATAGATTGCTCAACTATTAATACATAGAACAACAATTTCACAGCTCCTCATCCTTCTAACACCCATAGAAAATCATTCCTCCCAACTACCATCTTCCTTTTTTCTCTACTAGTGTTATGTATAGATGCAAAATACAGCAGAAAGTGGATTCATTTCTTCCTAAAAGAAACTACCTGTACTGTCCTTAACCATGCCTTTGAGTCACCACTATGTGAATATCTCTGCCTCTAACTGCAACAAGGCCCCTCTTGACTTCACAATTCAGTCGTAGGGGTTGGAAGGGACCTCCAGAGATCATCAAGTCCAACCCCCCTGCCAAAGCCGGTTCCCTGCAGCTATGGATCCCTAAGTGATGGATAAATGTCAAAACTAATCAATCTTAAAGTTTTACCTCAAGGCCTAATTTCAGGATACACTCTTGCATATCTCAGACTTCATAGCTTCTGCTAGTCCCATTTCTGTCAGCACGCAACAGCAGTGAAGGACAGCTGCTGCAGCTGCTGCTGTGTGAATTCTTGGGTCTGTCACTCATACAGGTTTTTGCTGTAAGCATTCTTAAGCTTGTGGTAGGTTTCATTTGAGAACACAGTGAGAACTCTCTCTAACTGTTTGAATGTAAAACATATGTCTGAGAGTACTGTGAAAAGTCAAATGTTACAGCTAGTCACAAAAAAAATAACAGGTAGCGTAGATGAGTGTATTTGATAAATGTAAGCACTGCGTGACTTTGTTGCCCTGACACGGGTAATGCAAAGGCTTTAAATAATTCCATTTTTCTGTAACATTTTTAGAGCATTTGTAAGTGATAATCAACCATAGGTATGGCTCTGCTCTATGCAACTAACAGAAGACATGCAGAGCTCTCCCAGTCTGTCACTGCTTCTGGTGTCTCAAAGATCCTCGTCAGAAATGCACTTCTTACACCAGCTGTGTATACCCAGCAAGAAACAAAGGTATACGTGAGGGACATGGTCAGTGGGGAACAGTATGGTTGCACCAGATTATCTTACAGGTCTTTTCCAACCTTAATGATTCTATGTGCAGCATAGCACACAAACTGGTTTAGTCAAATACCTCTTCCTCAGTTTTATTCTCAACAGTATGCATGTTATGTAGAATCATCTTTTCAGTTTTTGGTATGGTTTCTAGCTCATAATGGAACTTCAGAATCAAACAGAGCCTCACTATGTTTCAGTTGTGAAGACATAAACCTGGTGATATTGCTCTGTATCTGAATTTCTGTTATGTTGAACAGAGAAGAAAGGTGTTTGAAAAGCTGGTGTGTAAGATGTGTAACAGTGAGCTCCCATGTATTTTGTGTGTCCAACTCCTACAAAACTTCAAGGTTCCTGAAAGTTAATTCATTTTTTTTCCATGCCACTGAGCACCAAGACAATGTCAGCTGTGTAATCCCTTCCCCTCTAACACACTGCTGCACCGCCAGCAGGTTTTGACAGAAAAATCCCAGCTCCTGATTCTTGAAAGCATGACATTTCTCACCTCCAAGAAGCACTGCCTCTACCTGATGGAGTATAATTTTGGAGGAAAGATAAAAGGATTATGTGAAACTGAATGAAAAAATAGGAGAATTGCTCTTTATGGCTATTTTAAATCATATCCTGTGGACTTTCTGAATAACATATGCAATGAATAGCTTGCAGATTTGAATAGCTCTTAGAAGATGTGCAATTTAACTTTCTAGTGTCATAAAATTCTAATCTTAGGAAACTTTCTACTAAACTACAGGGGCTTCTCTTCTTTTAAACCTCTTCCAGAAATGAGTTATGGATTGCACTGCAGCACATTACCTGTCAGAGTAAAACCTTGCAACTCTGCCATGGTACACACATTTTCTTTTATGACTTTATAAAATGCCCTGTAAACAAACATTATGAATATATAACCGATATCTGAGATCTGTGCTTGTAAAAACCCCAATGCAGCCGCAGGACAGGTTCAAGTGTAGTTGATTTCTTGTAGAGGAGCATAAGTCAATTGGTGCTGATTGGGGATGAGGCAAATTGCCAGGAGAATTTAGTATTTCCTTTTTAATCTCTGCCTGCCATTTGTTATTGGGCCAAGATGAAAATTTCCAACACTGCATGAACTTCATAGCTCTATTTAAGTATTTGGCACTTCCACAGCATAGCAATTTCAATCATCTACTCATTTTGAAGGTTGTTCTACATTTTTTTTTCCTGTTTTTGGAAAGGTTACTAAGGAGAAGATAAGAAAAGATGAAGTTGTCAGGTCCTTTTTTTTTTTTTTTTTTCTAATATCAGTCTGGCTGCAGACCTAAGTATGACACTTCAAAGACATCTTCCATTGTGTACTGCATCTGGCTGGCATGGTGTAACTTTTCCCAGAGCAGCCCATATAGGGCTAGAACTTCATTGATATCACACCAATACTTTGTATCTTGATGAGCAGCGCTGGCACAGCACCAAGGCTCCCTCCAGTCCTCCATGGCAAGTAGGCTGAGGGCAAGAGGCTGGGAGGGGACAACACTGGGGCAGATGACCTAAACTCACCATATTCCATACCGTATGGTGTCACACTCAGCAATAAAAGCAGGGAAATGATAAGCGGAGGCTCTTGTCATGAAAAGTCTGTCCTCCCAAACACCTGCTATGCACACTGAGGCCTCATGTCCCAAGATGTGGCTGAATATCACATGCTAATAGAAAAGCAGGGAAAAATGAACAATTTTTCTTGGCTTCCATGTAGCCTTGGCTTGTTTTTAGCTCTTTCTTTCACCTGTGGTTGAATACTCATAGTAAACACTAATATTTGATTGTTTTCAGCTAGTTATATTTTCTCTGTGTCACTAGGGTTTACATTCATTTTCATTTCCTTATTACTCAAATGTTCCTCTGATACATAATACCATCAGGTTACTGATTATTAAAAATTGAAACCAAACTTTTCCAGTATTGTTTTAATCGCAGTAAATCTTGAAAACCATAAAAGATTGGACTAAGATCAGACATTTTAAGGTAAAGCCAATTTTAATGGCACTTTTTTATAAGTTGCAAGAGATACTCAGGAAGAAAGTTGCTTTCTTTTTAAGCTAATATGCTCTTTCTGAACCCAGTCACTTATTAGTGTAATTATATAAAAAAAAATCTGTGCATTAACATACTCTATTAATTTTGATTTAAACCATTTAAGAAGGTTATAAGAAGTAAGTTATTTTACTGTAGGTGATAATCAGACGTAAAATCTTGAACCAAAGGCAAGATAAAGTAAAATATTTCATCTTAAGAGGCTGAAAGTATTTCTGAAAATGTAAGTTTATAGATTTCTACCAGTCTACAGAAAGGGAAAGCAGACAGAAACTGTTTCAGGGAATAATAATTTTAATGAAAAGCTATTCAGTGAAAACGCAACAGTCTGAAAGCAGTAACACCAATATATATACAAGAGAATGTATGAATTCCTTTGTAAATTAGTTGACTTTTTCTACCCAGTGAAACCATCAATAGTTGTTTTCATCATTATTAACTCATTTTTGCAAGGTGAAATTGTGCTGTAAGGGGATTGAGATAGATTTATTCTTACAGAGAAGATACAAACCATAATCACTTTCATTAAATAATAATAATAATAAAAATTACTTTTTAAAGTGTTGTAAGAAACTAATCAGAATCTCTTCAAGATGAATTCTTTATTGGTTGGAGAACACAATTTGTGGCTGCCTCTTCATGAACTTCTTTTAACATACTAGATTTTTTAGATGTTGTAGATTACATTATCTCCAAGTCATCCTGTTACCGGCTATTGAAATGTTAGCTTTGACTTTATTCTCATTAATTTTATCCACCCTCAGAACTGAAATACCAGGAACAATTTTGTTGCCAAGTTGTTATCAATATTACATAATGCTCTGGAGTGTTTTGAGCTTCTAAAATCTTAGCTGATGATGAATATTTTCATTTCAAGAGATAAATTTCTGATATCTTGCAGCTCACTGAGCAGTTGATGAGTTTTCTACATAATTCTGAAATATTGTTCTGAAATATTTCTGAAGAAATTTTGACATGTTGTGTTCTAAGAGTTGACATTTTTTCTCTGACAGCTGAAAACATGAAATGAAGCTGAGGACATGTGAAAAATACTGTGACAAATATGTGCTATGTTTGTTGTTGTTGCTGGTTTTTTTTCCTTTTCAAAGCCTTTGCTCTGATGTTACAATTTTGGGAGCTTGATTGACCCAGGTTGATACTGTGACTTTCTTCCAAAGGACTTAAAGGAATATCATAATGCAGGAGGTAGCAATTAGACTAAGCTAATTGGGTCACACAGTCCGGTAATTTATAGGGCCACTGTTTCAGATTCAAAAGATCATCTGATAACATTAAAGTAATTTAATTCACTATAAACAATAAGATTCTGGATATTGTCATGCTAATACCACAGAGGAGCCCCTTCCCTCCCCCCCCCCCCTTTTTTTTTTTCATTGAACATTTGTACCAGTAGATTCCTTGTTATAATGTTTAATGTGAGTAAAGTGTCTCCCATTAAAAATACAAAATAAACAGTCTGGGACCTTACCATAAAGAAATAAATATTGAGAGGTTTTGCTCTGCTTAGCAGATGAAAGAAAGTAAAAATACAAAATCTGACACGAAAGAGACTTGACAGACCACCTACAGAAAAAGAAAAGAAAAAAAAGGGGGGAGGAGGGGGAAGAAGAATGTTAAGGGGTTGTTGTTTTCTTTCTACACTGAAGCAAACAAAAAAACAACTGTATAAAGTATTTGCTGTAGAGACAGGAACATCCAGGTGGGTAATAGCAGCAGCCATTTTCTAAATCAGCTTCAGAAAACATAGCTACTTAAGCGCATGTTATGTGTTATTAAAATATTTGCCCCTTCTCAATTGTTAAGACCTCAGGTAGCTGATGGAGAATAGATTTTGTCCTACAGAAATATTGTGCTGAATTAAAAAAAAGAAAAACAGAAACTCGTATCTGCTAACTTTATTCTCTCTCTCCAGATAGAAAATAAAAAGTGCTTTTGCTTTTCCTCCATCCATAGCCAGACCTTAAATTTAAAAAATGATTGTTTAGAAGTTATTGCAAAGCCAGTCTTTCAGTAAAATGGGATTATGATGGGAACATGCAATTCCAAAGCTAAAACATACAGACAGTAAGCACAAATTATGCGTGGCCTAAAAGGAATCACATCACTGATGTTTGAAACTGAGGACTTAAGAAGGAACCATGCCAAGCCACAGCATATCTGGAGATAAACACTAGCTGCAGATGTCTGTCTGGAAAATATAGAGCCTTGCTACATGACATCCACGCATTGTTATTGTGAAGGAGAAATGCTGCAAGGCTGCAGCTGGCAGCTGTGAGAAAATGCATCACTTACAGCAGAGACCTTCAGACCTAGACTTGCGTTGCCAGCAGCTGAAATTCCTGGAGCTGTAAACACTGTTGATATTGTCTAAAGGAAAAAAATAAAAAATAAAAAAAATAGCTCAGGATGACCTGACAAATGTGCTCTTGCCCCTGCATCAGGATGGATACTGGTGTACACGTATGGCTGGTTGTTCACTAGTAAGGTATCAGTCCAAAAAGGGCTGTTTAACAACAGTTAATTCTACTTAATGCCAGTTAAGGAATCATGCAGGGGATTCACCACCAGCCTGGCCACTGGGGGAAAATAACTGGTGTTGCTACATCCAAGGGACTCAAACAGGTCAGCACCCACCTGCACCAACAGGTGGGCACCCAGCATACATTACAGATTGCATAGAGAACAGCTGAGGGATGATAGCCTCCCTTAAATCAAGCTTGTTTACTTGAATAGTGGCTTACTGAAATTCTTTACAAAGGAATAGTCAGAATTTGAAGAGAAGATTCTGCTTTGTGGGCTGATTCTGGAAGTTTTTTTGGTTCAATGTGATTCTTATTTCCTAGCTGAAAGCTACAATTCAGGAGCAGTGACTCAAGTGGTTTCTCTTGTGTCTGAAAATAGTAATTACATTCCCTATTCAGTTATGGCTGGCCTTCAATATGGGGAAAAACTTATATGAATGGTTTAGGAGGCTGGGTGTGCTTCAGAGAAGAAGACGTGATAGGTTACCATTCTTACAGTAAGTGCCAAAGCAAAACTGAAATCTCTATATTGTTAGCTTTTATTTTCTATAATAGCTTTGTGTATCTTAAATATAGTATTGTCTTTGATTTTACCTCCTAAGAATCAGTGGCTGATTATGTGAATGTTTACTATAAGTTTTTCATTTATGTGCTGTTGTTTGTGGGTTGTGTTTTTTGTTGTTGTTCTTTTTTGTTGATCTTCATAGCGAGAAAGAGTGATTTACTCAGTAGGCATTTCATTTTTGTAAAGTTAAATCCTGATGAGTATGAATTTGTAACTAAGAAAAACGTGGTAATCTTGAGAAAGAATTTCTCTATACTTTTTTCTTTGGACAACTTTTTCTGTCACTGCTATTCTTTGTTGGGATGAAACTAGAATTTCAGTATTACTGGAATCTTGGTTTCAGAAGCAAATGGGCACCTTAATCTCTGTACATCTTTAGCAGTGCGTATTGAGGTGTGGAGCTGAATGAAAGTATTATTAGTAATTAAAAACTATAGGAGAAAAAAACAATCTAATGAAAAAAAAAAAAAAAAAGAATATTTTTTAAGTGCCTGGCAGGAAGAAGAAAATGCACCATTATACTGACTTGTTTCCCAGAACAGAAAATAGCTTCAAATTAATTGCTTTGAAGTTGAGCTGAAAATTAAAAGAGTGGTTTTATAGAGCACTCACTGAATGTAGTAGTGCATTAAAACTGCAGAGCAGCCATTTATCTTGATGTTAGTGTGGTGTAATGAGTCTGTTCATTTATATATTGGTGTATATCTACCTAACAGTGGTAAAGATAATTAAACAGATGCTTTGTTTGCATTACCTTCTGATGGTAACTTGATATATTCTGCAGGAAAGCTGATGGCAGAGGCATTAGCTGTGCATCTCAAAGCATTGCTTCTAACTTGGGACTCTCCCCTCAGCTGTAGCATTAACTCCTCAGACCCCCTACATCCCTGAACCTGTTGCAAGAGAACTTCATTTCTGAGCAATGTGTAAAGAGTAGCTTGGTTCACAATGGACAATAGAAAAATGTGTTATTAAAGAAATGCTTATTGTAGCACAGCTTCTTAGATTCAGAGAGATGGCTGAACTATAATGATAACTAGTCCTTCTTCTGATAGGTTAATCAGAAGCCATAGCATATGATTGGTAGAAGATTAAGATTGGGTTGCTTCACTCATGTATTGATAAGATACTGTTAGTGACACTGGACCTCGTTATTAATAAGTTAGTTATTCTGCTACAGCTAGATTAAGTGCAGTGCAAAAAAATTTCTGAAGTATTCTTTTGGATCAGTATTTCAAAGTAGTACATAGTTAAATTAGCTGCTAGAGAATGTGTAAGTTTTGTCAAGCTGGTATCATTTCATGGGAAAATAAGAAGAGAGAAACCAGCAGTGCTAATTAGATGATAAATAGTCTGGATGCTGACAAGTTCTTTTCCAGTAAATCCTTCATTTCCTGCATGGAGAGGTTGGTAGTAGAGTGCTAGTGTTGTGGTATGTTCTCTAAATCCCTCAGTATTAGAGCACTGGAGCAATAAACAAAATATAGGATTCTTTGTGATATACTAAAAAACATTAGGACCTAAAGTCAAGGAGCTGCAAAATTAACTAGTGTCATGTTTTATAGCAGAAAACCAGGGCTTTTTTATTAAAGCATTTAGTGGCACATTAAGAAATAATCCTTCTCTTGATTCACCACGGGAAATGTTCTGGTTTTAAACGTGCATTCTATAAAAGACACCCCACAATTAAGTGTTTCCCCTATTCAAATTAGCGGATCAAACCCATGAAAAGGTTTGCCCCATGCAAACAATGACAATAGCTGCTGCATTATGTATGTTTATTTTCAAATGAAAAACACTGTTGTCTTCTTAGCTAATAATCTCTGCCAATTTGGCCTGATTGATTTACTGCTCATCATTTGCCATTGCTGTCCAAATAATCTGTATTCATGTCAATAAAAGACAGTGTCAACAAGTGCAATAATAGTGCACTTGTTTTTTCAGTGCTCCAGAAAGAAAAGACATCCTGGGTTCAGAGGGATCCTGAAAGAAATGCTGTTAATGAATGGCCTTCCCAGCTGTGCATGCTATGGCAAATGAAAAGTCTCCCCAAGGGTATTGCGTAACAATGTCAAATGTCCCTTTCTTCCCTCCTTGTTGGGTGTTGTTGACTTCAGTGCTGTGGCGCAGAATACGGGTTAGCAGAGAATCAACCCCAATATGCCAAGTGAAGCCAAACGGTTTTATCCCTGTAGGCAAAGTGACTCTAAAGAAAAGCTAGATAATTTTCATCTTTTTCAACTCTAGTTCATCTAATCTAATGGGAGTAAGTAGTTAGCAAACTCCAAAGAGCAAAGAGAAAATTAAGTGCTGCGGCTCTTCACTGGTGCTTTTATTTTCCAACCTAGAATAGTAACTCCCTGAAATAGTAACGGTGCTCTGAGTCCTCCTCAAGGGCGTTCCACATTTCAGTGAAATCTGACTTTTCTTGCAGTTTGCCCTCAGCCCTGGACCTCCTACAACAGGATCTGATTTGGCATCAGTCTCTGGTAGGCAATCCATGCCATCTGGAGAAGAGGCTTTCTGCAGAGTGAATGAAACAGCTGCAAGAGTGTTTTTTAGGGAGGGAAGTGAAAAATGTGGCATTAGAGGATTTGCAACCATTGGAGTGTTTTTCCAAGTATTAAGGGACTGATTTTACTCCCCTTTGACTGAAGGCAACACCACTCATTGAACAAGCATCTTTTTTTATAACAGGGATTATTTGAATCACTGGACTTTTCAACTAATTCCAGAGAATTTATCCCAGAGCTACTATATTTCTATGACTTTGTAACACCTACAGAGTATTATTTAAAACTTCCTTTACAATGGAGATCGTAATCAAGACCAGAGCTGTACTGAGATGTATCAGGGTGATGTTATTAAGCTTCAACAGTATGCATTGTAAGAAGCAAAGATGAGTATGTACCAAATGGCATGTAGATGCAGGAACATTTTCAATTACTGGGAGACATTAAAAAAGAAAAAAATCATTAGAAGTTTCTGAGTTTTTACTGCTAAGAATCAAAATGTAATATCTTGATGCTTAGCAAAATGAATACTGAATTTCAATTTTTGGATGTGTCTCAATCATTCACAAAAATTAAAATGTCTACTCTAGTAGTAAAGACAAAAATGAATAACATAGACAGAAATCTGGATGGATTTGCAGGTTTTATGTTTGCAGCTTGGAAGTTATTTCCATTTGGTCAATATTAAACTGTTCCTTCTGCATTCTAAAGAGGGGTAACTAGCTTCTGTTAATTTGTTTGCTTGTTATATTCATTCAGGGACAGTTTAGCCTTATTTTTAATTTTACTTCTCACTGTTTTTCTTTCGAGTACTTTCCTTTCTCAAAAAAACAAAACAAACAAACAACAACAACAAAAAAACAACAACCCACAGCACTTATATGTTTTCTGTTAAGAAAAATAGTGTGTTGGTTGGTGTTGGGTTTTATTGTTATTATTTTTAATGCACAAAATATGACTTTGGAAATTGCAAATCAAGCCACTCACGTGGATACTCTTTAGAGAAATGTATATAGAACTTACATCTGTGATGCTTGAGAAATTTATGATGTTTAGGAAGTAATAGAAGGAATCAGCTAAGATAATTAAGTGAATAAAAATTCACAGTTCATTCCACTCTAAAAGTCATCTTGATTATGACTTTTTTTGGATGATATTTGGCTTCAGTTAAAATTATCATATTAGTTATTTAGCCTTACATCTGGGTAGTAAATTTGGGGTTCAGGAAGGTTATCCATGGACTGCTGGTTGATTACATGACTGTCATCCTAAGCTGTTCTTAATCTTTCATAGTTTTCATTAGAAAACAAATAGTGCACTCCTTTGGTTCTTCATCAGAATCATTCATTTGTATTGTTCTTATTCTCTTTGGAATGCACTATTTTATGAAGAGCTTTGAAATTTAAGAATATTACGTAGAGTTTATTTAAGTAGAATTCTACAACTCAGACCCTGCTGCTATAGTAAGATAAAGAAATGTAATACCTTGCATGAAAATACTTTGCTTTCACCTTTGATTATTTATCTGAGCAATGCGTTGTTCATCTTTCAGTAATGTAGTGGAGATGAAATAAATCTTTGATGCTTTTGTGTATTTGAGAAAGGGTAGAATTATTTCCAAAATAATTATTTTTTTCTGGTCCAAAAGCTTTGTCAGTTCCCTGCCACCCTCTTTGAATGATCTCTTCAAAATTCTTAGCTTTTTTTTTTTTTTTTTTTTTTTTTTTTCTCCTTGGCCCTTGGTTTCAGTCACTCAAGTCTATGTTCATGTGAGTTCCACGGTCATTCCCATTACCCTCAATCTGAAGATTTTACTTTAAGAGCAAATGTTCTATACCCTTGGACTTACATGGTTTTCTTATTAGAAGTTGTATGAGGCTATTCCAGCATGCGTTGTGTCACAAACTTAATTTTGTATTGTATACTTTACCCAGTGCGGAAACTGTGTGTTTTTCTTCTCAGATAAAAGAATCACTGGTACTTCAGTAGTCACCTGCAACCTTACTTACATTGCTGTCTGTGTGCAACTCTTCTCCTCCTTGCCCTTCTTTCCTTGAAGCTAGGCAATGCTTTTAATCATTTCTCAGAATGATGAACTTGATCCCTTCTCATAGCAGCAGGTTACTTGTTTTGCACATTGTGTTCTCTGCATGTGCATTTGGCCTAAGCCAGGAAACATGACCTATGGAAGCAGCAGCATGCTGCTAGTGGTTGCCTGGACTCCTTGCCTTGTGAACAGGTATTTCAGCTTTAGTTTGTCAGGGCAGAAGTGATGAGATGTTTCTTGGTATGGAGTATGGATGGCTATTACCTCTGACAAGCACTCTCATCCATTGTCACGGGTGCCTCAAGGTGCATGTGGCAGCCATATCTGTTTCTAAAGCCTTAGGTCTGATAGATTTTAAGGATGATCTCTCAAGTTCTTTCCAACCCAAACCACCCTATGAGCAAGGAATACATTCTAAACCTTAACTACAAAAAATTACAGAATCAGATCTTCTGGTTTCTCTGAAACAAAAATTGGCAAACTCTTCCATGATGCTCTAATACAACCTATAAAATAGTAAGTCTTCTGTTTTTAATGTACTGTACAAGCCTTATGGGGAGCAGCTGAGGGAACTGGGATTGTGTAGCCTGGAGAAAAGGAGGCTTATTGTTCTCTATGGTGACCATGGAAAGATGTGGTAAAGTTGGGGTTGGCCTCTTCTCCCAAGGATGAGAGGTAGTGGCCTCAAGTTGTTCCAGGGGAGGTTCTGGTTGGATAGTTGGAAAAACTTCTCCAAAAGAGTGGTAATGTACTAGAACAGGCTGCCACAAAGATGATGGAGATACCATCCTTGGAGCTGTTCCAGAAAAGTGTAGATGTGGCATATGGGGACATGATTTGGTGGGCTATATTGGTGATAGGTGGGCAGTTGGATTTGATCTTAGAGGTCTTTTCCAACATTAGACCTTAGAGGAATTTTTCAACCTTAGGGATTCTATTTCAGTTTCCAGTTTAACTATCATCTGTATGTTTTCTGTGATGCAAGGTCAACTTTGCTTCCTAGGAATTTCAAGATCTGTACTCTTCCAATTGTTTTCAGTCATGTAGCATGGTTTCTTGCCTCTAGCCATGTTTAGTTCTGGCCTGTACCCACTTGTTCTTTTCCTTCAGCACTAGAACCTTTACTTCCACTACATGTACAGTAATAAACTGATACATGCAGTAGATAGGAAAAGCTGTATGAAAAGTTGCTACCTTTACTTATCCTGTCAAAATCTTTGCCTGAAGGACTTAGCAGAGCAGAGACTATTGAAAAATGTGGCTGTTAAAAATGAGTTTTTAACTTCTTCATTCCCCTCAGCTTTATCTCTGAATCTACTCCTTTTATTTAGTGTTAACGAAACTAGTTATGAGGAGAAGAATGTTTACAGTTGCTGTATCCACTCACTTAAATTAATGACAATGATGGGAGAAATCTTAAGGAACACAAAAATTATTTCAAAATAATATTGAAAACTTTGGAAGCCTGTTTGTGAGTGACCCCTTCAGAAGGAGTTTGTGCAGAACAGCAACATACAGGCTTTACAGTAAAACTCTACTGGATGTGCTCTTTTATTACATAACTTAACCAAATTCATTTTTGGCATTTTTATCATAGCATTTGGTTAAAATTTGGTTTGCTGACTTATAAAAGCTTAAAGGTTTAATTCAAGATAATATTGATTAAATAGATTTTCAGACACATTCTTTTTTCCCCCCACAATTTTGTGAAAATAACTTAATATTTTCTGGTATTTACTTGTCTAGCGCCATGAAAGAGACCAAAAACACTTTAAAGATTTCTTGCTTTAAAAACAAAAAAAAAGAAAAAGTCAAGGTTTGGAGCGATGATATTATAGTGAAGACTGAATATTGGTCAATACTTTCATGACTTGTGATGGAATTGTGAAGTTCATATCATCCTTAAGCTCAGTTATATGCTGGCTGCGAGTACAAATCTTTGAGCTCTACCTTTTAAGTATAGCCTGTGGTAGTTAGTTGTTTAACTATTACTTTCTGCCTATGCTTTTAAAGAGAACTCCTCAAACAAATGAGGGATAATTCAAGATCTTTTTATATGGCCCTGTGTCTATGCTTTGTTCCATGCATATGCTTGGTAAAACAACACAGTCATTCTTAACATCCCATAAATCATTTTCTTTCCTCATTACACTGACTGTAACGTGCCAGTCCTTCTGAGTTATGCTGACAACAGGAGCTTGTTTGAAAACAGACAACTTTTCTTTAAATAGCAACCAAACTACAAAGGGAAAGGAGCAAAGATCATTTCTCTATGGGTTTTCAGTTTTATTTGCTTTAGATTAAAAAAATATATTCAGGTTTTCATCAACATAACTCTGTAAAATTTCCAGAAATACTTGCAGGTTATCATCTGCGGAATGCTTAGCATTCAGTAGATTCACCTTATATTTGGGTGAGGGCTCTTCAAGAAGGGTGGTCATTGCATTATTCTAATATTGCCCTGTATTCTTGGGTAGCAAGCTAAGTGTATGCAGTTTGGGAGTGCTGCTGGGGAATTATTCATCTGTCACAAATGATGCTGTAGTACAAGCCACATGTAGTTGTAGCTATGTGTTATGGAGTTCCATAACAGGTCTTCAAACACTGTTACATATGTGCTAATATCCTTAGCCATTAATTTCTGTAGTCTTTACTTTTTTTGAAGGACAGATAGAAATTGTATTCTGATCTACACTTACATGTGCATTCCACTTAAACTTCAGGGTTCTGCTAAGCATTGGCAGAGTAATATATGGATTCCTTGCTTCCTCTCCTCACCTACTCCCCCCCAGTATGGGCTTCACTGTTTGTTAGCCACGATAATGGCATGCTTATTCTTTCACAAGTATCCAGTTCACTTCCTAGTTGTTAATTTTCCTTAAGGCTATGTGTATTTTTTGCTTTTCTTTTTTCCAAATGGAAAAGGACATATGATTTTTTTATTTAATTAGTGTTACTGATGCTTGAAATAAAGCTGAGAAATCTGTTACATAAGTTCTCTTAGCTTGGCTTCCCTCTTTCAGTTTGTTTTTTTTTTCTTCTATGTAATTATGAACACAAAATACAAAGCTATGAAGTGGTATCTGTTTAGGTAGTAGCGTGAGCAAAACTGGTATTACTCTGAACGATGTGCATGAAGCAGATATGGATCTCTGATACTGTTGTTTATCTCTAAAGGAAGAGCTATGTTAGAGTTGTGGAAACATGGGAGAGGTAAAATAAAATGTGCCAAGAAACTAAAAGCCTGGTGGTTCCCATTTTGCATATCATTGAATTGTGGAGTAAATGTATCTAATGATTTTCATATGTTAAATTTTAAAACATTTGGATCAATAATTTTTTAAGCTGATCACCAGGTTTCATTAAGAAGACCTACCTTGAAAATGTAAACATTACTGAGTTATGAAGTACGTGGTGTCTGAATGTCAGGTTCCATAGAAATTTGATGAATTTGCAACTTAAAAGTTCAGTAAATAATGGAGGACTTGACTGAACGTTTATTCCAAAGCTAGGTTATGAAGTTGAATAGTCTCTTTTGAAAGTAACCTATGGATTTGTCAGTGATATTCCCTTTAAAATTAAGACCTACTTTTAAAACAAAACAAACAAAAAGAAGAGTCTCTATATATTGTCTTGCTGGTGCTATTTTTAAATGACAAACAGTGAAATAGATGCTTTATTATGGTGCTGGGCATTGCCTCTCACTACCACAAACACACATAAGTTTGACTTGTGTGTACTTATATGCATATATATATATATATATATATATATTTCTGTCTTTCCCGCATGTGCAAATATGCAGAAAATAAAATCTAAGAATTAAAAAACAATAAAAAATTCAGGAAATGGAACACAACATTCATTTAGTAGTAACTTGCTATCTAATCAGTATCAAATGTGTGATTTCTAACTATGACTGTCTGCTTGCTTCCAGCTACAGCTTTCTGAATATAGTTTAAGATGGGATTCTTTTGTCTTTTTTTTCCCTAGAGCATTTCCGAACAAATTCCAAGTCTGAGCTCATAGTTCTTGATTTAATTAATGTTTCATCTACAGCAGATCACATTCTTAATTTAATGTGACATGTTATTCAGTCAGAATAGACCAGCCTTTTCATTTGCATGTGTTCACCCAAGCCAGTCAAATAAGTGCCAACTGAGAAGTATTTTATAAATTTACATAGAAAGAAAAGCTAACTTTTTATCGTTGATCCAATTGATGACAAAGCATATAGCATATGACAAAGTTGATGACTGTAGCGAATATTTATGCATTTTATCTATCCTGCTTTTTATTCATGTAAGATGCCATTCCCTAGGTAAATCTTTGAATAAAGGAATAATACATTTATGGCACAAAATCAAATAATATCAAATGATGACATGCTGTTTGAATACCAAATTTTTGTTGTTAGCTCTTCTGTTATAAAAATGCATCTCTAATACTTTAATGGAAGGAAAAAAGATAAGAAAAATTGTTAGGGATTAGACGAACAAGAACAATTTCTCTCTTCGCCATTTCAGTCAGGGCTACTCAGGAAGACACTTGCATTTTGTTTTGCTTTCCTACTGCAAAACATTTTGTACTTCATATTGAAAGTACGGTATCTTTCCAAAATAGAAGGGTATGGAAGTAGGCAGAGCTCTTGGTTGAGTTTTCCCAAGCAAATGCCTAAACCAACACTGAAATGAAACTCTTGGCTCTATTTAACAGTTTTATGGCAGCAGAGCTCATGGTTGATTGAGAAGATAAATAGCTTAGAAGTATTTTACATTAGTAAAAACTAGTGCTCTCAACCAAGAATAGCCTTTTTTTTTTTCTTTTTTTTCTTTTTATTTATTTATTTATTTTTTTACAACTTTTTCTCACATAAAAAACAAACTTTTCCTCACAACTGACGCATTGACTTGTCCCAGGGTTTCCATCTGCATTTGTTTAATTAGAAGAGAGATTTCTTTGTGTGAAGGAAGGACAAGCTATAATGTAATGAATGAGTGTGTTTCAACTGACATCCAGCTGTGGGAGTAAGTACTTTAGAAGAAGTACTATTATGCATCTATTGTAGCTAACAGCAGTTCCCGAGACCATTTTCTTACCAGAATAGAAATTAGATAATAGTCAATCCTATTAATAGTAAGAGGTTCATGTGAATCTCCCAAAGCTCTGGTGACTGAACTGCTGTAGGAAGATCCAGATCTGTATCAACTGGTTTCTTCCACACAGCGTGCAAAGATGGTATGTAGTCTTAAATGCAGAAATCTTGTGGGTATGGGTGCAGAATATTTTCACAGCATATCGCTTTACTTATGGCTATTATTGTCCTATGAAGAGCTATTTAAAAGCATGAGTTATCACCTACACTTTGACACAGTATAAAAGAAGAGGCTATTTCTAGCTATATAATGCAGCTATAAAATTTTGCTCTTTCATAGCTTCTAAATAGATATTTATACAAAATCCATATTAGACAGCCAACCTTGAGTGGGTATTTGAACTATTTTCGGTTTAGCACTTTCAGTGTTTGCTACACTTGATTAAGTTTCTTCTTATTGCTGATGTGGTTACTATTCATCACCTTTGTCTTATGTCTGGACAAGACATTTGTCTATCTTGCCTGAACAACATTTTTCTAACAACATGGACCAAGAGTGCCAGCTATAATTATCTCCCTAATCAGTTTGTCACCTCAGTAGAGAATTAGGTAGGATGTCTGGAAATTGTATGTGGTGGGATTTGTTGTCCACTGTACCCTGTAGTTTAAACTACGCAGTCACCTGGGCCAGATGACACATCCTAACCCATGAATGTTATCACTTTTATTATTGCAATACTATAATCTTTTTTACTATATCACATAAAGGATAGAAATACTTGTTGTCTGGGTTGGGTGAAATGAATTCCAAGTACTTGTATTATTTTAACTGATGATTATGTAACTTAGATGGTTCCTTGGTCAGGTTCTGCATTTTGGCCAAGAAAGTTACATTTTTCTGAAATACTTTTTATAAGATTAGGAAAGGGATTTGAGCATTATGAAGGAATCAAATTTATATTGACCTGAGTATGCAGTTCTCCATCACAGCCACAGAGATGGGTAACTAAAAATCAGAAGATTTTCCTTGAACATGCTCTTCTTCATTTTCTTCTTTACTTCCTAGTGAGATTTAGAACACTAGTAGGAGTCCCTCTACCCAGTCTGTTTTTATACTGAGCAGAATCTTTAAGAGTAAGTGTGGAGAAAAACAAAACCTGCAGTCTTCCTTTCCATTTTATTTCATTTTCCCTTCCCCTAGACTGAAGTGAGCAAGTGCATAGTAAGTGGCTGGATGAGCTGGTGGAGTTTCCAATTTATTCTGTTACTTCTGTCAGAAAAGTGAATGAAAGCTATTTTTGTACAATTTGCCAAAAGCTTGTCAGAAATGTGCAAAGGGCTCAATCCATATGAAGCATGGATCAGCACATACGTGCAGGGCTGAGCTGTTTCCATTGCCACTGCTGCCTTCCAACATGCTCTCCAAGGCAGCAGTCTGACTTGCGAAAGTCTGACAAGCAAAGATTTGTTGAGGATGTTCTTGCATAGTTTAAAAATGCTGGTCTGAAACTGATCTGGTCCCTCTGTGTGTTACTGCTGCTTATAAGACCAAAGGACTGTATGCCTACCTCCATTCTACAGCTCGCATGAATAAAAATCCTTCCCCTTCTCGTTATTCTATTAGATTCAAATATTCAAAGTAATGCTTTCACCTTTGCTTTCATAATCTACATGAATGGAGGTTTTCATCCTTTTGCAGTGGGGAAAAAAATATGCTTATTGTGAATAAAGTGAGATTTGCTCCCAGCCTTTCAGAGCTCTGGGGACTGTCTCTGATTACAGCAGACTCCCCAGGCAGCAGACAGAGGTGTAATGAATCCCACTGGATGGTAGCTGAGGTTGGATCAATTCAAGCTGGAAATCAAGTGTGGATTTTTGACAGTGAGGGTAATTGCCTTTGGAATTACTTAGCAAGTGATACAGGTGGTCCCAAATTGTTAATACTTCAACAATTAGCACTTGGTGGTAGTTTTTATTACATTTTAATTAAACAGTAATTAAGGAAAGATGTATGGGCTTGTGTGCAGACCTAACAGTTCTATCTGGGTTCAAAGTCTCTAACATATAAAGAGTAAACTGCTTTATTTTTTAAGTCTATTCACATAGCAGCATTTATTTGCTCTTTTTTGCTGTTGCGCTTGAGAAAATACACAGGAGACAGTCTAATGCCATGTTAGTCACAAAGCAATTTCCCTCCTGGTGGAAGAAAATGTCTTTCTTCTCTGCAATGCAACTAGAAACACAAAGGGAAGAAAATAATTTTCTCTTGCTTAGGTTTATCTCCTTTCTTGTATTGTTAACCATTTCAAAAAGCTTCAAGCCACTTCACTTGGCTTTCATGCAGTATTACCGGAAAAGAAGCTAACAGCATGAGGCTACAGTCATATGACTGAAAGCAGAGAACAAAATCCTGCTCTTCTTTTATACCAAGACAAATCCAGAGTGACTATTTCAGAATCAATACACTTTTCTGTAGGTATCTTGGAGAAGAAACGAGAAGAGGGAAAAAGATCACTAATATTTAAAAACAGAAACAAAACCCATCAACTAACCAAGTAAACAAGTTTTTAAAAATAACATTCAGGAATTCTCTCACATGTTTTTATTTCCCAGTCTCTTCCTTCAAAACAGCCCTGAGAAGTCAATTGCAGATTTACAGAATCCTGAAATTCTTTTGTGTCATGCGTATGCTTTTGTCTTCTATCACAGTGCCAGTTAACTCTGAGTGTCAAAAGAAGCCTATTGCTTTGCAGTGTCACTTACAGCTCTCATTATGATTTCTTTTGTTCTTGTTCTGGCATTAATTTCTTTATGAAGAGCTGTCAGCAATTTTGAAATGTTGTTCCACAGACTTGAAAACCTGCTCCAAGGAGCAGATTGTGTTGTTTCCTACTCTATGTGCAGCTGAAACGGTAGCAGACTTCCTCGTGGTCAATTTTGCAATGGTTTCTGTTTGTAACCATCTACTCTGGAAGTTCAGAATGCCAAAAAGCAAAACATCAAGGAGTATTAAGGATAAAACTATAACTACAGGTCAGTAGTATTCTGCACCTTGGGACCAGAGAAAGCTGTATCAATCCCTTTGTGTTAATATATATAACCTCTTCCCACTTCTTATTCAAGGGTCCTAATCAAGGGAATAGACATTAGCTTCTACAAATCAATATTAATTTGCATGAAATTTGCTTCATCATTCTTTTTTTTTTATTTTTTTTATTTTTTTTTTTTATTTCATAGTTGCTATCCAATTACAACTGGTATGAGTCTATGCTGCAAATTAACATATGACATTTACATCTTAAAAACTATATGCAAATCATAATAAACTCTATGGAATTTTGAAGCATTTCAGCTTGACGCAGCAACTTCCAAATGCTGTTCCATGAACCCTTATGGCTGAGAGGATGATGACAATGAGGCTAAAGCAATTACTATATATATACTTCAGCACAATAAAGAATCCAGTTTATTGTAAGGCATGCTTTACACAACTCACTGTAACTGTGATAATCAGATAACAGATTTTGTCAATGTACTCTTTCTTTGGCATTTTCTTTGAAGAATTTAAGCATTGCCATACTTTCTGGCTTTTCATGTCATGCTTGAGTGTTGTGCTTTTTATTTTACCCTTCTGAGGACTTCTGCCCACATGATCAACTTGCCATTCTTCATGAAAAGAGACAGAGACCCCTAACAGCACATCTCCATTTGTGACTGTAGGGATTTCTTGAGCTATTTGAAGTGAGTCTGGTGATGTGAGCTTTTGTGACACATCTGTTCATTGTTCCAATGTGGCAAAAAAAAGCCTGGGTTGGACAGTTAGTATCATAATTCCATCTTTTCTTTGGCAGAAAAATGATGTATCAGAAACACAGGATAGTAGTTGTTTAAAGTTAAATGAGGAAAAAATGCAATTGAGAAAAGATTTATATAAGAGCTTGACATGATGAAGGCAGTATTTGAGGATTAAAGGTGTGGGTGTTGTGTGGGAAAAGAAAACCTTTATTTTAAATTGGTGATGTAGTGAACTATGAAGTTTGGGATATTTTTAGATAAATGCTTCAGGTTTATCAGATCTTAAAAAGCTTCCCTCCCAGATAAATATGTAGCAATGCCGTTTCTTTACAGCTGCTGAAAGAAATTGAAAGGTATTGATGTTTTTACGCTTGCAATACTGTGTGATCATCACTGGGAACATACTGCTATTATTTTATTATTAATTTTTTCAGAGGAATTTCTTGCAAAGTTACTGTTGTGTGAAAATCTGTCTTGCATTGCCTTTCCCCTCCCCCCCCTTCCCCCCTCCTCTCCCCAAATACTGAGCATACATTTGGCATGTATGTGCTAAAATATAGTAATCTATTAATGATAGGATCCTTAAAATATGTCCATGGGAAATCTGTTTTCCTAGCAAGGGAACAGAACAGTGGTGAAAATGTAGATGTGGCCAGTTACAATCACCACAGCTGCAAGGCAACTCAGGGATTTGGTGTGTAACTTGGGTGTACTCCAAGTGGCAGCAAACATGAACCAAAACATAACCTCTCTGGGCAACTCTCTGATTTTACAGTGAGTTGGGGTAAGCAGATGGAGGAAGGTATCCAGATATAGCACTGGAATTTTTTAGATTTGTAATGAAATGGGCAGAATGTTTTTCTTGCTCTGGTTGCCAGGATAGGGTTTGCAGGGTTTGCAGTGCTGGGTAAAGGTATGCACCCATTAGCTGATTAAAGGGAGAAAATATTCTGGAAAGGTTCCCTCAGTCCCAGCCACTTGTTTTTTAACATAGCATTGAAAGATGAGGACAAAATAAAATTCTTACCCTCTTCCACCTGTAGAACCACTGCAATAAGAATCAGATGTCAGTATGAGGACATATGTCTGAGAAAGGTGTGTGGCAAGATGTGGTATCTGAGATTTTCTACTAATGCAGACCCTATGAGAGCAACAGTGGCTGGCCATCCTGTGTATTGGTTGCATGCTGAGTTTTGCATCCACATAATGAAAATGATTTGCCTAGGGATGTGTTATTGTACTGAGGTCTACCTCTTGTTCCACCTACTACAGTTCTTTGTTTTATTTGAATGCCTAAATCAATTTTCACTGTACTCTTTATGAATGATTTAATCTCAGTATGGACACAGAGAACAGCAGAATTTGAAAAAAAACTTTTCATTAGTTGAATAAAAAGCTTCCCATCCATGCTCCACATTTACATATATTTTGTGTTTATTTCCAGAGAAAACATAGTTACCATCATAGATGCTTATTTAAAAATGAAGGAAATGGCAATGCTCCTATTCCTTGTTCTTTTCTTCTGAGCTCTACTGCAAAGCTCTTTGAAATATTTCCTTTAGGACACATTCAGCAGGAGAACACACAGAGATTAAAATACATAGAAAAAATCTGTCTGCAAGATCTAAGAGAAGAAAGATTTGTATAAAACTAACACAACTTGGTTGTTATCACCTGATGGTGGATCACTATCACAGCGTACTTTACTGGATACATGATACTAGTGAATCATTGGGACAATGGCATTTTATCCCTTCTGTTTATTTCCACCTTATAAATTTGTTGGTTGTTGGTTGCTTGTTTTTTGGGTATTGTTTTTGTTTGTTTGTTTGTTGGGGGGGGGGGGGGAGGAGTTGTAGCTTGTCTTTCTCGTACATCAGACTTTTAATTTCCAAATGTAATTCTATTGGAACATGAGTAATATTTGTAGCCTTTTGTACCTTAATGGCTGCACTGAATGGAAATTATTTCACAAAATGGCTTTTATGAAAGTAAATGTATTGTTCGAATGCCATAGCTAGCTGATAGGTGAGATTTTTATCACCTGCAATGGCTCATTTACCAGAAGTGAAGAGGGTGGATGACAATAGAAAATGCCAATGCCTGCTAAAATTCCTGGAAATCTGATCTACACTTTCAGAGGGCTTTTCCTCTTTATCATACACTGAAGTATTGGCGCAACATTTGCAATCCCTTAGCATCCTCTTCCTGGAATAGCATCAGCTAGAATAAAAAAATGGACCCTAGTTTCACAGCTGCATTTTTAAATGTGCAAATTGTGGGCTATTGCCTTCTGCCTTCATGAATACACTCAGTAATGTTTCAGCATATGGTGTAAGATAATGTTTCCCTTGTTCTTTTTGTTCTCCTTCATTCTAACAAAGTTTTTCTACTTAGTGGGGTATGCAGGTTATCAAAAAGCCTTCACTGAAGTGTTAAATCTCTGTGAAGCTTACAATACTTAAAATAAAAAGCTGATAAGTAATACTTCTTTACAAGTGAATCTTCTGTTTGCATGGTACAGATAAACAGGCAGGTTTTCTGACTAGTTAGGAGCAGCCATTCACAAAACCATGCATACCAAATTACCCGGTGTCCTAGGAGTTATGGAATACTATTCACTCAAACAGGAAAAAAGCCCATTGCCACTATCTAGCCCAGAGCGATCCTAGCTTCTGCCTCATGGTATTGAACTGAATGGCTATGGCATGTAGTCTCTTCTTCAGCTTGCCAATGGAGGAGCAGCCCAATTCTCCAAGGCACCTGGAAATATCAGTTCTCTGCCAAGAGACTTTCAGGTTTGTAGGTGTCACTGAGAGACTACGTGCATGCACAGTCTTCCTGAGTGTATTATCTATTGAAGAATGAAAGGAAGACTGCATTTTTCAGCTTTAATTTCTCTCTTTGTGCCAGAAAAACCTGGTATTTGACCAGATGCTTGTGATTGAAACTCTTCTCAGCTTTTTCTTTATCTTGTTTTGCAGGGACCCCCTATCCTTCCTATATTGTTCTCAAATTATATTTTTCAAGGATGCCTTCTCCTTGTTTTTCCTTCAGTGTCTGATGCAGAAGTTTCTTCATATTTCACTGCAGGCCACAGACTTTGCATAGCACTGAAAATAGTTACAAGTTTTTATATTGGCTGTGTAGAATGTAAGAAACGTGTTCTGTTCACGGGGGGAAAAAAAAAAAGTAATTGTGATGATAACATCTTGTCCAACCTTGCCTATTAACACCTATTGGACAATATTTAGTACTGCTTAGCTGCAGTATTTTCTCACCTGCTTGTCTCGGGAACCTTTTAGATTTGCTACCCATGCCTCTGTAATAACTCCTGTGTTTGAGAAGGAGAGAGCCATTGTGCCACTCCTGCAGCCAGGTGTCCAGCTCTGCAGTGGGCTCTCTGCTTGTATGGCATATGCCAGTGCTGGCCTTCTCTAGTGCCTATTTCCTTCACCCCTCTTCTGAATGTGTCTGAATCTGATGAAGATTCACACTCAGTGTTTCTCTTTATTTTGTCCCAGAAGTTATTCAGGACTTTTAATTCCTTATCCTGCAAGTATTTGCTTCAAAATTAGTGCTCCTATAAAGCTTCCTCCCATTTCTTTTGCATTACAGATTTTGTTCTTTCTTGGGGCTACAGTCAGTCTCCAAATGCTTGTTGCTACATATTTTTGTTTGGGCTTTTTTCTGTTCCATTTTTCTTTCTCTTCTTTTTTCATGTTCAAACTGCACCATAATAGAGCTAACAACTTAATTTCTCTGTGTTCAAGCTTGGTAACATATAAAACTGAAATAACAAACAGGCATTGACTTCTCTCAATGCGTATAATAAAACTTTTCATCCAGAGAGACTGAATATGGAACAAGACAAAGCCAGTATTCACTGAAACATGAAGCTGTAGTTACAGCAGCCATTACAACCCTTTTAAGCTCTATTTAAGAAAAATTACTGTAAATGAATATCTTAAAGAGGTGGAATTGGGTGTCTAGGATAAGTCTTTCAGTTACCATATGACTGAGGCATCCTAAAAAGCCTAGTTTTCTTTGCTCTCGTCACCTGGGGCCACTTGCAATGTACTGAGAAAGGTTGTTTGCACTGTTACCCATGGGAAGGTTGTTTTGAGATAGAAACAGAATCAGAAGTGATTCAGAACATCCGTGTTTTTCTCAGCTACTAAAGACAGAAGTCTGGGACACAGTTATTTACCCTACTCCGAGGTACCAAATTGTGATCATGCTTGTGTTTCCCATTTAATCTGGAGTTGTGCCTTAATTTTCCTCTGGTCAAACTGTTCAGCCCCCTTGGTGGAACCTTTGTATACAGTACTTGACTTTGGGGGCAAGGAAGTGCTGCCAGCGGCTCTGCCAGTTGTCAGGGAGGAGGAACTGAGCAGATTTTGTGCCAGGATGCTCCTTGCTTTTCTGTTTAATAACGCATTTCCTTTATTATTATTTAAAAGCACAACAACTGCTTTTAAAATGAATACTGCCACATTTTTATTAGGATGATGACATGTTGCTGGGCCTGAAGAAAAAGCACATAGGCAGAACACAGTTGGTAATAAGCCTATAAGTTCAATATTTTAAAAATACAATCTCTTGTTTGGTATGCTGTAGTCCACTAGTTATTTATAGTACTGTGATGTGGATGGAAGAGACTGCAAGGTCAAGTCAGTTTATTTGCAGATAAGAAGCTTAAAACAAACAGGCACAATCTTGGTTATCTAATTTGCTCTCTCATCAATAGCACTTGCTCCCAAATATTCCTTCTGAAGATTCTTTCTCTAGAAGCTGACCTATACAAATAGACATAGAGTTGCATAAGTTATTTCTGTCTTCATCTAATCTGCATATTTGTTTAGCCCATAGGGGGAAAAACATAAAAGAAAAAGTCTGTCATTTTTCATTCACCTTAGGGTTCCTGCAACCTTTCCCTTGGTATGAGTACTGCTGCAGTGTACTTTCCTGGGCTTTAAATATGGAACTGACAAAGAAAACTTAAGCTGTTTTATTCTGTAGCTGTGTGTACACAGAGCAATAAGTTTTCCTAGTAGGTTGTCATTTGTACTGGCCTCTAACTTATTTCTGAATGTAGCAAAAAAAAATAAAAATAAAAATAATTAAAAAAAAAAAAAATCCCAAGTGGTAATTATTCCTGATTCAAATTAGTGTGGGGAAAGTGTGGTTAAAGTGGTATTTTTCATGGCTTTGTTTTTACCCATTTCCTTATTTCCTTGATTGTCAGATGGAGGTTTTTATATGAATGAACAAACTCTCAATTTAAACTGAACGTAGAATTTATTCCAAAAACTGGTATGGTAGAGTCTGATTTTGAGCTCTAGAATGTGCTCTAAGGCACTCTGCAGGGTCTTTTGCTTAAACTTGATAAATTAAGGGACTGATTTTTACCTTGTGTAAAATTTTTTTGGCCACTTAAGGTGATACTTTCTAAATTTAATCTTATTTTTTTTTATTATTTTTATTTTTGTAATTATTGCAAATGTTTCACACACATTCCAATGATAGAAATATTTCTTTATGTCAAAGGTGGGATTTTTTGGTCTAAATTCAAATTTAATCTCTGTAAGAAATTTTGGAGGAAACAGGCTTTGGTCAGTTTAAGTCTCTTGTGGGGATAGAAACAAAACCCCCTGATCTTCATCTCACAAAACATGAGATTGAATATTTTCATACAGACCTAATTTAGTATAACTTTTCTCCCAAGCAAAATCCATTATTGATACTGCCACTGAATTAACTGTGATAGGAGTCACTCAGCTGTGTGTGAGAGCCAGCTGAAAGCAAAGGTGTGGCCAGCAAATCAGCACACTGTTCAGTTCTCCCAGACAAAGCCTTCCATTGTGTTAGCTCACAATTTGTACTCCTGTGGCACCTTCCCAAAAGGAAATACTGAGAATGAATCCAGTGAGGAAGCCTAAGCCATGATTGTTGGTTGTTTATACTTTGTGCAAGGACAGTACTGTAGGACTAAAATAATTTTTATGACTTTATCCTAGCTATTCATATGTTGAGTCTGCAAGCTGGCTATGATCTAAAAGCTGTGATCTCTTTAAGCTTTCTTTATAGTATTATTGACTTCGGAGAGAGCAGATGAACAGGATAATCTAAAATGTTTTTAGTGAATATATAGTCTTGAAACTATGTGACTTTACATGGAGTTGTTGTTGATACAGTAACCCAGCAAACCTTAAAAGGAGAAGTGGAAAAAATACAGACACGTAGCAGATCTGAAGGGGAGAATAATAGATTAAATGATGAATTTAGGAGGAGTTTAGGTAGGAAATAGCAATCTTGCAATGTTGAATAATACCAGTAATCTCCCATTCATTGGAAATAACAACTGGTTAGATATTCCACTAAGAGAACACTGTTATGCAAACAGGAGTCAATACAATTAGAAAATAATTTAGACAAAATATCCATCAAGGTAAAAATTGTAAATATTATGTTTGTTTATTATTATGAGAGGTGAATTAATCATTTCAATACCTATTGCATAAGTTTCCTTCAAAGACAATCTAGCGCAAAAGAGGTATGGATGTGCTGGCAATTTGCATTTTGGTAGAGGTAATGTGTTTATGTGTTTTTATTTATTTATTTTAACTCTACGTTATTAAGCACATTTTCACCAGCTCTTTATTTTTTTCTATTTTTATTTTATTTTATTTTTAACTTTACACAGCCAAATTTTGTGTGCAAATCTGACATGGATTAGAATTCTATAAACGTGCTATTGGTTTTCATCCTAACTACTAAGTAAACAATAAAGTTAAGGAAAAAGCTGGGGAAACAATAAGCCTGCTTAAACCAGAAGTTTCATTAGAGAATGTTTGCATATAAATAATGCACACATTTTTATACCAACTTGTCTAGTATACTGAGGTATTTTTTTCCACTGAGGCAAAAATAAACAAAGGTGACCTCAGAAGAGGATCAGCAAAATAAACAGATCAGACAGTTGTGCTATCTTGCTTATTTGACTTAGTGTTTTTGAAAGCTGCTCTGTTAGAGGAAATTCTTTCCACTCAGTTTGCTCTGTGAGGATGTTTAGTGGAGATGAAGTGGTCCTTGCAGAGTGTTAGCCCCTCTGAGGGCTCTTCAGCATCTGCCCTTCAAACAGTGTTATAATCAAATTAATTATATTACCATATTTCTCTTCCCACAGATGGTAACAGCTTCATCCCTTTCCCATGGACCATCATGGCTATTAGGACTAACTATCTCAGCAAGGTCCTTTCAATGCTTTCTCACAAACACTAACTGAAGGATGTGTACTGTGCACGGTCTCCACCAGTATGACTCTGCTACAGGACACAGGTTTTAAGGCACTTGCTTGCCTCAGACCTGTCCTCTTGGTCCTTGTAGGATAAGGATGCGGGATAAGTCAGTAAGAGGGTCTCTATGTCTTACAGACTCTAAGGTATATTGGGTCGTCCATAAACTACCTACAAATGTATATCTTGCAAATATTGAAAGTGAGGGCTTTAGATGACACTCAAGCTTAACATAACAGCATGAAGAGTTGGGGAAAGGGGGTCAAACCAGAAGGATGGAAGGATATGTGCTTATTTGTAGCCAGTGTCTATTTGTCTGTTTTTTCTTGGCCATCCATCTAGATCTGACGAATACTCAAATTCAAGAAATACCTTGCCAGACAAGAGCAACTCGAGGATGTGCCTGAGCTGTCACAGGTTATATTTTCTTACAGTGGCTGCTGAGAGAATAGTTTGAGCTTCTCCTCAATGAGATTTCTGGTCATCCAAGCACATTATAATAGAATCTTAAGATCTCATGTCTTAATGCCAAGTTGCTAAGCCGGCTTTAATCATGTGGAAACACCAGAATCAGTATTTTACTTTCTTGTATATTTGCAACTCTGTTTTCAGTAAACAAAAATACATGTCCTGCAAATTTTTAAGTGGAATGTATAGAGTTGCAATCAGGTATTCAACTCAGAAATCTGATCATGTCTCTCTACTGGATTTCTATAAGCTCTGTCTTAGCAGAGAGAAATATCCCTTATTTCGCAATCACATCTTGTTCACATCATTGCTTTTGGCAGTCCACAACTTTGTGAACAACTGTCTTCAAGGATGAAACAGAAGAAAAAAAAAAATTCATCCAAAATCTCTGATGAACACCTCGAGAGATAGCTAAGAACTGCAGCTACTATCATTTGAACAGGACTAATGCCTTAGTTTCAAGAAAGCAAGGTCAAATGTCCCACTAGTTTTTATGGTTTTGTTGCTCTCCTTTTTTTAATGCTTTTATAAAAAATACTTTTTTTTTTCCTTTTACCAATATATATAAACTTAGTTTATAAGTAAATAATAATAATAAATTATTAATTTAATTAATATTAATTAAAATTAAAAATAATAAATAATAGTAAAGTATTTTGAGAGGGCTGCTCCAAAAGTAATGTCTCCTGTTTTATTAAGTTGCCTCATGACATCCGAAGCACGTGTTGGCACATATAACAGTAGAGGTTGAACTTTCCCACCAGTATTCCATTAAATGATATTTCTGTTTGACAGATGGCGGCAGAAGGGCAGTCTGACTAAATGGTGACTGATGTGTGTGTGAAGTAAAGGTGTGCCACTGAATTCCTCCGTGTGGAAATAAATGGTACCCACTGATACTCCTTGAATCTTGCTGGACGTTGGTGGAGATCAAACAATGTATGTGAGTACAGTGTGGTGGTGGGTGGTGCATTTAAACAGTGGAGTCAATGATGTGAAAGACAAGCCATATTCCTGTTAGCCATGAAGGTTTTTGACTGCAGCAGGCAGAATCTCATTCACTGCTGGCAAAAATGCACAGTTAGTGATGTGACTCTGCTGAAAAGTAGTAGCTGAGAATTTACTGTACCAAATAGTGTCACTGTGCTCTTTGTAGCTGTTGTAGTTTCCAGGAAAATAAATAGGGAACATTACTTTCAGAGCAACCTACGTACCTTCAAAAGAAATAAAGAATGTAGTCCTCTTTCTGTGCTATCACTACGATGATGCAAAACTGGTCTGTATGAGGAATTTCTGGAGTTCTTAAATGAGGAATTAAATCCATGGTCAGACTCATGCAGAGGCTTGAAAGACTCTTTTTCAGACCATTTGCATAACCAAACATTTTATCATTTTATTTTTCTTTTATGTTGCAGACATGCTATTTCACTAGTGACCAAGAGTTATTTCATTCTGACTCTGCATGCAGTGTAGCTTTTTCTTTTTTCTTTTTTAAACCAACCTCCATATTCTGTAGATTGTAAAAAAATTGTAAAACCAGTGAGTTTGACAGAATGCATACCAGTACAAAGTGAATGACCTGAATCTGCCAGCATAAATTGGAAACATCACAACAAGAACTTGCCAATCTTTCCCTTTCTCATTCCTTCTTGAAACAGTGACTGGACAAGAGTAATAAACACTATGTTCTATTCATAAAAGTGATTTAACTTCATCCTGAGGTCTGAATTGTTTCACTGTTCATTAGAGCATAAAAAAAATAATCAATCATTGTTTAGCCAAACCATGGTATTTCAGCAGCAAGTGAAAGTTTCAATATCAGTGTAAGACCTTTCCAGTTATTCATCGTTTACTGTATCTTAAAAATCAGTTATTTCCATCAAACTGTAAAATATACATTTTCTTCTTTTTGGATACAGACCTCAAAAGAAACCTGTTAAAGCATAATATTTGCTTTCATTAAAGTAAAAGTTTGGCCTGAGTGGGAATGGTCAGAATATTTTCATGCTTGTTCCTGAAGAAATCAGAAAGAGGTATTTTGTGTCCAAGCATAAAGAGACACGAAATCTTATGAACTTACCATTTAAGAAGAAAAATAGGGTGAGGGCAAAAGGTGCTTTTAAAATCACTGATCAAATATTGTTAAAATAAAAGCTTACAACTCCTCAGATTAGTTAGCTGGGCAATGTCTAAAACATAAGTTTTATTGTATAAAAAGTTGCTGTCGTATATTCCCCAAATAAACCTAGAAGTGGAACAGTAGTTAAAAGAAATTTTGCTTTTTCATGTCTCAGTGCAAGCAGCTATGATGAACATGTGAGATTGCACAAAGTTTTAGCTGCAGATTGTGAGAATTAGTTTTAACCACAGTTTTACTGCTTGACAAACCTTATGAGTCGTTCTGTTTTGCTCTTCCATCCTGTAAAGTGGGAATGTTAGTCAACTGACATTTACTGTCCAGAAAAACTATGATGAATAGCAAATATGTGAGTGGTTTGCAAATGTTATTGCTACTTAAGTGCTGTTATGTGTGATTACAGTAAGATTCACTGAGCCTCTAATAGGTAACTTGCTTCCCACTTGCATGCTCTGGGTATTAAGACAATTTATTGTAGATGCATCTTGTGAGTAGATAAACACCCCTGGAAACCTTTTGATTTCAGCTGCAGTTCTGAAATAAATCTTTATCCATGTCAGTGAATCAGCTGGATAAGAATCCAGTTCAAAAACCAATGAAACTAACTCAACATTCTTAAAAACATTTTCACTCAATTTTAAACAGCTATATTTTTTACCTTACATGGTACGTAGCTAAAATGTTTTCAAGGAGAGACCTCATTGATGATTATAATTTTGGTTTCCCAAAGATCTCTATCAAGATCTGCATCAGAGTTTTAAAAAAAAAAAAAAAAAAAAAAAAAAGGTGAAGAGACAGCTGCAGACATTGCTTCAGGGGGATACAGAGATGAATTACAAGAAGTAAGGACTTAGCTTGAGGCTTGTCACTTTTTCCCCTGGTTTCTCTGAGCATGTGCATACACAGAAAGCTGTAGTGGCAGAAGAGAGATGCCCAGGCTCAAGCGTTCTTGAACTTCACATGGCTTCATCTATCCTGCTCCATTTGGTGCGAGTGGGCCATCTCAGTACTCAGGGTATCATCACAAGATCTGCAGTATCAGAGCAATCCCTTCTTGTAAATGGGTATATGGTACAGTCAGAGGGATTATGTTGTTCTGTAGGACCTATGTTTTCAGATTTTCAACGCCCCATCTCTAAACCAACCTGTTCTACTGTCAGATCTGGAGGCTGGTGGCCCTGTCTTTGGTAGGGGGGATGGAACTTGATGATCTTTGTGGTTCCTTCCAACTCAAGCCATTCTATGTTTCTATTCTATGATTTCTGACATGGAAATGCAAAATATGACTTGTTACTAGTCAGATGATCAGGACTACCAGTAGATCCATTACTGACAATAATTATGTAACTATATTACTAACATTTCAGGCCTTCAACTCAAAATGCAAATCTCTAACAGGGAAAAATAACTTAAAAAAAGCTTCTTGTCAGTGCAGGCTGGCATGAAATTGCTCCTTTTCACTGCTAAAAAGCATTTGCATCTCAGTGCACACTAACTCTTTTTTTCTTTTCCAATGCCCTCTAGTGCTAATTGGAGATCTTGTTACTAACTATGAATATGCAGGAAATGCCTACCAGGAGCCCAGAGCTTTTGAAATGAATGAAATTTCTTCCTAACCAGTTACTGATAGCATTTGGGCTGCATTAGTAAGCACTAGTCCTCCTGAAGTTAGTTGAAATTAATGCCTCTTAGATCTAAAGATGACTCAGAAAGAGTGGGTGTAATTCCACATGTCCGGATTGAAAAAATGTATGGATGAGAGAAAATTGTGTGCTGTGGATATAAATCTGTACAAAAGATTCTGCAAAGACATGGAAGTGGATATCAGAGCCTATTATTTTCCTTTATTTTATTTATTTATTTATTGGCTGGCTTTCTGCTCTTGTCATTTCTGGCAATCTTATTCACAAATGGATTATTTTGCCTCTCTCTATATATAAATATGCACCCTAGTTAGGAAACAAGAAAGAAATGGAGATCATTAGGTGGTAGGTGTATGGTTGGACTTGATGATCTTAGAGGTCTTTTTCAACCTTTATGATGCCATTATTCCACAATTCCATGATTTTTATTTTTATAGTTAATAAATAAGAATTTTTTATTAAAAATGTTTAATTCAGGTATTCAGTATCAAAACAACTCTGGAAAATAGATAATGTATATGGGAGAAAAATTATGGCAAAACAAATCTAGGGAAATATGCACAGATGAAAGATAACACTGCTGGGATAGGAAAAGATCCTGGGGAAAAAAATTATTCACTAAACACTTGCATGCAGTAAGACACGGAGAGCTCTGTTCTGTATTGCTGGTGGCAGTTATGGCAGCAGAATGAGGTTGGAAATTCACTGAGTAGTACTTTGCATTTTGTATTGTTCTCCCACATTCTCCAACCACATGGAGATGCTGGCTAACGTGGCTTCCTAACACCACTCTCCTAAGTGCTGTTATCCTGATTTTGTGAAGAACAGAAAAAAAGGTGAAAAATGAAATGCCTAGAGTCACTGTGCCTATGACAATGCTGGAAACAATTTAGGTCTCTTACCTCACTGCTAGGTGGGAAAAGCATGGTACTGATGTATTTCCATGTATTAACAAATAGAAATCTGTTCTGAAAGCTGTTGTTTAAGAGAAGGCAGAAAAGAACTGGATATCTCTTAGCTTCTTTTCACTAGTTGCCAGACATTTTAACTAAATTCTGTTGCTATTTTTGATCAAGAAAATGAATTCTGACTGCAGGGTTTCATTCCTCATTACTAAAAAGCAAAAGACTGCACTACATCAGTGTTCTCTGTCTTACTGTTTCACACGTTGGTGTGAAATTGGATTGATCAGTGTGATCATACTGTTTTTAAAAGGTCATTTGAAGATTCTGTGCTCAGCATCTTAATTTCTCTGCTGCTGGAACCCAATAGGCTATGTCTGCTTCTTGTGAATTTCTTATGATCTGTTACTTCTATGTGGCTGTAGCCAACTGTCATGAAACAGCAAACTGAATTTGCTCTTCTAAAGCAAGAGTATTAAATAGTGACAGTCATCAAGTTCATGTATAAAGGCTTTTCAGACTTTATTAATTTAAAATCATATTAGAGATCTTCAGGGCAGGTTCAGTAGTTATTTTTTTCAATTGGTTTTGTGTTTGTTTTGTTTTTGGTTTTTGGGTTTTTTTTTCATTGTGCATATTTCCACTAAAGATTCCCCAAGGCAGGTCTGTGTTTATTATGCATTTCAGACTTTGGCTCCTGGGCTCTGATCTGCCTTCCTATATATATATCCTGCCAGCGCCCCTGTTTCCTGTTGCTTTGCATGTAAACCATATTGAACACAGGAAATCCCCACAAAAATCATTGGTTCTTGGCATTTGAGGGTGGAGGAAACAGGCTGTGAGTGAGGAAAGAGTCTGGTATCACGTCTTGACACCCTGCAGAAAGGTCAGAGAGCTTCTAGAAGTGCTTTTCTACTTGGAGCAGCATCGCTTCAGTTCAGCATGCTATTTATTTGAACTGGGTTTCCTTAGTGTATTTAAGGCCACATTTCTTGTGTGCAGCGCTCAGTATAAATGGTATTGTTAAAAGTAAAAATGAAGACAGAGACACTGGTTGCCATCTTTCGACAGATGAATCCAGTTTTATAAAGAGAGAAAAAAAAAATGCAATTTAAACAGTGCTGAAAGCTTAAAACATCTGAATAGGTGGTGCTCAGGCTTTTTCTTCTGCCACAGACCATAATTAGACAAATAATAAGCATGGATGTTCTGATGGAACAACTGACTATTCAAATCTCTAATTGAAAATGGGGCTGTAATTGAAACATTTCTGTCTGAAGTCCAAGTGTGGGTGAAGATGACAGGGCACTGAATAGGTGATGTTTTTCATGTTCATGCAGCTTGTGAATGTAAGTGATACATCTGCATTTTCCACATAAATCCTTTCCCTGGATTAGTAAGATATTTTAGTGTGGCAGCTTAATAATTTGATGAAACAGCACTGATTTTGCTGTGCAACCGTTACATAGTGGTTTGACATTTCCTTGTAATTTTTTTCCTCTTGATATGAATTTTATTGTCAATATACCCAGCATTTTCCTGGAAACTTCCCTGTAGTGCTGAAAAGTAAAGCATGGATTCGACTTCCTTGACTGACAGGTATAATAATACAAGGTCTGAGTGCATTCTGAACTGTGGTTAAGCTGTATAGAGTGTCTGCCTCTATACTTATTGCTTATGAATTACTGTCCTTCAAAATATCACGTCTTATAAACAACAGAGTGCTTTGTGTACAGTGATGACGGACAAATGGATGGCTTTCTATTAATAGGCTGATCACTATGTCTGAAAAATTTAGTTATGCAAATGATCAATCTTTTCCTCTCAGTGGAATTAATTATTAAGAAAGAAAACAGAGACTGAGACGTGAACTTTCAGCTAACGTGTATCTCAAGGAGTCCTGGTGGACTCTGCCTGTCCTCCTGTCACAGTTTCTCTCCATCTTGACTCCCCACTGTGCAGTGTCTCCTAGACTGAGTGGGACTTCCCTTATGCTCCTTGCTTCCATGGCAGAGGCAGTGTACTCTGAAAAGCCTCATGTGGGGTTTCTTTGAAGCCAAGTGTCACAGATTCCATCAACTGGACACTCTGGTCAGCCAAGGGGTGGTGAGGACCTGCCTGCATGTCTAGGAAAGCCTTTGAGCGCTACACTCCAGCTTGGCCAGCACCACACTGAAAGGTGATGTAGAAGAAGAATCCAGCACTGGTTTGTTTGGGGTTAAATGAATCAAAGTTGAGCCCTGGTTTGCTGGGCTGCTGCTAGGCAACAAGTAACTTTCTGCATTCAGAACTTCCCCACTAATTGATTCTTGACACCATTCTCAGTTGGTTTGTATAAATAGAGAGCTGTTGCTGGGGGTGGGGGGGAGTGGGAAGGTGAAGTGCAAGGAGCTGAGGGTTGGAGGTAGAGAGCATTCCTTCCCATCACAGGAGGGATGCAGTCCCCACAGGGGGTGGCAACTACATTGATACACAATTGACAAAGCAATATTGATGCAGAGAAACAAAGAAATCTGCTCAAGCCACATGAAATATTGTCGGCCTTTCAGTGTACCCACTAAATGCACACCTTTGGCATCCATTTATTCCTCAGTTATTTGAAAGCAATCCACAACAGAATAGGAACCATCCTTGTTACAGGACTAATGTTTTGCTGACTGGCTGGACACAGCACTAATGACACATGCACTGTGTGTGGCGCTAATAGCATGGGGAGGGGTGAGATGGTGCAGGGACATAGAGGGGGTTGAGATACTGGAAGGGCCAGGCTAATGGCAAGAAAAGGGAAGCTTGTCTGAAGGAAAACAGTGAGCCCAGCAAGTGTCTGTGTCAAAATCCCCTTTTATAGATATTTTTTAACTGAAGAAAGAGATCTTTATTATATTGGCTCTCTTCCCAGCCCAGTAAGATTTCAGCATGACTGACTGCAAGACTGAGACATTTTAAGGACTGCTTCATGTATTAAACTATTGTTTCTTATAAATAAACTCTGATTTTTCTCTTTTCTCATAAATTATTTATTTCCTAGCTCTCTCTTCCGCTGCAGAGAAATGAAAAGCAGACAAGGAGGAGCAGAGAAAGAAAGAGAATGAAAATGGATGTTTCAAAGATGGTAGGAAATTCTGATTATTTTTTTACAAGAGTGAAAATGTGCTTTCGTGCTGCAGAGGTAATCGGCACATGTTACATGCCTGTATGTAGCATGCATTTGCTAAATATCACTGTGGTACTCTCAGTAAACTTCAGTATGTTAGAAATATGTGTATATAATAATATGTATGTATTATTTCTGAGTCATTCTACAAGTTCCTGCAGATGTTGAGAGGTATTTCTTTCTTCCTTCTTCACCATCCTCTCAAAAACATTGTGTCGCAGTGTTGTTGACTTTGTGCTGATGAGGTCAGGTGCTTCTCTAAGCACTTGGGGGGGTGGAAGAGAATAATTCTTCTATATAAATATGTCAATTCTTGAGCATTTTAAGTGATAACAGAGAAAACTTTGGATTTTTTTAATCGTTTCACTTGGCCAATACCCTGCTAGGTGAGATGGAAAAAACTGCCATTGATCACTACACCATGTTTTTACAGAGAGAGTGCTGAGGTGCTGGAACCTGTTGCCCAGAAAGGCTGTGGATGCTCCATCCTTGCAGGTGTTCAAGGCCATGTTGGCTGGGGCCCTGGACAGCCTGGTCTAGTACTAGATCTGGAGTTTGGTGGCCCTGCCTGTGACTGGGGGGATATTCATTTGGGATATTTGGGATCCCTTCCAACCCACGCAATTCTATGGTTTTTGATAGTTTCATTTTTAAAACACTAGTTATTCCATACCTATTGGGGAAAAGTGCATTAGTTTATTTTGGCATGTTTTTCAAATATGCTGCTGCTGCATTTTTTATATTTATTACATCTCACTACCTTTATTCCTTTCTTCCAGATTGGACTTTAGGAAAAAATTACTTCTCTGATAAGAGTGATCAGGCACTGAAACAAGCTGCCCAGGGAGCTGGTTAAATCTTTGTCCCTAGAGGTGTTCAAGAAACATTTAGCTGTTATACTGTGGGACATGATTTAGTGGTAAATATTGGCATTAGGTGGATGGTTGGACTGGATGACCTTGGAGGTCTTTTGCAACTTGGATGATTCTGTGATTCTATGATTAATTCAACATTTTCATTTTTCATTAGAATTGCAGATTATCTATGTAAGGTATAAGCCAGAAGAGATGTGACTAGCATACATTTACTTTTAAGTAAGCATATCCTGGTACTATTACCTTTTTTAAAATAGAAAAGCATTTGGAAAGTACTTAGACAAATTTAAGTCTTGAACTCTGCTGTTTGCAATTCCTTGTGGTACAGTAAAAGTGAAGTGTGCTGCCCAAGAGAGTGATACGGAGCTGAGAGAAAAATCAAACTGATATTATTCGTACCTTTTTTTTTTCTTCAGTTACACCCAGCTCTCTCTTGATTATTCTTGCAAAATAGTTGTGATCCCATTTTATACAAGGTTACATGAAAAGGTAAGAACTATTTTTTTTCCAGAAACGGGCACATTTTTTTATTTCAGAAATTACTTGCATGCAACATACTTTACGTTACCCAGGTACTAGCAATTGGATCAGTACTCAAACTAGCCTTGTGCACATACCAGCACTGCTAGGTTCACTCCAAGCTCTTCGTATTTTCTCAATATTTAGGAATTATTTTAGATTACAAAGTTACTTTTTGCAAATATAGAGTACATGCCTGAAAGCCAGCAGGCTGCTGACTCTCCCAGGAAGCCTTGGAAGCCCTCCAGGGCGGTAAATGGAGATGAACTGAGCATTTGGTAAAACAAACTAAAACTCATACAGGATAAATATAAATACCTTGGTCACGCTGGAAAATTTACACATTCTTCAAAATGAAATTTTAATCTTGGACAAAAATAAGTCTGACAAGACAAAACAAAGAGGAGACTTCTGCTGTTGCCCATGATGTCGATGTATGTCTTCCTTTGGGAAAGAAAATACAAGATAATTGCTATATCAGTTTTCTCTAATCATTCTTGTTATTAGCAATATTGTTAAATATAATTTCTGCTAGAGGAGCAACTATTCCCTTATTTGTTATTATTAAAATATGTTTGTTTGGCAAGAAAAGGTTAAATTATGACTTCAGTGCACTGGAGAAGTTTTAGGTACGCTATTATACAAAATAGAAAATAACTATAATGATGACATGGAGTAACCTCTGCTTAATAAAGGAATTGTGACTATCTGCCTTTGAAATCCTTACAAGGCAATCATGTAGTAGACAATAATGTCTACTGGGTTCTGACCTCCCTATATAGCATTATTTATGACTGCTGCTGGAAATGCAGTTATTCCATTTTACAAGCCAAGTTGCAGAGAAAATTCTGGCAGCAATCAAAGAAGAGCTTTCAAAAAGATCCATGTGAGATAAATAACATTTTTAGTCTTTTAGATATTATCAACAAGAAAAGGCAGATAGACTTTCAGACTGTTATTTTATTAATACTATTACATTGTCACTTATTCTTTTACATTTTGTCACTAAGGCAAAGAAATATATAAGCTTCTTCCACTTTAGGCCTGCATGGTTTAAAATAATACATTTTCAGCACTGAAACTTCTTTTTTTCATTGCCATTGGAGAGGCTTTTTTAATACAAAAACTTAAAACCCATCTTTGAATGTAGTTCTTTGGAATATTTTTGAAGTTTACATCACATCTAATCTGTGTCTGAGATTTTGAAAAACAGCTAGAATACGAGCAGTTTAGACTATGAAGAAGTCCACTATGGAGCTAAAAGACACCTACTAACTACATAGTGTCAACATTTTCCAAAGCATGCTGTGATGTGGATGCTTTTTTGCCCAGACTGAGCTCTAACCACAGATCTGATCTCAGCTGCAGCTCAGCATCTTCTGGAAACTGGGCCAACACTGTGTCAAGTTTGGGTGGTAAAGATGAGATGTCTAAAAAATGAGCACTTATTTTTAAAAGGTGGCCCAAATGTCAGATTTTGTTCCAAGAGTAGAGTAAAAATATGATCCTAACAGATGTTACATATTTTCCATACATCAGTGCTTTTAAAGCTCTGTGAGATTTTTAAGAGGGCTCTAACAGAGCAATAAGTAAGACTATGAACTAACTCAGGAGATATTACATATGAATTTATTATAGTACAGTTTTTACATTATGTTTTTCCCACAGTATGACATGATAGAGTAAACACAAGGAAGAGTAAAGAAACACAGAAAGTGCTGGCTGGTGTTCAATACTGCTTTAAAACTGGCAGCTACATCTCTCTTGCCATGCCACCCATGAAGGGCAGCTTTCATAGAATCATAGAATTGCTAAGGTTGGAAAAGACATTCAAGATTATCAAGCTTTTTCCTTGTGTCTGTGCAAGCAACCAGGAAACAAGATGGGCATATCTGAGCCAGTATTTTCCAGAAGATCCCCCATGAGGGTCTGATGTCTGCCAACAAAACTGTAGAATGTGAAGGACACTTCAGATTTGAAGTCTGCATGTTCTTTCTTCAGCTTTCATCAAGAAGGAATCAGGGTGTGCTCAGTGCATGCTCTATGCTTCCCAGTTGTTTGCCTGAAGAAATCAACCTCAGCAGCCTAACTAGGGCTTACCTGCATCTCCTTTTGATGCTCATTTCCCCTTTATACTGTCAAGCTCATGGTTAATATCCTCCATCTATGAAGACCTGCCAGAGAGGATATCATCCTGCCCAGAAGCCTCCTGGCTACACAGATGAAACTGGGCACAGTAAAGAAGGACTAGATAAATATTTCATGCTTGCTGCAGTGTGATTTTTGAGCAAACAAAGTTTCACAAAAGCAAGAAAAGAATGAGTCAGTGACCAATTTCATAATCTATTTTGGAGCTTTTTGAAGAACTACCTGTTACTGGCATGAGAGTATGATCATTTCAGGTTCTCACACCCAGCACACTGAGGAGGTCCTTGGGACAGAGTCCCTAGAGGTGTAGCAACCTCAGAGACTGACAGAAGGATTCCCACAACACCAGAGCAACCACAGAAGGTTCACATAATGCTGAGTATGTATGGAGTAAGGAAAAGGAATACAGTAAGATGCTGTCAAACTGATGCCAATAGTCTGCCAGCCCCCAGTAACTGGAATGACACAGAGCATGTTGAGACTTGACAAGCTCCTGATGAACAGTATATTGAGATATAGGATCTGCCTAGCCTTTTTCAACACTGTTATAATTTTCCTTGTTTGCCAAGTAGGAAAGTAGAATGTAAAGCCCTAAAAGATGGTGGTCACTAGAGAAAAAAAATGCAAAGACATGGAAACAATCTGGGAACAGGTGAAACTATGCAACTGCAAAGTTCCTCAAGGTGGGAAAACCAGGAGCCAGCAAGTGGAAGGAGGTAAGTAAGAAGACACAAGAGTTTTGCTTCCTGAAGATTTAAAAATAGTGTTTCATTCCAAACAGGATGTTGATTGGCTTAGTCTATAAGGGGTAGGAGAGGTTTTTTTCTGAGTAGTTCTGCATTTGAAGTAGTATTTCCAGTCTATTAAAAAGTAATTATCACTCGTGTTTACTGTCACTGTGCAACTGTAAAAAGTTCCCAGATAAATGTGTGGGAGATGAAATATCTTCGATGACAGTGTCCCTGCTAAAGAAAAAATTGCTTTTGCCTGGACCACTAATTGTCTGCCAGAAAGGAGTTTGCATTGAAAATGTTCCATCTTTATGTTTATGTGATTTGACGGTAACTGAGGTTTCAGCACTAGGACACACATAAGCACCTCAGGAGAAGTTCTGTCTTGGAGCTGGGAGATTGTACACAATATTGTTTTTATGGAACAAGACCACAGTATGTCTATTTTTTAAATAGAACTGTATCCACCAACATGCTGCATAAAATAATCTAAACCTGACTAATTCTAAAGATGAAACCAAACTCAAAGGCCTTATTCTTGGCTCATTTCTACCATATCTGATGAAGTCCGTGAAACTAGAATGATGTATAAATGGTTCAAAAAAGAATAGTTATTGCATTAAATAGTAAATTAATAGTTTAGGAATAAATCATAGAATCATAGGATGGCTTGGGTTGACCATAGGCAGGACTGCCAACCACTAGACCAGGCTGCCCAAAGCCACATCCAGCCTGGCCACAAATGCAGCCAGGGAATGGGGCATTCACAGCCCCATTGGGCAACCTGTTCCAGTGCAGCCCAAAAATTAGTTGAAGGGTTCTCTATCTTGCAATTGTTCCCTTTTAGACCATTTTATTCTTTTTATCCCCTTAAAACTGTAGAGAAGGAACAGTATTAACATTTCTCCCAACACAATCCCAATGCAAGTACCACTGAAAACTGATAACATAGAAATATTATTCCCTTGGTAATGATTACAACAATATTACTAGAAAATATTGCCTCCTAGTTTGGCAAGGATGCTGAATAGTATTGTCTTTGGCTGATGATACCATAAAGAGAGAGAAAAGGAGTGTGATCACAGAATGGCTGACTGACTTCAGATATCTAAAGGACAGGTGAATGAAAGTAAGAAGTAAGTAATCCTTTCTCTGTCTCCAGAGGTGGTAGCAAAACAAGTGATATAGTAAGGGAGGTTTAGATTAGACATTTAGGAAAAACTCCAAAGGAAAATATATAATAACACAGGAACAAAGTGCCTGGGGATGTTGTAGAGTCACTGTCACTTGGAACACTCCCCTGTCTCAGTTTAAAACCATTCCCCCTTGTCCTATCACTGTTAACTCATGGCAACAGTCATTTGCACTCCTATTTGTATGCTCCCTTCAAGTATTGGAAGGCTGCAGATGGGGTCTTCCCAGAGCCTTCTCTTCTCTTTGAGGTCCTTTTCAACCTAGACCATTCTTTGATTCTATCGTCCTATGATTCTGATTCTATAATTATATATCTGTCTGTGTTACAGGCTCAAGAAACTGTGGCATGGCTATAATGATGTACGAAGACTGACATATAAAACCTGGAGAAATCTGAAGATTGTTTTATATTGTTTGTTACAGCATCTCTCCATTTACATTCTGCCTGGTTACCTTTTTAAGACCTTGGGTTTTTTAATTCCTATGCACGTGGAACAACATGTGGCAACATTTCAGTGAAGAACAGTACCCCTGGTCCACTTTGGGAATCTTGCTGATACTTGCATTTCAGGTGTGGATGACAACTGAGGTGTGGCAGGCAGAGAAGGTGGCTCTGGAGGCTCCTCCTTGTCTGTACAAAGTCCGTCAGTCACTGTCAAGTGTCAGATCACAGAGGCCCCCACCCCAAAACAAGCATGTCATCAGAGGCAGCATGTGCTTCTAAAGGTCAGTCTCCAGCTGTTTGCTAAAGGTCTAAATTTTACTCTCTGTGAGAAGAGGTGACTTCTGCTCAGAGCATATTTGCTTCAAAATCCATGCAATAAGCAGTAAATAAAATTACTTGTTAGCTTTCTCTCAAGGAGAAAGATGTTCACTATGTTTTCTTTATTTCCCTTGGTAACAAGAGAATACACCATAACTCTCAGTTGTCTCTCTCTTATTCTTTTCTTTTTTTTTTTAATGCTCTGTGCATGAAAACTATCTTTGACCTTGGGTGTTTTATGATAATTACATTAAAATTATTGTTTTTCCATTTACATGCTCAAAAACATTTCCCATGACCTCATCAAGACAGTCTTTGGGATAAGGAAAGGCCACAGGATTGCTAGAAAACACATGAACTGTTACAGATATTCATTGCCTGTCTCGTCTCCTATCTTGGGTACACATTTAAAGAAGAATAGCTTTTTCCCACATCACTGAAAAATTATCCAGAGTCTCCCTCAGTCTCTTTCTTAACAAATATCTAAAAAAACTTTCATAAGCAGTGCCAGACTTGATATTTTAATTACAGCAGTAGTAGAACAACTCAGAGAATCTCTAACTGCAAGTGATGCAGACTTTCATTTGCCAAGAGGATAATGAGACAAATGAGGATTATTCAATTATGCTAATTTCATCCAAGCCTTGGCTTCTTTTTTCCTCTGTGAGGAACACTGAAAAAGAAACAAATAAAGGAATAAATAGAAGACAGAAAGAAGAAAGAAGGTCAAAAAGAAAGAAAAAAGCAAAGAAATGAGCTGAAGGAAGGAAGAGAGGGAGTGAGGGAGAAAAGAAGGAAGAAAGGGAGAGGGAGGGAGGGAACAAGGGATAGAGGGAAGAAGAGAAGAAAAAGTAGGGTAGGAAGGAAGGAAGAAAAAAGAAGAAAGAAAAAGTGTGGTAAGAGAAAAGAGAGACAGAAAATGCATAACAGGGAGATAAGAAGATATGAAGAGAAGAATAAGAAAAGAGCGGGACACAAAAGAAGGACAAAGGAAAGGCATATAGAAGGATCATTTCCAGATCTTCCCTTGTGAGAAACAGAAAAGATTTTTAATCCATATGTAACACAGGAGGTAAATCAGAATCTATTTATTGAATGCATCCAGGGTAGCAGTAGATTCTTTCATACATGAACAAGGACAAGTGTCATAGTATCTTTTACTCGTCAGAATATAAAATGTTTGACTGTTTAGCAGCTGAAAGTTTGGCTGTAGATGTGTAAAAGAAATATTTTCTCTGGTGGTAAATCAGAGTATCAGCAGCCATTTCAGAAAAGCTCTGCTCAGTGTTGTTAGCTATGTACAAGCTTTTAGCCCATAGTAATCATTTTTTGAGGAGGTGTGGCAGAAAAAAGTTCTGCCGTGACTATAAATGACTAATTTCCAGCCTCAGATCTGTATTAGATCATTCTCACAACAGACACACACACACTAGCTCAAGGACATTTCCAGTTATCCTGCATCATTTCAGGAGAGAATGAGCACCAGCAAAGGGCTTCTTCAGAATAAATACATCCTAAATACAAGACCATGAATATACATGATTTCAGAATGGATTTTTTAGATTTGACTAGGGCTGGAAGGTTATCTCTAGTATCTGGCACTTCCTTTGTGTCAGCTTTGCTGAAATTATTATTCCTACCACCCATCTCTTCTGCATCATTTGAGTCTTTCCCAAACGTGTTGCTGCAAGGTGATATACTATGAAGACATTTCAATTTTACTATTTTTCTAGAAAGTTACCTCACTGAATATTTGTGGTGCATAGAATATATTGTGTTTTGGTAGATTCTAATACTCAAGTCATTTCCAGTGTGATAGTACCTTAGCACAAAAATCTCTGGAATAATTCAAGATACCCAGTAGCACCCAAGCTTTATGAAATCCTAAAGCTATTTGGATAGAGAAAGCACAGGTGCTCATAAAATAACTACAGAATAGCTTCTGTTCTGACAGTAATTCATAATGGTGAAAAAAAGTCTTTTTCTTGTCTTATATAAGGAAAAAAATTATCACTATAGGAAATACTGTTGCCCCATGCAAATTTTATGTTGTTAAATGTCTATATTTCAATGAAGATATGTTTCTAGGTAATTAATAGAAAACAATATTTCTTTGTGCATGTTTAACTTTTTTACAGTAGACAACAAACCTCTTTATGTTTTGGTAGTCATTAGCTCAGAAGCATAGCCTTGAAGCTACAGAACTTGAAGCTTACCTTCCCACATCAGGATGTCATCGTGAGACCTCTACAGAAAGGATGAACTAGAGTGAGATATTTTCCTTTTTAAAGTCTTTTTGACTCTGACATACCTTCTGAAGAAGTGCCTCTGTGCTTGAAATTCTGGTTAAATTTTGTTTGTGTCTGTGTTGATTTGTCTTGTGTTCTTCTGAGGAAGATAAATTGCTGCCAGAATATGCATAAGTGTTCAGATGTTGGAGGACACTGAGGGGCTATATCTACTGCAAGACCTAAATAACTAGCTTGTGAGGTAACTTCTAACAGGAGCAAGCATGAAACTATATGTGGAAACTGTCTGGACTGCCTCAATCTTGAGACTTAAATAGCTGAAAAACCTCAAACCACTCTAGTGGGCCCATGGGGTTTGAGATGTCAAGCTACCAGCCAAGATTCTTGTTCTGGGGTGACAGACACATCCACAATGGGATGTTGCAAAGTGTTTGGATTAGGTGGCCTTGCATGCTGAAAAACAGGTCAGATTTAAATGGTTGTTATTTGTTTACACTCAGTGGAGTTCAGTGTTCAGTTCTGACGTTTGCATTTGTTTTATATTATCTAATACTATTTGCATGCTTCTCCTTTTGCCCCTATTTCATCTTAGAACAAAAGCTATTGCAGCATCAAAGTCAGTTACCATCATAATCTAGTAAACACTGAAAGATACGATGATGCATAATTCTTAATCCTCAGCTATCGGAGTTAGCTAGGTTTTTTAGAGCCACTTACTGTTGAGAGGTCTGTATGGGTGACTATGCCCCACTGCAGTTTGTACCAGGTTTGTACTTGCAAGCCTTGGATACTACCTCATGAAATCATTCTAATGTAAAATTATTTTCACCTACTTTCTACTCATTGTTCAGAATGCAAATTTTTACGCAAAACTGAGATTTCTCATAAAGCCCACAATAACTGCCCTTGGCTGCGATGCTTTATGTACGGGTATAAAACGGTATCCTAAGAGGGTATTTTGGTTAATCTGTCATGGTAATTATGAAATTTATTCACCTCACCATAGTATGTTTGAAACTATATTTAAAGATTCATGTGGTGTTTATTCGGTTCCAGTAGCAATTTTAGCTCTCCACACAGCAGCAAGTCATACTCATAAAAATAAGACACATTTTAAACTATTGCCAGTGCACCAGATGAAGTTTATGAGCTTGGAAATGTGTTTATAGTCTGATTGCTTCTGATTTCTCTTAACCAAACAAAATGAAAAAAAATAAAAATAAACCACAACACTTTTACAAGTGCAGCCTGCTGTTTAAAGATCTCAAAGATAAAGGCCTTCCTCAAAACTCATCTACTTTAATAAGGACTGATAGAATTAATCATTCTATCACTTGACATTTTTGTTTGCTTGTTTGTTTTGGTTGACTTTGGAAAAGACCTCAAAGATCAAGTCCAACAGCAGCCTAACCACAGTACCCTAACTCTAACAGCCTTCTGCTATGGGTTGGCTATGATTCTATGATCATTCTATGATTCTGTCCCATTATTAGCAGTCTCTGTCTTTTTCTGCTGGAAGAAGTGATGTTTTTCAAAGTAGCAGCCTAAGAGAACCAGGTCATCTACTAGACCGCACTGAAGTCAGTGACCACTCCTGGCAGACTTTGAGACTCATATTGGAGTCCAGTTATATACTTGAAATGCAGAAGTAAAAGCAATCTGTCATGTCTATTAAGCTCCATAATTTGGGATTTGACCTTTTCTGTTTTTCTGCTACAATTTTTGGGGGTGATAAAGTCAGAAAGTAAAGATCAAGCAGAGCTTGCAGAAGACACCTGCTTTCAGCCCAAAGGTATTAAATGACTAAGACATGTATCAAATGTTTTGTCACTATTTCCTGTGTTGCCTAAATATCTAAACAGAAACGAAGGAAAAAGAGAGTAACATATTTTTTAGCTCTGCTTCCTACTGACTCAAAAATTCTCATTTCCCTCTTGAAATAAAGTATGAGTATGTAAGGGCATACTCAGCACTGTTCTGTACTAATGTACATATTTGGTACTTATGTACATTACCTGTCAACCTGTCAAAAAAAAACACAACCCTTTTTTTTTCAGTCATGAGCCTTACCATTGTTATACAATGAGAATTATATTTGATTTCAGTATTTTTCTGAAGCTACACACAGCATCTGTTCCTCTTGTTCTCTTCCTGTATCTCAAAATTCCCATGGAATCTGCTGTAATTGTTCACCAGACTTACCAAAGCTACATTAAACATACAACAGTTCATTTAAACATCATTCCTCTATTGGAAATGAATCTATTATATGCAATCCATGCATAATGCATGGCTGAATCTAAATAGCTCTATCCATGAACAATAAAATTTCTTGTAATTAGCTTCTGCACATAATAGACAGAATTTAGTATTGTATCACACCCATGCAACGGGTCACATGAGCAGTTAACAGGTCTCTAAACCTAAATTCTTGTAGATAACTGCTCACTGCCAAGGGCAGGCTTTGGAAACAAGAACTGGACTTTATTTCAAGTCAGCTTCTGATTTTTTTATGGTTTGAGGCAAGTATTTAATATCTGCTCTATAATTTTCTAATATATAAGAGAGGGATAATGATGCCCGATGACCTCTGCAAAAGTGCTTTGGGTTTTTATTGTACAGAAAATGTTATTACTACTGTGTTTCAAGAAATAAATCTATCCCATGGATCTGTGGAGAAGCTTTAAGCTACATGAAAAAGTGAATAACATTGTAAGAATACCAGACAGGAGAGAAATTGCACCTACAAAGCTTTGCAACACGGCTCATGCTTACATAACAAGTATGAGAAGTGAATCACAAAGAGTTTTCCCTATGTTCCCCAACTGCAAAAGGAAATGGGGTATAGATCTTTCCTCACAAAGGTCTGAAAGTGAGGAGGAAACTAAGCCATTTCAGACGTCTGAGTATCATTACAGAACTTTTTTGTGGCTTGTCTGCTAACTGTCATTAACATCAGGAGAGCAAAAACTCACTGTGTTTTACAGATTACATCCACTGTGAAACTGCATCTCTTGCAAGAGAAAATGCAAGTATCCAGATACCCAAAGAGAGAAAGAGAGACAGAGAGGAAGAAGAAAACTACACGGAACATAGAAAGGTAAATTTCCTAATATAAAGCCCTGAAATTTTAAATAAAGTTGGAAGCAATTCAGCTGTGCACCTGGATTAGAGATAGTTTATCACTCAGACTTGAAGAAAGTTGGCAATATGAGGTACTTCTAATCCTGGTAGGCTTATAGTTTCCTTTCATTCACTTTGTTACTTATGTCTACAAAAGATGAAAGGAAGTATAGAACTATGCCTGAAGATTATATTTCTTCTAACATATCACTAGACTTCCATACAATAAATGTCTATGAAATTATAGAAAAAAAACAATGGAGATCTTCAAGGTCTTTTCCAACCTGAGTAATTCTATGATTAGGAAAAAAAAAAACATCGAATGAGATATTAAGAAAAAGGAAAGATAATTCTGTGGGTATGACTATATTTGATATCTGTTTTCTGTAAAAAAATTATGCAGATATGTGCTGTTCCAGACAGACAGACATAATGGGGCAATTAATTCCAAATATAAGCAAATTAGTTAAAGTAGAGTTTGAGGTTTTTTCATTTTCTTTAACAACTTTTTAAATTTCAAACTTTCCTGAGCAAATTGGAGGTTATCCTGTCCTACTAGACTAATAACTACTCAATAATTTATGGGATATAATGAAGTCTTTCAGTCTTCCACCAGCTTCTGTTTCCATTTTGAAGAACATCTGCATTACTGCTATTAAAAATGCACCCTTATAAGATTTCTTCCTTATTCAGTTTCCATATTCTTAATATTATAAAAAAAAAAAAAAAAAAAAAAAAAAATAAAATAAAAAAAAAAGGAAATAGTATAAAATTTCTCTAGCCTTAAGGGAGAAAACTGATAAAACAGGCTCAAATCAAAACCTTTGAGACTCCTCATTTATTTCAGCAGATACTGTTTGAAGTACCATATCCAGAAGGATCTGTGTAACTGTGAGAGTGACAATTTTTGCCACAACAAGGTTGCAGCAGATAACTGACTGCAATTCTTATTTGCAGTGAGTCAGAGAATCAGGATTTGTCATTCTGACTCTTGCCATCCATCTTTATAGGGGAAGAAACTAGTAGGAAGAAGGCTTATCGTGAATGTACAAAAAATGCATATAATAGTACAGCTGCACAAATGAATAGAACCATCAAATTCCCTTGCATTTCCAGCACAAGCTAATCAGTCTCAATAAAATTATCTTAATCTAGCTACATTTCAGGAAAGGGCAATTTTTCAATACTTAATTGAAATTTTATTGTTAATTGTGATGAGAAAATTCGTAAGTTGTTTCATAGAAAACAAGCTGTTTTGTAAACAGGGGAACTAATAGAACTGGTTTTCTGGTGGATTGATGACTTCTTACTTTCCTCCACTTAAAAGTAAATCTCTAGTTGCCTTCTAATGCCTTTTGACACCTTCTCTACCAGGAATCTCTCCTTCCTCTTTTGTTACTTATTTTTCTTTACCCTGACTTTGCTAAGGTTATGTTAGGGTTATGTGTGGTGGAAATACATGCAGTATATAACTATACACTTTTTCCTGTTTCTCAGTAAACCAAGAGTAGAATCCTGCTGTGACTTCCATCCCCAAGTCAAATTTGGCTGAAATTAGCTAATATATTCAAAAGAAATTAGAAGAGGACAGATGTTCACATAAGATGATACAGAAAATTGCACTATTTCCCTCTCCACCCAAAACTTTGAACATGAATATCATAACCACAAAATGTATTGCTTTGTTTTCTCACAGCAGCTTAGGTCAGTGAAGTGAATGCCATACTAGCCAATTGGGTTATAAAGTGGTCTCAAAACTAGTGCCCTTCAGCCAGGCAAAATTTTGATTGACATGTACTGTAGTTGAATACTTGTTTCTGTGAATCTAATACTGGATAAATTGGTCTTGTAGTGGAAGAGGGGGAATGTTTTTCCTTGGAACTAGAGCACTATAAAGAATGGTGTGAGGGTATTATAGTACACAAGTGCTGCTCTCCTTACCATCAAATATAAGACCACGGCTACCATCCAAGCACCTGAGTGGGGCTCATCCCCCTCACACAGGGTCTTCCTTACAGAACAGGCATTCTGATTTGCACATTTGCAAGAGTTTAGTAGCACAAAGGAATTGCTACAGATTACCAGATTCTTTCAACTGTATTTAGTAAAAGAACTACTAAGCACACGAGTCTCTTTCTGTTTTGTCAACAGTGCATTTGTGGTGAGGAGGAAAACATGGACACTGCATGTAAGCTTCATTTTTTATGCAGCATAGATCAAAATATATCCAGTGAAGTGTTATCTATCTTTTACAAAGATAATGAGAAAGGGATCATTTAGTTTTCCCTTGCTATTCCTTCATCCTTTTTAGCAATCATCCTTTCTTAAAAAGCTATCCCTAGAATTTAAAGCAGTAATCAAGATGACCTTTCAGTAAAGCATGTGGGAAGGAAGTACTTACATCTGAACTTCAGTCTAGTTTGTCTGAATCTGTAATCCACTGTGTAACTCCTGACAGAGCCCTGGCTGCCAATCTCTGTGCTATACCTTGGGCTGACAATTGCCCTTGTTTCTGGCCCCAGACTTGGATCCTGTAGGATTGTCAGTGAAAGTCCAGTCTGTGCTGGGTTTGGCCTCAGCTTGTGGTTATTCTGCTCCTAAACCTAAAGAGCAAATCTGCTTGTGCTCACTCCTGGCCCAGAAGCCCTCCTGTGTCTATCTTGTAGGTACGCCATAGGAGGCAGGGAATCTGCTCTTAATTTTCCCTTGGAAGCTTTTGGTCTCTCTGCTTCAAGGCAGTCCTAGTGAAAAATCTTGGTCTGACTTCTTACTTTCTTTGTGAATTCAAAATAAGAAAACACTTGCAGAATTCTTCTGAAGAATAACATGTGCACATGCAAAAATAGGTTCTGATAATTCAATATAAATGACTCCTCTAAAACTTTCAAACTGCCAGAGTAGTGCCACAAAACTTTAACATGAGCACAATGGTAACTTTACTAACTGCAACTAGTCTTTCCCTTCATGTATTTTACAGCTGTTATTACTTCTGCGAGCACTGTTTTGATCAGCAACATATCAAAACAAAGTTTTGGAGGAACGTTTGTATGGTTATGATGAATACAATAACTGTCACTTTCTCCCTATCTTTCAGACATTAGGAAATGTGAGACAGGTGATTTAGGAATCACCTAATGTTTCAGTGATTCAGACTCTGCCAGCATACTGATCAATCAGTGCCAGGCTTGCTAGTTCTCATTTCTGCAACGTACAATGTCATGTGAAAGCTACACAAACTTGGAACCATCCTCCAAAGAATTCAGCCTAAAAATGCTGTATTAATTATTTCCATGTTATCAGTAGCTGCTAAGAAATTTTGGTGTCATGTTGAAGTCTGACTTTTAAGGAGGTTGATGTTTTTTACATAGTATTTGTAAAAGAAACTGTGGATCACAGCCTGAGCCTCTGATTAACCATCTGAGGCAAGTGACGAGTCAGCTGCGGGAGCACAGGTGAAGGTAATTCAGCTGTGCTCCTGGAAGGTGTGGAGCTCGACTCCACATCCTCTAGATCCCATTTAAGGGCTGACCACTGCTAGGTAGCACGTCTTTCTAGTGATTGCTCCTTTGTGGAATTTTTTGGTGAGCCTTGATTTTGGTGAGCATCCACCTTGATTGAAAGCCTCAGCATCGGTGAGTCTTTAATTAGATACCCTCTGGCTATCCATTTACTTTGTAATTACAACTATACACTTGTAATATTCCAACTATACAGTATTCAACTACGTAGAAAATAAACTATGCTTTTCATTAACTTGGATCAATGAAGAATGTTTTGGGCAACAGCTTTCATTAGATCAGAGTTGTAGTCATTTGTTTGGAAGGTGGCAGGTCCTTATGAAAGTAAAGCTTTATCTTTTTGTGATTCAACTGATGGCTGCTGATGCAGCAATTTGACCATGTGACCAGCTCTCCTTATTACTTTACTTGTAGTTCTTGGAAATATCTAATAATGATGCCTACATGGGGGCAACCTCATAATTATAATCATCGCTCCCTCCCCATGGATGTTTTTTGCCATAATCCACAAAGCCAAAAGTATCTGCAAGGCTGAATAACAGCACCAGTGATTGTACTAACTAAAAACACTCAGTAAATACAAAATAACAGGGTCTGTGGAATACAAGAGCTCTATTATGGCTAAAAGCAATGGAATTGTAGAAGAACACAGCATCAGAATTGGATGTCATTGATTTCTATGCATTTTATGCTCTAGTTTTGATCTTGAGATTCAGATCTTGGTAGCATACTACTGCTTCTGAGTTAGGAACAATAAGTTAGGATAAAAAAGGAGGTACTGTAATAGTAAAATAGAATTCTGGTCTGTTTTCAGTAGTGCGTGGGGACAAGACTAGGGGAAATGGGCTGAAACTTCAGCATAGGAAGTTCCGCACGAATGTGCGCAAGAACTTCTTTACAGTGAGGGTGACGGAGCACTGGAACAGGCTGCCCAGGGGGGTTATGGAGTCTCCTTCTCTGGAGATGTTCAAGACCTGCCTGGATGCCTACCTGTGTGATGTGGTGTAGGGAGCCTGCTTTGGCAGGGGGGTTGGAGTTGATGATCTCTAGAGGTCCCTTCCAACCCATACAATTCTGTGATTCTGTGAAATGTGGATAGACATAAGTGATAAGGAGGAGTTTACTGCAGAACAATTAGTTTTCGTGTTTAGTAAATATTTCTGATTTGTTTGTTTGATATTTATACTAACTACAAGATAATATCATCTCTGCAGTGAGTTTTATGTAAGTGTCCTTAACTCAAGACAGGTTGCCTAAGTGTTGCTTCAAGCATTTTATGACACATGTTCTTGGCTGATCAACTCTAAATGGAGTCACTTAGAGCTGAATTGATTATTTATTTTTATTTATATTCAAGTGCAAGCCTGCCAGGAAAGTCCTGATAAATATTTCTGGAGAAATATTAGCCATGATTCATTAGCCAAAAAGGACCTCTGGATCCTAGAATCTTCAGATAAATACCACATGTGCCTTACTAGAAATGCTGCACCGTGTATGGAAAGGTCTTTGGATAAGAGATCACAAGAAAAATGGTGGAAGAGGTGGAACAGTGCTTTCCAGGCCCTGGTGATGGGCTAAAAGCACACACAGCCACACAGCTAGAGTAATATTTCTTCCATTTATTTATTTATTTATTTATTTTTAAGAGATAAGATAAATTTAAGATTGAAAGGTGGCAGGGAACCTTGGTGCACTATTTTTCATGCACGAGAGAGTGGCAAATGACGGAACAGGCATGTTTTAAATCATTGTAGAATAGAGGGCATAATGAGCAAACCATCTCTTTTGTCTAGAGAGTCTTTAAAAAAAACAAAAACAGCAAAACTCTCAAGTTTACCCATGCATTCATACTTGTTCACATTACTGATTTTTAGATAAACTTCTTGTCCATAATAAGCTTTAAAAAAAGACAGTTTTAATATGAACAATAAAGTTCATTTGGGGTTTATCTGAAAAAAATTAATTTAACTGATTTAAATTATTGCTTCCATGGTAGAAAAAGAAAAAATGTAAGGAGAAGGTTGGCTAATCACTCTTCATTACTGTACCACCACCTTCTCTGCGTATTTTGTAATAATGCTTCCAAATGTAATGTACTCAGCAGTGTTTGAACTGTTTCACTGTACCTTACTTTCCCTGGCTGATTCTACTAGATGATGCAATTCATATTCTGTTTCACTTTTTTGTTGTGATGCCAAAAGGCCTTCCCTTAGGAGAAGGAAACTTCCTGAGATACAGAAGTTGAGAAATACATTTAAAAATGCTCACTGTCACGGAAGTTTCTCAGTGCTTTTGAAGTCCTGTTATTCACAAGCAGCCAAATTTACTTGGCTGTGTTAATTATTTCTTTAGTATTCACCTGAGTATGGGACTGAAGCAGAAGTCAGTATGGTAGAGTAGCTTCTGCTGCAGTGTTTTCTTTGTTCTTAAACCAAGAGATGCCATGAGTTGTTTTTCCAGTCTCTAAGGATATATCAGCACAGACATGCATAGATGGTACATTATGGATAAATGAAAAGTATATAATAAATCTGAGGACTTGATGACCCCTCAGATTACAGGCATGACAGAATTTCACCGCAATAAACAGGTTTGCATTTTTAAAGGTTTGCAAAGAGTGTCATGCTTCCCACTTTCTAGAAAACAAATGCACACAGATAACATTAAGCAGTCACACTTGATAAGATTGAAAGTTAAAGTGCACATTTGCATGAAAAATTAACCACCTTTGCTCATCTCCTTTCTCTTAGATACAGCTCTTCTACCTCAGAGATCAGGTGCACAGTGGGAGGTGTGAGAGGTGATGTCTGCTATACAGCTACTGGCAGAGCAGGGCTGTGTGGAGAGATCTGAAGCTCTGCACCTGTCAGTTCTTTTTCTCAAAGATTAATTTCCTCTGAAAATATAAATTCAGGATGAGTAAAATAGAGCCCAAGAAAGCAAGGAGATTTAAAATATATATGCATACATATATATATATATATGACTGGAAATCTGCTGTATAAGGAGTGCTCTGTTCAGTTCTTCAGCTGAGGACTGAGAACTGTGACTTGTCAGCTGAGTAGGACTATCTCACTTTAAATTTACATAATTTTAAATGTACATAACTTTAAATGTACCTTTAAACTTGATCAATGGAGATAAGCATATAGCAGCTCTGTTCTTCACCTGCAGTTAGAGCTTTCAGATATCACCATTAATATAAAGGTGTGTCTTCTTTCCTGAAATAGAGATTGTTTCTTACATGAACTATCTGGAATTTTATATGACATCAGGGTGGACAGTTAAGTGTGGTTCAGTGTTGTGATCCTTGCAGATAACCTGAAGTGAAATTATTTTTTCTGATGTTTTTCAAATACCAGCTGAGTGTAAGCAAGTTATACTCCTCCAACTTGTTCTAGCAAACTTATCTTATGTATCTTTTGAAACAATCTAGGCTGCTTAATACGTACTAATAATTTAGTTAGTAAAGAAAAAATTAACAGAAATCAAGAAAATTAGTTTTAACCTTTTGGTACCTTGACATTAAGGGAGTGCACATATACTCAGTACATGCTAAATCAGCACTAATGGAAGCCCAATGACACTACAGTTCTGAATTTACTTCAACCTGTCATTTATAATAATAATAAAGTAGTAAAAATAACTACTGGAAAAATAAAGTTAAGGAGCAGATAAGTAGATATAGGTCTTAAAAAGTTCAGTGATTGCCTGCAAATTTTTTGCTCATACTTGCACTTGCATCTCATAAGTTTCACAAAACTTACTTTGGGCTATGTAATAACTGAAGAAATACTAGGGCTTCTTGTCCTAGTATTCTTGAAAATACATAGTCAGGTTATCTTTTGGACAGTCTATCGAAGACATGGTGTCTAAATTGAATCCTTACCCAAGTGGAAATTCAGTGCAACTTTTTTTTTGTTTGACTACAGCCAAACATGCTTCAAAATCCTGTAGTGAAGTTGGATGTGAGAGGGCAGATTTACTCTCTTACTTTGGAAAGAAGATTGTATTTAGATTGGGCTTGACTAGCAATCCCTCATTCTATCCAAGAGAAATCTTTAAAGGAGTAGGTAGAATTATTTATAGATACAGGGCAAGCTCTTTTTCTTTACACTCCCAAGGAAGTTCTCAATATTTTTATTAGCTTCAGTAGAATCACTTCACATTTGTATCTGCTTTGGCTGAAAAATATTTTTTCTCATTTTCAATATCTAATGAATACAGCATATTTGAAACAACCAGAGATGCTTATGTAGAACTGAGACTACAGCAAATGTCCAGAGAATGGATACCTGCTAGTCTGAGAGCACTGAGTATATGTATTAATGACCAAAATGATCCCCCCCCAGACCTGGACACAGATTGCTTTACGAGAGGCATTCTCCTTGCAATCACCAATGCACCTGAGCTATGTTCAGCAAAGGTGTTTTTTCTAGTGATCATTACATTATTTCCATTAAACATTTTTTACTGACTTCTGTTCATAATTGTTAATTAGAATGTTTTGCTCCACAATGCTGCCATTACAATTTGGTTCAACTGTCTCTTATTTGGCATATAGAATAAGCACAGTATGCTATACAAGTTTTTGGTTTCCATGCTGTATGTTGATTGCAGACCTTTAAGAGCTATTATGCTGAGTGGGCAATTTTTTGGTGCAAATTCTATTCCTCACTTATGACAAATCCTTTGGAAACAAAGTTTTGTGTAATCATTTGGTGGAAAAATGTTTATAATGCACCAATACAATTGCTTCCTCCTTAACTTCTGTATTTCTCTTTAGAATTTATTTATCCTTGTACTTCTCTTGTACCTGTTGTCCCTTCTGCCTGAAGCATGCTTATGACTTGCATGTTCTGCATTCAAATAATGGTTTGGTGAATGTCTGAGATGAATTACACAGAATTACAAAGCATAGATACTTTTAGACCTTTTTTAAAAAAACAGCAGAAAGGTTGAAAGTAAAAACCCAGAGCAAATCTGGAAGAAGGATTTATGCTGGGGATGTGAAATTCCTAACATATTGTTTACCAGATTCTACAATTCTCCTTTGTAGAGATTATTTTAAATTAATTTTTGTTACTAGAAATAAATTGCAGCACTGAAGTAAAAGACCATCTATGTTTTAATTAAAACATTGGTCATGGCTTAACTTATAAAAGGTTTTGAGACAAATTTAACCAACTCCCCTTCTCATGTATATGTAGAAGAGATAATGAGAAAAATTCAAAAATTATTTACTTCACATGAGAAAGCCCAACTGCCCACTTAAATTCTGAACAGTAACAAATAGGTATACGCAATACCTATGTATTTCCCATGTACTGAGTCCTGTTCTACCAACTGATCTCATTTTTAATGCCCTTCTAACATCCTTTCATTTGAAAACAATATGACACTGTGGCCAATTTATTCTTGTCCTATGAATTTAACATTCTATGATAAATCCAAGAAAATATATTTTCCAATAAAACGTTCTCAGGGTTTCTCTGTCCTTTGTGAACACTTTACCTTAATCAGACAGTGTATTTCTGGTCCACACTGTAGGTCCAGGGAGAAGCAGAAAGACAAGGATGTCCTTGCAGAGGTTCTTCTTTGTCATGAGGATACTGTGACCCACTTCTGTTGTCTTGCACACTAATGGGCTGTGCTATTTTTTCCTTTCCTTGTGTTTAACCAGAATAATCCATGTGACAAGGCCTACAGCTTATCACTCTTACAAGACAGGGTCTGCAGATACTGAGAAAATCTCATAGGTGCGTGAACACGTATGCTGTGGTCCAAGCCACAGCGGTGCTTTCAATTGCTCACTGCTTATCTACCAGCACAGAAAGATTTCCCTCCCCAGTAATCTAAATGAAGAAGCATCACACTCTGTAGCTGTACTATCTCTTCCTATGAAGGGAAGATGAAGATCCTGTAGCAACATTCTTTATCTGCTACTTAGAAGGAAGGACATCTTCAGGAAGGAGAGTTCAGATCAGACTGAGTTGCTCACAGATATCTGCTGAGCAGGTGTTTCATTGCCTGAAAACCAAAAGTCTAGCAGAGTGTTAAAAAGAAGGTTTTTTCAATGGTTTTTTTCTTTTTATTAAAATGTTTCATCCAGCTTTAGTGATTAGAGAACTACCATGCCAATAGAAAATATTTTCACCTATTGATTACTTTAAACCACAAGGGACTTGGGTGATTATTCAGGGCAATTTACAGTTACTCAGTATACACCCTCTAGAGAAAAATATATTGTAGGATTTATTGCTTTAAAACTAAGTGATGGGTATAATAAAAGATATATTAAAAAATAAAAAATGCCTCTGAAGGTTATAGGAAGTAAAACTTACCACTTACAGTTGTAATCTCCCGATCTTCAAAGAATATATCTTGGTCTAACTTCCTTTGAAATTACACATAAGTTTTATATCAACTTTAAAAATCATTGAGCTGTATTTACTCAGTTTTAGAAACTATCCTTTCTAGGATAACTGAATTTCTTTCCTCTTTTTCACATCCCATTCCATCAATGACAAAAAATGGACATGTAGATAACTGATCTAATAGACAGTTGGAAAACAACTTAAGTATTTATCAGAAGAGATGTGCAGATCACATTCCATACAGTTCACAATTCCATACAGCTAAGACTATACAAGACTCAGATTTAGTTTCACTAAAACCAACTTTTTCCTCTAGCTTAAATTCATTCTTTAAGAAAATGCATGCTTGAGGAAAGACTAAAAATGTCTATCCCTGCATGTGTTTGTTTTCAGCTGTTCTTGTCATAATTTAAAAATAAATCATTACTTTCTGTCACAGAAAAACAAAGTCATAGGAGTAAAACTAGTTTCCATTTCCCAAGAAAAGAATTTGTACATATTGTTCATCATGTTGGTTTTATAACCAGTTTCAGCACCAAGATGCTCCTCATTTGTCCCATTAATCTGCCTAGGGACAAATTGAGGCGCACTGTGTCCCTCTGGAATTGCAAGCCCAAGTCAACAGGTTTGCGGGCAGGACAGAACTCATGTCCTCTGTCTGTGGATCTAGGGTGGATAGCTGTTATGTTCTTTTTGTGTTCTTTTCCACAACTACCTTTAATAACTCAGTCCTAAGTTGTCCTCAAATGTGCCTGTATTAATCTTTTTGGTAAAACTAGGTAGTCCTTTATTTGAATGAATCACCATCCGAAATGAGCTGCACTTTGTATAGAGATGTTGATCTTTATTATATTTTTAAATAGTCCCAATGATGCCTTTCTCTTTTGTTTTAACCACTGAGCCTCATGTGTTCTCAAGTGCTTTTACATTTGAATGATGTAAAAGTGTAATATGGTTCCTCTGGAAGAATTGATGATAATAAGTAAAGCATACAGTTGCCAGGGAAATGAAGCATTTGCTATTCAGTTACTTGTTGGCCTGTATAATAGATAGTTCACTGAGCATTTGATTTGTATCTGTGAAAATCACTGGTGAATATTATACTGTTATTAATAAAAGTCTTCATGTACTCAGATCATTAAAAATCCCATATCATATTTGTCAGTATTTTCAATACTGTGGCAGGGCTCACTTGTGCGCACCTCCAAACTACCAAGATGTAAGATTTAAAATCAATGACCTCTACAATGAAGTTTTATCTCTGTATACAAGAGAAACATTTTTATGAATTCTAGGGATTAAAACATAAATAGTAATCTTTTTATTTTTTTCCAAATAGAATTATTCATACAGTTTTATGTTGGAAGTGTTCAGATATGCCACAGACATAAAAAAAAAAAAAATAAATGTCAGAGCCCAGTAGCTTCTGTTAGCTTACCTATATGAATGCTTTTATTGTCCTTCCAAAAGTTACCCAGCAAAAAGCTCTAATTTACAGAAAACTTGATTCATTTATGTACACATATTTTGCTGTTAGAAAAAGTAGATTTATTAATTTGTTTTCAGGGATTTCAGATATTTTTCAAGCTATATACATCCAATATTTTTTTTTTTTTTTGTGGTGAAAATCATCATTATGTTCCTGTAGATTTACCACTGCTTACCACCTATTTGCAGACAATTTCTAATACTATTGTCACATGTGCCTCTTGACCAGAAAGAGAAGATGACAACTCATGCACAATTCACACTATTCATAGGAGAAAAGAAATACCTAGGACAAGTTCCTATTTTTATGGAAAGTGCTCTGGGAACTTTATTGTCCAAGCAGGACCAGATCGCTGCTATATTAAATGATCAGAAAGCTGTTAGAGCACAAGATCTACTGTTTGGGTTTAAGTTGTCTGCTGTGCCACCTCCACATTTTGGGAAGAGAAATTAGGACTTTCAAAAGTATTTGGTAAATGTGCAAATATATTGGAGGATTTCTCTCTGAAGAGACTTTTAGCACACTGTCTAGAAACTTCCTCTTGTTAAACACATAGAGTTGTAAGATAACCTGACATGTTGGTAAAAAGTCAAGTCAGACTACAATTAATGAATTCATAACCTTGTGTACACTTTATCCTCCTCTGTAAAGTCTGAAAATTAGGCCGTGAATTAAATTACCAGCCGTGAATTACATTCTGCCTTCTTTTTGAGTGTCTTTATGTCAAGCTTTGCTATTTAAAAACTGTCATGACCCCTGTTGTCGCACTGTGTAGATGCAACATACAAAGGTTTGAACCAATCAGAAAACTCTATCCCCTCACACCAGTGCATCCATGTGAATCAGAAAACTCTGCTTATTATTGTATCACTTCATTAGTGAGAAATTTCACAGTCTAAAAATGTTACAGTCCACTTTCAAACTTAAAAATTACAGTGATGTCACAGATAAAAAAAAGTGAACTGATATTAAGTAACTTGGTTCTTTCTTTCTTTCTTTCTTTCTTTCTTTCTTTCTTTCTTTCTTTCTTTCTTTCTTTCTTTCTTTCTTTCTTTCTTTCTTTCTTTCTGTCTTTCATAAAGATAATTGGAAAAAAAACAAAAACCTTCCACTGCAGTTGTAAACTTCAGGGTTGAATCAGAAGATAAACTGTGTAACTGATATATATATTAAAAATAGGAACAGCATCTAAAACTCTTCTTGCAAAAGGAAGATGTGAGAATGCCACAGACTAATCTGGTAGTCCTGTAAGTTGGTTCATATGATGGGTATACATATTTGCCGACTTCTCCATCCTCAGACCTGATTTTCCTTTTTACAACCTTCATAATAGGGAAAGCTAAACTATATATCAGAGAATAATGATTCTAAGAGGGCAGAGCCTTCTTTGCTTGATGCTTTAAAGATATAACTTATTATAAAGCTGAATTCAGATCATTGTCAACACTGAAGGCAGCTGGGGCTACAGCAAAGTGTACACATTTTCAGTTATCGAATAGGTATTACCAAGTAAAAAGGAATCTCTCCTTAACTACTAACGGTAAACACTGCTTTCTTATAATGCTATAAATTATCAGCATACTATCAGAAGTTTTATGAATAAGGACATTTAACATTAATTTGAAAAGCTAGGGTTGAAAAGTCAGGAATTCCAAGTTTTATGTAGATTTTCTGAGGACCTTCTCAGGAGGTTTTACTGTTCTGCATTTCAGACAACATCTGAAGGATGGAAGTCATCATGTGAGTTCATAAATTCTTTTTAGACAAGTTTGGTTAAGCCTGCTGTTAGCTCACTCAATTGAATGCCCTCTACTGAAGCTACAAATAGTACAGGGTCAGCAGTGGGTGTGGCAAGACATTGATTAGGTACTGTTATCTCAGACAAACAAAAATGAAAGGCTTCAAAGGTTTTATCCAGTAATCAGTCACAGACCTTTAAAATGAAATTTGATTCAACCTGTTCAGGGATATCAAAACATCCTTCAAAGGAGAGATTATTCTAGTTTGCACGTTGTCCCTACAGCATGTTTTTGCTCTATTAGTTAGTTCTCAATACACGGCATTTTGAGTGTTGCCTTCAGCTGAATAGGTCTATTTTTATGTACAGAAAACTAATTGAGTTTTCTCAAGCTATAACCTCAATCTTCAAAAATGCTATGGTAATGCAGTCTGCTTAAGAGAAAAAAAATACTTGGCAGTGCATGCCTAAGCTATCACAAAGGGCTAAAACTATTTTCCCGAGCTAAAACTTGTGCCAGGTTTAAATTATCAGAAGTTAAAAAGTGCTGGTGATGAAGATATTGGGCTAATGAGCTTTTGCTTTGAGATGTTGTGGACAATACACTATAGTATATTAATCAGTTTGGAGCTACTTTTTGGCCGAAAAACTCCTGGAAGCTGTCGAAAAAGCCAAAACAGGAATAGAGTGATAACTTCCGTGCAGAAATTCCCTGTTAATAATCACAATTTGAAGAATCAGGGTGGTTGCTTCTGGCATCTCTTTCTATTACTTCAGTTTTGACTCTTTTAGGAGATGTATTTGTCAATCTAAAACCGTCTGTAATGTGTAATGGGTCATATGTATCAGGCAGCACTTATTGGTAATTCTTATGTCAGTGTCATTTTTCTTAATTGACAACTGCCTGTTTGACAATGACTTTTAATTCACTGTCTAAAAAAATGAAGTATATTCTCCCACTTAGTCCTCCTGCAGCATGCGCTTTGGATTTTTTTCAAAGGCAATCTGTTTTGCAAAGATATATTGTTTTCATGAGGAAGGATTTTCAATTGCACGGTGGCCAGCTGGTAAAATACCTACAGGGAGTGTGGGGCACCACAGTGAAGGTTTTGGCACAGGTCCCTTGCAGCCTGGCATATGTTCCCATGGCTAAGCAAACTTACAGAACAGGTGTTAAATGTCAACATTTTTAACACACATAGAATATATTTCATTTTTGTTCAGTAATAAACTAAACTAAAAATAAAATAAAACCTTTTTTTTTTTTTTTTAAATAATAATAATTAAAAATATATTACTTTATTTTCCAGCCGGCACAGATTAAAATCAAATGGTTTATTCACTGGTATTTCTCTCTTTTATCATTATTGTAGCCAAATACTTTCCTCTTATCCCACTATTCATTACCTATGTGATTCCTATATGACATGTGAGGAGCTACACCACAGCAAGAGAAAAGACACCAGTGAGAATGTGTCTCTTTCCCTTCCACACAAACATCTGCATGTATAGATACACTTGCTATTCACTGCCAAAATGCCCTTTGCTTAATTCAAGTTTTACAATAATGAACTTCTCATCATTTTTTTCAGATGTTGTAAGAGAGAATTTAACCTTGTACAGGCAAAATTCTATCAGTGAAAACATTCAGAAGGATGCAAAGACTGGAATGAGAAGATAGAGAAGCACTTGAACATTTACATTGGTTCCTTTGATGACAATAGCTAGGACTGGAAGATTACTGTAGCAGAAATGCTAAGTCAGGTCTGAACCAGTAGATGAGCAACTGGTGGGAAGGCAGGACCAACCCAGGGGAGCCCAGGTGCATGTAGTGAACCTTTCTGACAGAAAGGGTGGAGCCAGGATCCACCCCTTCCCAGACCTCACTTAAGGGTTGGCAGCAGAGTCACGGATCTTTCTGGAGATTCCTGTCTACCTGAGGCCTTCAGAAGGTAAGCAGCTTTTTTCTTTTAGTTCTGTTTTTGTGGCTGCTGCATTTGATCAGGTTCTCTTTTGGTGCAGTATAGGACTTTGCTACCCTGCTGTCATTGCTGTGTTTTCTGTAGTGTTGCAGTGCCATGTTTGTTTTGTAATCCTGTATATCTAAACGTGTTTGTGTCTCACACAACTCAAACTGATGTGCAGTGGGAAAATATAAAGGAAGTTTTTTGGGCCTAAATGACCATTTTTAGGTTATGGCTTCTCTTAACTGGTAGTTCTCATTATTCTTTTGACAGCGTTAGGTAAATATTAAGTAAATTTCTTTAATAGATTCATATTTATTGATATGATTTCTCAGAGATTACTGCCTTTCTGGTGAAATATGGCTTATATGGAAGGTCCATACTCAGATCTGATTGCAATATTTCCATTGGTTTAATTTAAATCAGGTTGGATTGTTATCTTAGCCTCCTCCCTTGTAATAGCAGTGTAGGTATTACTTTTACTTTTTTCTTTCCTTGCAGAAAAATAATGGTAGTATTATAGCTTGGTATGAGAAATGTGAAAGATAGATGTACAAACATATAGAAATCACCTGTGCTTCTTCTGTTTGTATGTGAGAATATGTTAATATACTGGTCTTACTGGGCAAAACTTTTAGATCTGTATGATTCTCTCACAAAAATACTGTGGAATTGCCTTTAAGTAGATGTAATTTATGGCAGGAGTACTGAGATTAAAGGGATAATCTAAGCTAATCCTTTCTGTATAAGGCTTCTCTGCAGATAAATAAAGTAAATTTTATGTATAATTTATATCAAAACACTAAGGCATTAATTCTTTAATTTCTTTTCCAAACAATAGAATTACCAATCTGAGTACTGGAGTAGTTTATTAATTATTAATGTAGTTCTTAGGAAAGATAAATTTTAGTTGTGATATTACGGTAAATGAAATATGTATTTAACACGAATAATTTCTCATACCTCATTTTCCTGGTAAAATTCTTTTCAAGCTTAACCTGGCATGCAGAATGCCAGCCTCTATGAGCATGGGGTAGTCAGTGAAACCCTGAAGAAGGTGCATGTAAATGCCTCTGACTGAAGAGTTATAGAAGTTGAGGGATGGGAGGATGCCAAGTTGATTTTGCAGTAAGAAATTATTAGGCTTTGTCATAATATGTTTGTATGCATATTGTAAAACTTTGGTTGTGTTACACCACCTGTGATCCAAGGCGAGGACACAAACTTAAAAGTGATATTTGATGGAGAGGATGAATCTTCTGGTCCCACTGTAAGAACTGCCTCTGACTTCAGGGATCCTCCTGTTCATTTGATATAAATAAGCATAAATCCACCCTGAGAAATTCAAGACTGTCTTTGTGTTTCTCAGTTGTTTCCTAGCGTTTAATCAGCATTGACGTCAAAGAGCAGACAGAGAACAGAAGCAGACTCTTGTATGAGGTGCTAGCTCTATTAATAAGAGGGGAAAAAACCTGCTTTATAGCAACTGAACACTTGTTATCTTGATTAAATATCAACTTCAAAATAGCATATCTGACTAAGCTTTTAAAGAAAAGGAGCCTGATACCATTCTCACTTTAATTTTTCTCACTTTCAAAAGGCGTGCAAGATTTAGAAGGGTTAAAATGTTCAATGTACCCTCCAGGCAATAACATAACCATTTAGCTACAGGAAATTTCAACTTGTAATGCTTTGAGCCCTTCAAATTTCTTGCAAATGTGTATTGCTGTGGAGTCTGCCAAAGTTTTAAGAACTTCAGTGTCTAAAGACTTAGAAGGCAAGGGGTGGGTGGTTTGGTGGGACAAGGTTTTCCCAGGTAGTTCAGCAGAACATGATGTATTATCCCCTGCTCTCTTGATCTTATTACTGGATCAAGAGTATTACTCACTGTGGGTATCAGCCTAGTCAAAGCAATATCTTTTGAAAGGGCGCAGTAATAATCAGAGGGCATTTGGGGCAAGCGGGGGGTCTCTCATTTTGATGTGTGTTTTTGATGTGTGTTTTTTTTCTTTCTTTCTTGTTTATTGTGTATGTTTGAAGCTCCTACATCAGACATTTTGAATGCTAAAACAAACTGAAGAGGTGGGTTAGCAGTGAAAGAACAAATAGTAGAGAATATGTACACAAGAAAGGCAATAGGAGTTCTGTTATTTGTCACAAAAAGCACATAACAATAACGAAGTACAAAGATGGCATTGAAAAGCCAGCTCTTTTCAAATGTTCTCTCCTTTATGGTGGATTGTTATAAGAAATATTTTGGTATTTTAAAAAAATTTCTTACAGGGAAGTACATATTTTAAGTTACTTTTTCAAGCTTTCCCTTAAACATGTTTATCCATATGTAATTAATGTCAGAATTTCTTAGAGAGAGAATATGAATAGAGAGATATTTTAATACTGCCCTAATATTTTCCACAAGTTACAAGTATGGGATCATATGTCCCAAGTGATATTATGTTTTCTATGACCCATTAGCATGAAATGGGTTTGGGGCAGTATTATTTATCAGCTCTGCCTGCGTGAGGCAACAAACTAGGTGAAAAATATATATATTACTGGCTCATTCAAGAATTTAGGTAGCTCTTTCAGTTTCTACCAAATACAAGTAAATTAAATAAAGACTGAGTCAATGAAACACTTAATTTTATTTGAACTCAGAAAATACATTACTAGAAGCAGTCTAAGCTACTGCATCTGCCGCACAGATCTAGTCTTTATCACTGGCATATACATTTCTATCTTAGACATTCATAATTCAATGCTGAAGAAGCTTGCAAAAAAGTGATTGTGCAGCAGGATGAGGTGCCATGAATGTGACTTTTGTCTGCGAGTACTGTGCTGCTTGAGGGGAATGGTGCAATGATTTTGACAGTTTATGCTTATATTTAGCTTAATTAGAAAATGAGGTCAGCAATTAGGTAGCTAAAGGGAATCTGTGCACGAGACCATCTATGCCATAGAAGTTATAAGGAAAGAAAAAAGCTAAAATCTTAACATAAGCCTTAATGCTGCAAGAAAAAAACTTCCTCACGGAGGACCAAAAAAACATCCAATAACTGCAATGGTTTATCAGTAGGGCATTGATTTGAGAAATTATGTATTCAGTGCCCATATCATACATATTGTCTGCTAATGAACTCCTCTGGGAGGTGATGTGGACAGGGGAGAGGAGGTTCTCTGCTCTCTTGTGATTTTTTTTTGAAGGAATCAGCACAAGGCTGCTTGGCAGCAGCATGTTAGCTACACTAACAGCACAGATCTTATCGCCATACCTGTTCGGATTTCTTTAATCCTTGCTTTGTAGGACAGCATACAGGTTCTCTGGGCCCTCCATCATCTACATGCAAAGCTGGATAGGTGCTCAACAACTCCACTTGCACTTCAGAGTATGTTGAACCACCACCCATGAGCCCTTATCTCAAATAGTTCTAGAGATGCTTCACAGCATTGTACAATCCTGTTCCTTGATGAGAATCACAAAGGAAGGCACATAACACAAAGGAATAAAAGAGAAGTTGCCTTCAATGAGCACACATGGCTCTCTGTCATAACAAATTACCCTGTGATGCTAGTGATTAATTGTGCTGCCACTTGTTGTATTGCAGTGCAGTAATGCAAGCCAAATAAGCAAAAATGCAAGACTGTCTACAAAATTAGTAAGATTTTTGCATTTCATATTTATCACTGTCTGCCAGCTGTGACAGTCCTTCAACATATATGTGATCTTGCCTGTGATTCCTGAGTTAAAATGGATCATACAGCCCTGGTTCAGCAGAGGGCCTATGCAAGCTGACAAGCCAGAAGGTACTGCAAATTAAAATGAATTTGTGCCAATCACTCTTGAGCTAGTTGTGATTTTATTACATACTACTCTGCCTTTTCTTTAAGGTGTTCTGTCATCAGGTTTTTCTAAGTATGCAGTCATTTTTTTATTCTTTACAGACATCTTAAAACAGAATAGTATAGTTCTGTTGGAAGGGACCTTCAAAGATCACCAAGCACAACTGTCTGAGAAATTCAGAGATACCCAAAAGTTTAAGCATGCTACCAAGGGCACTTTCCAAATGCCTTTTGAACAGTCAGGCATGAGGTATCAATCACTTCTCTAGGAGGCTTCTTCCAGTATTTGACTGTCCTCATGGCACAGAAAAGTTTCCTTGGGTTGACCTTTCTGTTGACCAGAACCTTGATTTTCTTGTAATTGAGATATTCTCTTCTTTCTTGTACTTGGTACTTAAATTATGCAACTGTTTCTGTGTTACTAATGTGTCATCAAGCCTGAGTTGAAACAGCATAGCAGAAATCCTAATCCAAGTAGATTAGAAGCTCTTTGTTGAAGTCAAAATATCTGTTGTGGGTTAAGTTGCCAAATTAACCATGGATTAAATTTTTGGAGTGTTATTAGGAATTTGGATGACCTTTGAAGATTTAGACTAATATTTACTGAGCTTTGCACTCCCTTGGAGTGTAGTAACGAAGGACGATTCTGCCAAACTGAGTGCTTTAGAGAAATCCCCTTTCTCACAACAAGGGAGGCTATAACTTTGGCTTTAGTAGTAGCTGCCAATGTTTTTGATCTCCAACTCAAGATTCAAAGCATAATCAATAGAAACTAGAGTCACTATGAATTTTTTTTCCCACTTTCTGAAAGAGTAGGTCAGTTACTAAGTGAATTAGGTTTATATCATCACTGCATACATTGCCCAGCTGCACTGCAGGCCACTCCACCTGTTTTTCTACAGTTATGTGCACAGACTTAGTTTGCCATAAGGCGTCACACATATTTTCATTTGAAAAACCACTGGCTGCAGAATGTTTCACTGAAGTCCTTACTATTATTTTCAGTACAAGGCTTCAGTTTCTCTCATTCTGTTTGGTAGAGGTAAGAGACTTGATTTTCTGCTCTGCAGGGGTCTATGATTCTTCTGTTGAAACAATCACACGCTGAACTACAAATGGTTGGAACAAAGTGATCTGCAGAGTTATATGTCAGCTAACTAAGAGAACGTTACATGAGCCAGAGGCTGTATCTAGAAGAGACAGAACACATAATTCAGCTTCCAGTCAAAATTATTTAAGTGAATGTGTTTTTTCTGCTAAAGGTAGTTATGCAGAAAATATATAGAGAGAGCTTTAGAAGAATTATTACAGTTCCCCTGAGGTGAGAAAAAATGAAAAAAGAGGGGTTTTTGAAAGAAAAAAAGAAGCACGAATCTCTGTTTCTGGAAAGGAACACATTACTTAGCTTATTAATGGAGGGCCTAAAAACAACAACTGAATCTAGTAAAGAGAGAATTCAGGATAAATAGATGGAAAAGGTGGTGACTTCAGGCCTTTTCTGTAATTTTTTTTTTTTTCTTTTCTCAATTAACTTGAAAAACCACTAGTAAAGATACAGTAGCAATGCAAAGATTCATCATAATTTTCTGATGCTTCACTTTGCTTTCTTAATACTAGAAAAGAAACTTCTTGCTTTCTGGAAACTTCAGTTTTACCTCATTTGATTTTTATTTTTCTTGTTTATTTTTCTTTTGTAATGAATCTCTGAATTATTTGGTGAATAGACATAGACTGTGATAGAGGATGTTGGAATACACCAGGGTTAACTCCAGTCCATGTTATTTTTGATGCAGTTCTGAGCAGTCAGGGGGAAAAACAAGCAAACAAAAAAGATGAGTTCTGGAGACATGATAAATTTGGTAAATTAGAAGAGAATCCACTGATGCCAGTACTCTGTTAACAAGAAAATAAACGGAACATGTTTAATAAAAGCTAGCTCCTTTTTGGGCTCAAGCACTGTGCTGGGTGTTTGCTCTGTGTTTGCCCTCATGTTGCTTTGGTCAGGAACAGCATGTAATGTTGCTGGCAAGATATTCATTGGGGAGGAGAGATGGGCTCCAGGAACTGTACTTGTTCATTCATCTCACCCAGTCGCTGTTTGTTCCTAAATACTAAAAGAGTGAAGTCTGTATGGGTGAGCCTGAAAAAGCCTGCAGCCTGTTGGGCTGCTCAGCCCATGAATCCTGGCTGCACTGTAGGTATGACAAGGGAAAGACACAACCACATCAAAACAGAGATGCTTTTGGATGGTTAGGATATGCTTTAAGAGCATATCAGAAGCAGAGGTATTTACTGTGTGCTGCAGGGGTAGCTGACTGGGAGAATTTTGTGAATAATCAATACAAGACTCATTTGTTTTGTATAGTTCTGCTTTCTGTAGAAGCTAAGAGAGCGCAAATAGCATAATTTAGAATGCACTTTAAATCAAATTATTTTTTTAGAAGCATTTATAGAGTGATGTCTTACCTTGGACTTACAACAGTAGTATCCAATTACTCACTGAAATTATCAGTGTTAGTTTGCCCTTACATATCCTTTTCCCAAGATAACTAGATCCTAGTGACCACAATTATTATCCTGAAATACTTTGTCCTCTTGCACAACTCCTACACACACTTTGCTGGAACTGTTATGAATTACTCTTGAGTTATCTTCAAGGAGCAAACCTTGTCAACCCTGCTTAGATTTGTGACAACTCATAGCAACTAGGTGCAATAATTTCTTGAGCACTTCCTCTTCTCAGGCCTCTGCCAAGTACAAAATCACACAGTCCTTCTACAGCATGATTGACACTGACAGCAGTTAAATCTGAGAAGTTCTTCCCATAATTTTTCACTCCAGAATGGGCAGTGACCTTGCTGAAAGATGGTCAATACTGTCAAAGTAGGAGGCGTCCCTTCTGGTTACTCCTCTGCTGCAGTCTGTCAGTCCTTCAGTGGCTCAGTTCCCTAGTTTGAGTTAATAATTTCTTTCCTTGCTTGTGGAACCTAATAACTCCATGTGACATGCTGTGTTCAGCTACCGCAGTGATAAACAACCAGGGAACACAAGACAGAGAAAAAATGTGAATAGTAAAGCATAGCAGCTGTTGCCAGGCCATGTCTCTACATCCAGTTTTTGTTGCTACTTCAGGGAAGCATTGCAGAAGGTCCTGTTATGCAACACAGAGCCTTAGGATATGTAAAGCAGATGTAGTAAAACCTGGCACCAAGCAAAGCACAAATATGACCCTATCCCAGATTGATTATTAAACACCACATTAATTTTCCTTATAGCCCTGAAGTCTGAATCAACCCAAATCCTGACCTCACTTACCCTCATGTGACTCTACTGACTTAGCATAATTTTACACCCATGAGGGCAGGACAAGGTCATAAACTTAGCTCTATGTGACTTGATACAGTTTAAGCCATGTTTAAGCACATAAATGACAAATTTCATATTTGTTAAGTGATCTTCACTCCTTTTTAAAAGGACGGGAGTTGTTTGCATTTATAATGTCTCCAAAGAAGGCTATTCTTTACTCTGATGTCCAGCAATGATTTTGTTTGCAGTGACTGTGACTAATACATCTAAATCTTTTTGTTGAAAGGCAGGGTTCTTTGGAGTTCATAAACACGAGGAGCTAAATGACATCTTATGCTGCAACATAAAGATTCTGAATTTGGCTCAACCCTTAAGATATGGTTTCATTTTATTGTGTAAAATCTTCTGCTTCATACCTAATTTGAAGGAACAAAAATATAAGGATGAGCTCTGACATCTTTCTACTTCTTTATAATTATTTACTGTCAAATTACTTGTGATTGTGTTGATTAAAGTTTTCCTTCAGTTTTGCCTGTAGCTGAAACGCATTTCTCATTTATAGAGTTTGACTTTATTCTGTCATTTCATTGTGTCATTAAGCATATATTTAATGTTTGTTTATAGGGATAAAAGTGAATTCTATTACATCCACGAAGCTATTAAAAACTGCATTCTCTCAGCAACTTCTGTCAGTGCTGAATTCTGGTTCTCTGAACGCAAGAAAGCTTTATTTCTCCTTTATTTCTGATCTTCTCTCACTTTATTTTCTTTTTCCATGAAGTGTGCTGGAACATATATATATATATATATATATATATACAATAGCTATGATTTTGAAATGTCACGCTTGAGAACTGAAAATAATTTTTGATGGACAGCAGTGTAGAAGCTATACACAGTTGTTAGCTTCCTTCTGGTAAAACGTAAGTTACAAATAATTTCCTTATTTAGAGAAAAAGTAATATGAAGAAGTAACGGAGGGCAGAGGAAAGATCGAAAGGTCTTTCCATGGGTGAAAAGCAGCAATACTTTGGCAGCCGTCTATGAATGCAAACCATAGGAGGGCTGAGGGCAGACTCTCTCCAAAGATCCTCTGAGAGTGCATCTCACTGTGGCTGTAAGAATACAAGGTAAGGAGGAGGACAACATGAAATGGAGGCTGAAATCTGGGGAGAAAATACATATTTCTCCTTGTTTCAGGCTGACAGATCCAACAAAACCTGAAGTCTAACTATACTAAAGACAGCACATTACCTAGTGGTGACAAGATTTTCTAGTAGAGTTGCCCCTGGCAGAGCAACTGCAAGCATTATGCCCACCCTTGGTATCAGCAGAAACATTCCTTCCAGAGCCCAGGCAAACCCTGCAGCCAACTCTCTGCTTTGCTGAGTAGTAGAGTCCCTCAGTTTTACCTTTCAGAATTTTTGGCTTAAAATTAAGATATGAAAGAATTGTGTTAGTAAACATTAGTGCAATAGGAAAATTCATGAAACTGAAAAGTTATTCCATCTGACTGAAAAACATTCTGCTCTCTGTTCCCTCTGGCTGTGGATCAAGAAACCATGGCTTGCAGTCTGTCCTCTCCAAGATGTGTTGCTGCAGACTCTTCCCTCCCACTGATGCAGGGAACAGAACACGTCACATCAATTCTGCACACACAGCCTGACGATCCATCGCCTACCAGATCCTTTTTCAAGCCTCCTTATTCAATCCGTCAGTTCTTTAAAAGGCTCTGCCTGATACACTTCCCCCTGCTGTTTCAGAAGTTTCCTGCTGTCAGCCAACCTATACATTGGGAAAGGTGAAAAATTGTCTTTTTAAAAAAATAATTTTTGCTTTAATTTGCATGTAGGTTTCAAAGGGAAAAAAGAAATGTAGAAAAAAAGTATTAGTATTATATTAGTAATAGTGTTATTGTTGCTATTTTGTTCTCTAACATATTTTCTGGAAACAATGAGAACAGGAAATAGAATTGCTTCATTTCATGAACTTGCACTTGTAGCAGGTTACAGTCCTTATATTAGTTTCATCAGTTCTCCAATTCATTGCTCCAACCCATATCTTGTTCATTCTCTCCCAGCTTACTAACATTTTAAATTTTGTACTTGAATTGTTGGGTGCATATTTGCATCTTAATTCTGAAACCTATGGAGAAATAACCTTTTTATTTACAACTCAACAATTCTGATATTGCACTTCTGGCCATTTCATTTTCTCTTTAAGTTAGAGAAATGCAATTGGCTAATACATATTCATACATATTTCCTATGCTGAATCTCTCCATCTCTAATAGCAACTAGATTTGTTGTTACTGAAAAGCAAAGGGTCTGTGCTTATTTCATAAATATTAGAAACCTTTTCAGTGTGATACCGAACACTGTCTAATTATATATAAAGCAGAATTGTATAAGTCTGAAACATTTTTTTCCAGTTCATGATGTAGTTACGTTTACTTCTAACAAGTAAATCCATTCCTGCAGTTATTTTACTTCACAACAGATTCCTGTTTTTTGTTGTATTTTTTTTTTTAAGATAATATGAATGGGGGGAGGCTGTGCTTTTTATACAACCCATAATTTCAAGATACTTTGTCAATGAAAAACCTTTGATGAAACAGTTCTGAGGAAATAAATGCTCCATAAAGGAGTCACAGGGAAAAGGAAAGGAGATGAGCCTTTTTACAAATAACAGAGCTTTCCTCCTGATAAATCAGGGTTTCTAGAAGGATCCCAGTGTCTCCACCCTAATGATGTCACAGCTGTTAGCGACGAATAATCAGGGAACTATCTGTGGAGACTTCCTCTAATGATCTTTTCTCATCAGCTTTCTTAAAAAAGACTGTACCATTCCCTGAACACTGAATTCAGAGTTGAAGTTCTCTCTTACTCAGTTCTGTGCTTTCTCCCTCATTTTCTATGGCAGAAGAGAAATGAAGAAAGGGAGAAAGCTGAAATAATGAAGTGGCAAGGCCACAGGTACATTTTAGACTGAAAAAAAATAGCACCGAATACTGAAAACTGACAGTCCTTAACAACGTGTCAAGAAATTTGATCATGAACTCAGCTGCCATTGTCACTTAATGCCTTAGCTGTCTGGGGAGGCTTTGTCAGTTCAATTACTATTCTTGCCTCCCTAGTCTTTCTTGTGGCTAGGCCTCTGATGCATACTGCACTACATATTTTCACTTGCCTAGTCAAAATGAATTCACAACTCCCAATAGCCTCCTATGTTACAGTCTCTATTTCAGAACCTTGTCTTGTTTTTCCCTTTTGCTTTCCTGATGCAGGATATATAAATTACTTATTAACCTTTAAAGAGAAGCAGACTTCCAATGGGTGCATTTTTAGGGATTTTAAAATATTCCTTTCGTTTTCCAAGCCTGACTTCTCTGGTGTCCTTACAAGATACTGTCTTGGCAATGGGAATGGTGTACACAATTGTGTTTTTCATGCATTTTTCAACATACTTAGTGCTAAAAGAATTGTTGAAAAAATGCACTGACGCTAGTGTCTGTGGCCAGAGAAAGGAAGGATCTTCAAAGGGAAAACTGAAGTTTACCAAACTCAGGAAGAAAATCAGTCTCTTAAATGTGAGTTGGGAAGAAAGGAGATTCAGGTGTGCTGCTACACTTCAGTTAAACATATACAAATATCATATTCCAACAGCTTCTGTAATACTGAAAGACTTTTGTCAGTACTGATGCTTGTATTGATGCCACATAGCAAGTGAAATATGACATATTAACACCTAATTCTGTTTCTAGTAGGATCTAATTGGTATTAGTAATTGTTTTTAAATACTGTCACTCAAAATTGCTCAAAATAATTATACCAATATGTAAATCAGGCTCTAGAAATTGTATATGCAAGTACTGATATCAATTAAAAAAGGTAAAAAAAAAAAAAAAAAAATTCAACTTGAATTCCTCAGATTTTTATATTTTAGATCACTCAGTGATGCTTTAGGACAAAAACTATGCAGACTGAACCTTCAAGCACTGGAAGGTTTACTCAGCTTACTTTGTTTACATGGGGGTGCCTTTGTAGCACAACATATTAAATTCTGAAATTACAGCTCTTGTTATAGATTAGCAACAGTTTTTAGAAATGTAGCTATTGTGTTTTCTCCTGTTAGGGTGTGGGTTGTTTGTTTTTAGTTTTCTTATATTTTTTTTCTTGTGTTTTTTTCTGTTTAAAGTTTACCTTAACTTCACTGATACTCAATGTAAGATGTGAGATGGGGGATTCTTGCTATCTTGCCTTTAAGAGAGCCAATGAGAATTTTTTCACCCGTGATTATTTTAAGTAGATGTTATACAGGATTTTTTCTAAGCCCTTAGTGCTCTGCAGAAGTTCATGCCCAAAGGATATTCTCTGTTTTAATAATGTTAAATTACATTTAGAAGATAACACAACTATTGATCTTAATGAGAAGTTGGCATTCTGCATTGGTCAGGTCAGTTGTGATAGATATTACATTTTTGGCAAGGCTTGGTATTTTTATGTTTTATATTGATCTTCCTTTTGGTCTAAATTGCTGTTCAATAGCTGAATTGCCAGCCCTGTTATAATGAAATAACAAGTGACAAATAATACTGCTTTTAGACCTACGGTGCTCTGTATCAGATTTTGTGATCCCAAGAGAGGTCCTGTCAATACTGTTTCAAGCCAAAGGCTATTCCTTTTTCATAAGGAACTTGGTTTCTTCAGATATAGGGTAACAGGTAGGACATATTCACAGCTTGGTGCTGGCCACAAAAGTCGTAACTCAAGTATTAGCATTCAAGGACATTATGTTAGTTTGAGTGTTGCGTGTTATTTGCGTGTTGCGTGATATGTCTAGCAACTTGAGACTGAAAATTTTTCTTCCATCTGTCTCCTGTCAAAGAATAGTAAAATATGCCCATATGCCCACGCTCCTTACAGTATCATCCAGGAATGTCTAGAGTCTCCTCTCAGCATAAATCAGGAAGCAGAGTGACCTTCCCCTGAGAATAAAAGTCTTTACCATAAGAATAATGTGCAAAGTTCATGAATCTAGTCACCTATTAGAATAGCTAGAAACTGGTTAGATCTCAGGTGGAGATGGCTTACTTTATCTATCTCAGTCTAAGACTCTGTTATACCACTGCTGAAAGTAGACCCTAGTATTGATTATTTCTAGAACTTAAAGCATTCTCAATATACTTCTTCTGATACAGTGCTCAGCAAACACATATGGAACTATGTGTGATTTTGTGAACTTAGAGATCTAGGTTTTTTTAAAGTGTTGCAACAATTTGTGTTGTTTACATAATAATTCCTGACTAAGATACCCAAGATAAGGAAAGAAAGGATCTGAGTGGCAAAGGCATTTTTGAAGCAACAAAACCGATAAATTAAAGGTGTCCAAAATAAATGAAAGAGCACTCAGGCACCTCCTCCACAAGTTTTTAATGCAAGGCAGTGAAACTGCATTAAATACCAGTGATATCTCTGGCCCCTGGTGATGTTCTAATGTTGCCAGATTGGCATTATATGTACTGAAGACAACAGCTGCCATTCAAAGTCTTCTCAACTCTGCCAAGTAGGCAAGAACAAGCAATAAAGCCCATCCATTTATCAGAATTTTAGGAACTTGTAAAAAAAATAAATAAATCTGTAGCTATTGAGACCCAGATACTTAGAGACAGAATCACTTATTTTTGCCCTTTCAAATGCTGAAGAACTGAAGTTAAGAAATGGCAAGCTCCCTATAATTTCTGTGCTCCGCAAAACAGTTTCTTATGCTGTGAAGCAGACTTAGAGCTGAAAGGTATCCTGGTTCTCTGATCAAGTCTGCAAGCAGACAAAAAAAGTCTACTTATTGGTCTTTCTGCCGCCTCTAGTGCCCTAAACCTTGCTTTCTTTTATTTATTTTTAACACAGTTGCATTCAGTATATCTATTTTTCAAATGCTGACTAGAGAAGAATTTTTTTCTGACCTACAGAGATCACAGGAGACAAACTTTCTGTCCACATATGCTATCTTTTTAACAGCCAGATTTACCACTTGCATCACTTAAAAGGTATATATATTGGTGCCACATACTCGCACGAGAAAATCTGAGTGAAATGCACAGATGGGACCACATATGCTGGCATTCTCCCACGTCATCATCCAATCAATCTTAGTTGAGCACGCAAAATGAAGAATCTCATTTTTAATGAGTATTATGTTATATTAATTAACTACGCACTTACAACGAAGGATTGATTCCCTGTCAAGATCTTCAGCTCCCATGATCCTTGTGGTTTTTTTTTTTAAAGTAAATTCAGCACATATGATGCTAACTATCTCAGTCAGAACACTCGTCTGTTGTTTCAGCAATGTTTGATTTGGCTGCTTGTGCCTCCATGAGACTTCAGGAAATTTCCTGTAGGTTCCATCTCCTCAATACACATCCGACAGAATCATTCAACCTTTTTGACATCCTAGTGGTCTGATGCTGGCTTTGTAGAACAGAATTTGTCTCTGTCTCTCTGACAGTACAAACAATATTATTTTTTTTTTTTAGCCTTTTAGGGCAGTATCATACATAGCTTTGAGCACAGTGTAGAGTTATCCAAGTAAATGCTGAACTTTCAAGGAACAGATAAAGTGATTTTGAGCTGTGTGTGTTCATCTGTGTTTTGTCTGCTGTCTGGACCAAAGCTAGCAAGAATCTATCCAGCTCTACACTGTAGTTTGCCAATTGGAGATACTTTAAGAGAGAGAACCAATACTAAAAGCAAATTTAATTACTTTAGGATTCAAGGAAATAGACCACATCTGCCATTATTACCATATATGCCTTATTGGAACAGCAGTTCTGTAAGTGGCCTTCCCATAGTCAGCTAGGTTTTGTGCAAGATTCAGAATCAATTACAATAATAGAACTGAAAATCACTATGTTGATAACATTAAATTAATTAAAGGAAAGGGCACCTGTACCTACTAGAGATAACACAAAATAAGACTAAGATTTAGTAGTAGAAATGCACTATCTTAATATTGACTGAGGAAAATGATTTGGCTCCAGGGATAATTTATCTTGACTGTTTCTGTGGCAAATCTTGTGGACATTTCTGCAGTTTCACAGAAAGGAAATTACCTTTACAGTATTTAGAGACAAGGAAAGAAATTATTCTTTCAGTTTTAATGCATACAGGTTAACAACTGGTTTAATGTATTGATCTCATCTGAATGTCCAGGAAATCTTAGTATGTTCTGTCACCCAAACAGTTCCCCTTGCGCTAATCAAGCTCTGGCTGATGATGAGAGACTGGTGTTTAATTTAGGGTAAAACAGTTTGCAGCATAATAATTCCTCTCCATTTGCATTTTGTCTTTCAGTGTTTCACTAAAATAAAAACTACAGTGCTCCAGAGATTGTTTAATTTGCCATATCATGAGGACAAAGTTATTACCTGACTGAGTTACCCAATGATCTCTGACATAGTTGTTAATACTTGTAGCTGTTCACAATGACAAATCATTTACTTATCTGTCACTAATTATTAGTTAATGGTAAATATATATTAGTGCAATCTCTGTAACTGTGCTCTTTATAACTCTATGATTTCAGCCTAATTATTATTTAGTGAAGTTTTAATATTTTATTCTCTGAAATCACCTAGAATTCTCTAGAGAATCACCCTTTTAATTTCAAGGGGGTGGGGGAAGGAGTGTAGTATGTAATTTTTCCAAAAATTATATTATTTTTAATATAAGCATATTATTTTTAACTAGGAATAGTATACTAAAAATGAACTAGCAAATACTTCTATTTGGCAGAGAGTTAAGTATACTTAAAATTGTTCAGGAACTGTGGCTTTCTAGAATATCTACCAGGATGATGTAGTGATTGTGAATTGTTATTTTCTTTGCACTACTGGACTGAGGGGTCAGGACATTTCAGTAAGATGTGACAATCAAAATTCTTTGTGCTTCATGTGTTGCTAATCAAGATAATATGATGTGATGGTAGAGCTTTTAGGTAAGTATAGCTCTACTTTCATGGTGTGCTTCTTTTCTGCTGCTAATTAACCCATTTTGTACGTAGTTTTGGTCTTACATAAAAAAAGATTTTTGTAAGAAGTTATTTACTGTGTCTAAATGCAAAACTGTTAGAATTAACGATACAAATTTGTTCCTAAAATATAGATGGCAATATATTACTTTTAATTGCTTGTTAGGTTTATTACTTCAGAGTTAATAAAAGCAAAGAAGTAGATACTTTTGTGGTAATGAATTAAAAAAAAAAAAATTAAAAAAAAGTGCAGCCTGTTTAATAGTTGACATAAATTAGCAGGAGCAAAAAAGAGAATCTTTAACGGAGCAGTTGAAATTACAGGTTTGTAGAGAAGATGCAACTATGAGACTAAGGAAAAACAGGATTAGATGTTTCACTGATCTAGTTAATTTGGGAAGCTGCCCAATTCTGTAAGGAACTGAACGTGTTTCTGCTACCTTTGCTATACGACAACCTGGCTGAAAAATTTTCATCCAAATCTTTCAAAAAGGGAAGAGTAGCCAATTTTTTTAGTTTATCAAATCTTACTGCCCATTTACTCTAGTATGCAAATCATTTGTGGTAGTTGACTAGCTGGGTACAAAATAAGCATGATGTTGCAACTAGTAGTTTAGCCTCCTAATTCACACACAGGTGCTAAAAATTAGATGCAGTATTTTCTGACTGCGTCTCACTTGAAAAGAAGGGATAGAAGAATATCAACAGGCACTGATTAATGTCAGTTGCATTCTTTAGGAGTAGAAAGGCAGGAAAAAACAAACAAACAAATGAAAAACGAATAAAGGAACTGAATATGAACAGACCTTAAAATGAAGTTGGCAGAAATTGTAATGAATTAAGTTAGTCCAAAGAGCACATCACTGCCGGGCAAGAGCAGTACATTCCACAGTGATCTTCCCATGCGATAATCTAGATGAGTAGTCCTATTTCTTTCTGACTAGCTCCTCAGTGTAGTCTTGCAGTGCAGTAGAGACAGATGGGTATACTACCTGGATCCTATTGTCCTTCTACGACAGGATCTCCTTCTGAGTTTTAAATTCACACATCAAATTGCTATTTTACAAGGAAATGAAAGGGTCTGCTCTCAGCATTGTTCTCATTCACACTCAGTTATCTGACACAAACATCTGATTGAGGGTATGCTGTTAAGCATTGGTATGTTTTCTGTTTTTATGCCCATACTTGAGTGTGGTTGTTTTTTTTCTTTTTTGCTTTACTTGACACTGAAGGTATTGTATTATTTGGATACAAATACCTCCACAGTGTCTGGGGAAAGAGTAGAAAGGATTAATGAAAACAAGATACTGTATGATGACACAGCGTAAACCTGCCTAAGCAGCAATTTGAAAATGGACAGAGAGGTACTGAAAGCTGTATCCTCCCCGTTCTTTATAATGCTGCTATTATAGTGCCTTCCAGGTGTATTGCTGCAAAGTTGCATGAATCAAACTGCCCAACGAGAAAGCTTCAACAAGAAGATTAAAATCTACTTATTTAAGGAGTCTGAACTTCTGGGGCATCCTCAGAATGTTGCTTAAGAATTTAGCTAACAAGTTCATATAAGGGAATATATGTTATGGGGAAGTAGCTTGGGATTTAAAAGTGCTGGGTTTTTTTGGCTTTGACCACAAATTTCTAATATAAACAAATCATCCCTCTATGTATTTGTTACCATAATTGGTAAAATCATTAATCCTATGTCTCTGTCAATTTCTGAGGCTTCCTAGGTGGTTTGGTAGTGCTATGGTCACTTACCAAGGTAAGTAATAATATTTAAAATAAGAAATAATATTTATCAGTGCCAGTCAGATGAGCTCTCACAATCTCTTATTTCCCAACTTTGGGCACGATCTGGAGCCAAAAATTTATTGGTAGACACGCAGAAGAGCAGGATCGTCTTTTTATTGCTCTCTTTTAATGACATCCTTTTAAACAAGAGTACTTTCCTACAACAGTCATAAAGGCATTGTGCTTGACTGGAAGACTTTCAGAGTGTTTTACAATTCTACATTAAGTGTAGTACATGGCCAGCTTATGTGTTGAGTGCATTCTTCGTAAGGAAAACACTGAATATGTACATGAGAAACTTGGATAGGGCTGTTATTGTGTGCCAGACAGCGAAGGAGTCTCATATGTAACTGAAAGAGAAGAAGAATATCTATTTAAATTTATGTTTTTTTTAAAGGAAATGTTTTAAAATATATACTTAATTTCTCTGCAAATAAATAAATCACTCTTACAGAATAAGACAGCCACATAAAATAAGAATTTTCAAACTATAGAGAAATGACTACATATTAAAGAGTTTCTCAGCATTCTTCTCCAGTGACCCAAGTAACAAACAGGGTCGGTGAATCCATCTGTTCTTGAGTCTTTGATAATAAGCTTTCTGTCAATATTGTTATTAACCTTCATGAATTCTCCTGGGACTTAATCTGAAAATTAATCTCAAAGAATGCCACTAAAATATCAATGTTTGAAAACAGGATGCTATCACGTAAATTTCTCTTCAGCCTTGCAGAATTTCACTCTAGAGGTTTATCATCCAAAGTAGACAGAAATTGAAGGTGAACACAAGCAGCAACATATGTTATTGCAAATAAAATATGTCACAAGATTTTCTTTTATTCTTAAAAGTAATACTGATCTCAGAGTAACATTTATGCCCATACAGAGCCTGAACCTCTCAATTTTTCTCAACTTTTTAATTGTAAGAACTCTTTAACTATCCATCTTAGAAAAAATAAAATAAAATTTAAAAAAATGGACTGATTGCATTCAGATAATTGTTGAAAGCATATATTCTGTTCTCAGTAGCTCTCCAACTACAGAGAACACACACTGGTGCCTACCAGGAGTTAACCGTGCACAGTGCTGAAGGCAGTTAGTAAGTAATCCCAAAACACATAGGTCATATGCTCTTAATTTCAAAACTGAGATAATCATGTTTCAGTCTTTACATCAGCCTCTTTCCTTGATCTGTCGGGAAGCTCTGATTACTTGCTTTACTGGATACCTTGCTTTCAGTCCTCACGAAACTCCCTTGGGAAGATGCACCACAGCTTTAAGAATAACACCAAATAATCAGGTACTGGGATAAGATAGCTTTGTGCTCTAATTTATTTTGTCTCTCCTACTTTTTCAGCATAAGATTGATGATCCAGGGCAGATGTACTGAAACATGGATCTGCAAAAAGTGGCCTGCTAGTGTAGTAGGGAACAACGTATTTTTTTCTGAAGTTATTAATGTAGGACAGGGAAAACATGCACCAAAAGTGACTGTCATATGTCCTTCATCCTATCTCCCACCCACTTCTTCTTCCATCCTCTATTCAATTTACTAATGTACAGAGTCCTGTAGAATGTACTGGGTCTAGACCACAGCTGAAAGATTTATTTCTGTCACCTGTGAAAAACAGTCTGTGACAGTCTATCATGTTGACAGCTGAATATATATCAACTCTCTAAAGAATGTAAAACTTCAATTTTGTCAAAGTATTAGTCATTCATATTAGTGTTTCCAAGGCTAAATTAGTGCTTTTAAACTCTCTTCACAGAATCCTTCCATTTTCAGCTTTTAAATATGAAAAATACATCATTTCTTATCATAGACGGTCTTTGACACAACTGCTTTTATTTTTCCTAAACAATTCCAGAAGCAAAACTACTTTCGTCTCTTTGCATGTAGAGAAAGCTAAATAAGAACATTGCAGAGACTGCAGAAAATGCTGAAGGGCTGATTCCATTCTATCAAATACAGTTCACACTGACTGCCTCAGCTCCTTGTTGTGGTGCAGCAAGTTCTTCGTTCACCCTTCTTCCTCAAAGGTAGAGAAGTACGTGTGAAAAAGGTTTGTCTGCGCCTGGTGCATTAGAAATAGATGGTTTCAAAATGTGGGTCAATCTTCTTAACAGGAGTCCTGATTTTAAAATAAATAAATAAAAGAACTCAGAGCAAAAAAATATTCAGCACCATCATACCTATTTGGCTACATGTTAACTCATGGCGAGAAAAAAAAACACAAACACATAAGAATTAATTGCAAGTTCTGTAAAGCCATAGGAAAACAAAAAGAAAATAAAACTTGAGACCTGTTGAAGGTTATTTCCATAAATCAGAAAGCTAAAGATATATAAATCATATAAACAAAATTTGGAAATAGTGTAGGCCTTATATTCCTTTTAGAGTATAATAATCCATGTGGCTTTTTTCCTTTTTTTTTTTTTTTTTACCATTTTAGTCTACCAAAACTTGACTTACATCTGCTGAGAGTAAAGACGGACAAAGCACACAAAGCACACAGAGATGAAACAGTGAAGGATTCCATCCTCTTTGAGATGCATTCAGGTACACAAATGTTCATTGGGTGTATGGATGTGAATAGTACTTCTGAAGTAAACAAATAGAAAAGAATTGCAGAATAAGGATATTTGATTACATATAAATGTTTAGCTGGATGCAAGTCTGCATCTGTTTTATAACATCTGCATTTTTGAAATGTTTTTAGAATTTATTACTATTATTGCATTCCTTATAATCTTGGCATCAGATGAATGTATGAAACTGCTTTGTTATTGCTATTGAGTTTTTAAAAATGTTTATTTAGCAGACATAATCTATGAAAAATAAGTCTGTATCACGTAGTTGTTGTTAAGAGGTATTTTAGGTAGCTGAAGCATACAGGGAGGCAGATACATAAATAAAACAATTATAATTTTCAGTGAGTATGCAAATTGTTCCACACTGGTACTGTAAACTGGCTACAATGTGCTCGCTAACATCTTTTCTTCGGGATTCATTTCAGCAACTTAAATGATACCTGTTTTTGTATGTCTAGAGTTCATTGAATATAGTTATCCCTAGGGACAACATAGGATGCTGGTTTCCAGCTTTGTCAGCTTGTGTCCTAGTTTGCTCTTTATCCCCGTGAACCTGTCTGTTGATGAGCAGGCTGTGTCTGACCCTAGTTTCTCTTACTGCCCTGATCCTGAGCAGCAGATTGACCTCAGACCTGCCTCTTCACCACTACCATGCCTCATGCCCTTGGCTGCTACTATGGGGAGTCCCCACTGCACCCTACCCCTGAGGCAGAAGCTTGCCCTTACTGTTCCCAAACACTCCCATGACTTTCAGATACCTCCTCCACCACCTCATACGAAGAAGCTCAGAATGCCCTGCTTGACTGACATCTGTGAGAATTGTGCACTGGCCTTGTAGTCACTGTAATGCTTATCTTCCCAGTCTTCAACCCAGTAGGGTTGGTTTCTTCCCAACCTGACTGACAGCCAGGGAGATTGGATGGGCCATGTAGCTGAAGACAGAATCTAGGGCTGACAGCTCTGAAATGTCTCCATGTGATAATGCAGCAACTTGGACATGTTTGGCAGTAACTCTGATTGCAAGAAGAAAGGGCAGAAATTTCTCAAAGCTATCTCAGAGGAAATGTAAAAGAAACATCCTATTCTGAATAGATGATGTGGTAAAAACTGGATCTGAAAAAAAAAAAAAAAACCAAAAAAAAACCACCTAAAAAAAACAACAACCTGTTTCTATGCATATTCTGAATATGCTGAGTCTGGAAATAAAAATAGCTGTTTGATGCTTTTTGTTCCCATTTGCCCTGCAACAGCATCACAGCTAGACTGAACTGAACTAGATTTTATTCCTTATGTGCATCTTCAAGAGTTTTTTTTCTGCACCGAACTACTTACATTGGCTGACAGGGCATGAGTAGATAACAAAGTTTGTTGCACAGCTGTCAGTGGTGCTCTAATTTGGCTTCTAGTAATGATGAGGATGAACAAGACAGAAAGAAGTCAGCTTGATTCCTAGAGCTCATGCTGGGTCACTAAGGCCAACTGTAAGAAGAAAATTATGTATAGCAGCACTGATCCAATTAAGAGCTTAGCCTTATAGTTGACATTAAATATATGCAGAATTTCCTTGCCTTGTGACTTTGTATGTTTGATACATCAAACTGAGAGGGAAAGAAATACATGTAGATTTTATATTTTCTCTATAATAGGATTTCAAAAATAATGCACTCCTAGAAAACATAAGGTTAAACTGACGAATCTTGTTGCCTAGTTATTTGAAATTGTCTTATGGGCTATAAACAGGTTTGAAAATTTGGCTGCATTTCCATTTCTTCTGTTTAAATGGGGTATCAAACAAGCTCAGCCTTCTAGATAGGTCTACTTCAAGGGTTTTTTTTTTTGCCTTCAGGACAGAAAGTAGTACAGGTTTTTTAAAACACTAACTTAAAGATCATCTGTATTTTTTTAATTTTCAAATCACTTATTTTAGTAGTGCAAGGTTAGGGGGAAAAATTGTCATTGAAAACATTTTCCCAATTTTATTGTTGACTTTTACCTACCAGTGATGACAATTTGCCATCAATCAAATACTAGCTTGCCTGTTGACCATTTAAAGCATCTTTTTCTTCCTCCACTGGGTTTGTTTTTGTGGTTTTTTTTCTCATCAATTGTAGAAGAAATACAAATATTCCTTAGCACAAACCAGGAGGAAAAGGTGAGTAATGCCATGATGCTATGATGATAGTGTCTTGCTGAAAACTGTTCTCCCTGTGCATCTAGTAGGGTATACCAAAAGGCCAGACAGCATCAGCAAGAATGTTTTAGATTTAATGAAGTCAATTAGTCATATTCCAGACTTTTGGGGATAATGCTGAAACTGATAAGGTGTAATAGAAATAAATCAGTGTTGAAAACTGCAATGGAACCTTATTTGAAGTTTACTTAGTTAATAGTCTGTGTGATGTCCCAACACTGTAAAATAATTGTTTGTAAGCCACAGAAACCTATTCCTTGTGCTGTGCCTGAAGAATCTTGTTGACTGGGTCTGGAGCTTCACAGAACTGCAGAAAAACAGAAAGCTTTGTGTTGGAGGTGTGGGGTAGTCAGCTCTCTTATATTTGGCTGCCCTGTTTTCAAAGCAGCTGGGACAAAACTGCAGTAAGCTAGAGCATCCCGTTCAGAAGCTTGAAATCTGGGATACCACTTTTTGTACCCTTTAGACAATTTCTGGTTTTTGTACAATTCAATTTAAATTAGGGTGCAAAAATTTGCTTTGCTGACTATTTAAAGTTTTCAGAAATATGTCAAAAGTCTTATTTAAGTGAGAAAGAAGTTCTGTGAAAAACATGTTATCATTAGTGACTTAGAAGACATTGTAAGGAAATCTATGTGATTCAACAAATATTCTAAATTGTCAAATTAATCTTAGAAGAAAAAATCCTGATGGGAAACTTATACTGATGTTCTATGAGTTATAGTGAGCTATTACCATTGTGAGAACATGATCATTAGCAAAGCATATAAATTATGCATATCTTTGTTGTTTAGGTCAGAAGCTGACTACTCTCAAAGCTTCTGAGCAATGTACTGAGGACATTCTTATAATTTATAAACTGGAAAAAAAGAAGCAACAAAATCAACAAACAACAACAAAAAACTTGCAAGGCATCGTCTTTCCTCTGGACTCGGAGTTTGTTACATTGGTTCTGCTTAATTTGAAGTTTCTATTTTAAGCAAATTCAAGTACAAGTTCAACTATATTCTCAAATCCCTTTACAACCAATTGCATGTAGTAAGTCTGTTATTAGAAACTATGGATAATTACAAACACTAGAATTTTACAAGAACTTATTCCTAGGTGTCTTTCCCGAAAGATACTGTTCCCCATCAGGAAGATTTGGGAGTATGAGATCAGGTTAAGTTTCTTCATGTCTTTAAGTTTTTTCCACACTGTCTACTTTGTTTCCTATTCCATCTGTGGTTCTATAGCAGCATATGCCAGAAAGATAAAGGAATAAACTTTCCATGGATACATTGTTTCTAATAGGATTTCTCTTGGTTCTTCATGCTTAGCATTTTACTAGCCAAAATCCTTATGTATAGCCATTTTCCTTATGTATAAATGACATCACAAGAAAACTAGTACATTATAGTGCAAGTTATTTTGTGCATTTAAGAAAATGTATCTATAGACATGGTTTGTTTTAATAGTAAATTTTCTTTAAATTCTGGTTTGTTTTGTTTTGTTTTTTTAATTATCATAACTCTTAAAGTTATTGGAAAATAATGTTTGACATAGCCTAATTAAATATAGTTCAGAAGCTGCAAAATAGGTTCTCAATAAATGAAATCTTAAGTTCACATCCTAAGCTTTGATGAGACTTTTGAGATGAGTGTAGAGTTCTTAAAAGTTGAAATTTTTGCTGTGTACCCATAGAAACAGGAACTGACAATCTGTAAGAGACTTCCACTAGATTCATGTCATGAATCTACTGTTTCAGTGAAGAATCCTGGAAGTAATTATACGTAGAGCCATTTGGCATGCCAGCTACTGCAAAGGAGATATGCATTTTTGACAGGTAAGAGTAAAATTTTCAGTTCAGTAAAACCATCTTTATCAATGTGTTGGGCTACTATTTTTAACCAAACCACTTCATCTTACCATCATGATCAACTAACATCTTTTGCATCATTAGTGGTATAAGTCCAGTCCCTTTTTGACATTTTGTTTTCTGTGTTTTTCTCTCTCTCTTTTTTTTTTTTTTCTAATTACAGTGTAGCAGTAATGAGAGACTACTGCATATAGCAGTACTAAGTATACTAAGGGTCTTAGTATTCTCTGAAGTTCTGTTTCTTAAATCTGTTACACAGACACTTTCCCCTCCTTTTCTGAAGGTTAAAAAGAAATTCATGTTGTTCTACATAAAAGGACACTGCTGAAAGTGTGAACTTGGATTTTTCTCCTCTAATTGCAAAGTATAAATGCTGTAATCTTATTAAATAGTTCATGTCTAAGACAATGATAATCACAATGTGAAATTACCTAATACCTGTTATTCATAGTCTTGATTACAGATAAGTATTATTTTCTTATTGAAAATTTGTTTAGTTATTTATCAAAGAAAACCTTTAATATAATCTTTGTTTGATTTTCTGTAATACCATTTTTCCTATCTGCTTCATCTCTCAGACTTTTAGGTCTCAGTTCATGTATTTATAAATCCCACGCAAGCTGATTGTTCACATGAGGAAACCAAAAGTGTCCTGGATGATTTTGGAACACTTCAAAACCAGAGCAGAAAGTCAAGATGAACCTAGACAGAATGGACTTGGATGGCTTCTATTCTTCCATATTTCTTTGCCTTGATTTTAGCATTTGGACAGAAATTGCACAGATCTGATCATCTCATTGTGGTCTTGAAGACAGAATGGCCACTGTCCTTAGTAAGTGTGATCTTAAAGAATAATCTGACAAAAATAATCTTCAAATGCGGGTATTTGCTAATCCTTTCAAACCTTTTGTTGAAATGCAGGAAAAAAAAAGCCGTACAAGTAGAAGCCATCATCAGAAGGATGCCCACACAATGCCATTGTTCTGGAGTTAAAAGGTAGATGCTGGAGACTACTTTTGCTATATATAGAAGTTCTGAGAAATCATATACATATGCGTAGCTTTTAATCTAATGTTTGCTTGTAACTGTATAAACATTTCCAAACTTTTAGAGTAACTCATAGTCTGTAAAATATGATCCCAAAGTAATAAAAGTGCAGAAATATATAAACATCAATGTAATTAAAATAAGCTTTCCTACCCTCAGAATTATGGGAATAGAGGGAGAAGGTATTTTCAGTCAGCTATATAAATTTGGAAAGATGACTGCAATAGATACATTCACCTAACAATATAATGCAGAGGGAAAGCTTTCATGGTGTGCCTGTAATGCAAAAAATAATCATCCATGATCTCTTCATTGTAGTGTTAACAGAAGCAAAATGCCCCTTTCATGAGCACATTTTTAAACAGACTGCAGTGACAGAAGGTGCTCTGCAGCCCTCTCCTTCCTTTCTGAATTCATGCTAGGCTCCCATCAACATCCTTTGCATTTTAATGACACAACTGCGGATCTTGCTCACTCCTCACTGAACACTCAACCTAATTTCCTTTGCCTTTTCAGCAATCACTGCGTTGGCAGCATAAAAGAAAAACAGAAATTTGAAAGACCGTTTTGTTTCTTCATCCAGATTGTTGCTGTTTATTCAGCACAAGGTCTGCAGTTCACGTGGCTGGATAAACAGGAATGGCCCACAGCAACACGTAAGACCTACAGATAGGATCAAGATGCATTTTTATGATTTCTGGGCTCATGTCATTGTCACACTATAGATTTGAGAGGCTGTTCTATCTGCTCAACACTGTGTATTTCTGACATCGATTTTTACATTGAAGCCTTTGAAATGCAGTTTAGCCAACCCTTGGGCATCTGTCTTTGACAACCATTTATGTGAGAGACGACTTATTGATCTGTTAATTGAACAATCATTGCCCCATTTTTATTACATATATTCTGCTATCACTGCTCTTACTCTGTGACCTGAAATCCTGTTTTGGAGATCTCGTAATCTTAAAAGATCATAAAATAAATCCTTCAAGCAAATAGCAGTAAAAAAAACATAAATGCTGCAAAAATGCACAAATACAGAAGCACTATTCTCATCACATAAACTGACCTGGAAATACAGCAAACCCTACTTCTTTAGGTATTAAATCCATGCTCTGCAAATAGTCAGCAAAAGGACATCAGTGATGATGAGACCTCCCTTTCTGACTTATTCTAAAGGAGTGACTTTCATTTCAGGGCCATTGCAGTGATGTTCTGTACCGCTGCACTGCATCTTTCAGTCTGAGAGATTTTCAGAAGAGTTAGAAGAGTTCTTTGACACAAGACTTAAGCTAGACCTGGTTAATATTTTTAATGCTGACCTATGTGTTCTTTATAGTTCTGAAAAATTTTTGTTTCTAGACTGTGTCAGGCTTGTGGATGAGACAATATTTGACATTTAAATTTCACTCCTTTTACCTCTTGCTCTTCTTACCTCTTCCAATGAACATTTTCACATTGTTTATCTCTTGAAAAGGGAATACAAGGTGATGTCTGTGATCGCTCACTTACAAACTGGAAAGAATGTTATCATCCTCTGACATAATACTTCACCCCTATCTGAGAAATCAGCAACTGACTTTGACTGTCACCTGGACATAATTGAAAGCTTTCTTATGCTAGAGTCATTCTCAAAATCTTCTGCACTGAAAATGGCAATCTATTCTATAATTCATTCCAGTGAAGTTCCATTTCAGTGAACTCTCCCATGAACATTTAGATTTCTAAATTGCAAGCCAGTGCAATTAGAAGTTTAACATCCTCTTGTGCTATTTCCTTCACCTCTCTTCTGCCATGTTCTTCTTATAGTTAAAATATTAAAATATGATGAGAGAGTTGATGCTAAAAGATAGAGTCCTACTGAAGTCAAAGAAGCCAAATAAAAAAGAAATGTTTGCATATTCATAATCTCCGAGCCAAGTTTTTAGTTAGAATAAAACTTAGTTCCATAAGATGATACCAGGATATACGGGGTAATTTATACATGCATCCCCTGATCTTTGTTCTCCATAAGTACAGGCAAATTATGGATTTGCACTAAGTGAAGAGTGTCAAAACATACGTGATTTTTAAAGTGTTCCACTCAAGTTTTCTAATAAAATATTGCAGGAGTCAACAGAGTGTATCAGAAAGTAGAATCTTGCAAAAATCTTACTGATTGTATGACAAAATAGGCAGATGTAGTCTGCTATTAGTTTTGGAGGTGGGAAGATTAGTAAAGAAGTAACTAGTAAAAGTGAGACAGCACAAACAACAGGATCATTGTTTTGTACTTGATTTTCATCTGGAGCTAATTCAAGGAAAATGGTAGATGTATGAGAATTGATCATTGCTGATACCTGCTACCCACTGTCATCAGGGGTAGTATTCTATTTCTATCTTTGTACTCATCCAGCCTGCAGTGTTGCAACTAGGAAATTGTTCCCAGGCATTAGAACTGATAGTGGGGAAAGCATAACTCCCCCTCAGACTGTATGTGAAGAGGCCTCTCTTTTGCATTAGTGTTACAGCTGAAGGCTGGGGTCCCTCAGTGAAGCACTTCAAGTTAAGCAACGTAAATACACCTTCCTCTATGTGCCACTAACATAACAGATGACTCGTATTTTAAAGAAATTATACATTAGCCAAAGAAAGACTTGCACTGACTTTAATGAGATTGAAGATAAAAATATTTTTGGAAAAAAAGAAGTCTAGATAAAGAAACAGTAATTTGCATGGTCTGAAAAACAAAAACAGAAAAATGATCAAATTCAGGAAATGTTTATTAAAGCTGAGTAAATGGAGCTCATGAGAAGAAAAAAGGATATATATGTCAAATCTTCTAAAAGAAAACAGTCGCCAATCTTACATAGAGCAAATATGTACTTACTAATGTATATCAGATACTAATATGTGTTGATGGTTAGGCTGCCAAGCCTCATTCCAAATATGCTCTATTCTGCGCAGCCATCCAGGAGCAGCAAGGCCACTGGATTATTTAATACTAACCCTTAAAAACAATCAGAAAAATTGATAACTTTTGAGAAAGAGTCATTACTTATTCCCCCAGAGTGATCTAGTGATTCCCTCTTGTAACTAAAATCTATCTTTTTCACAAAATCAACCAGGCATTTTTCTGATAGATTCTGCTTTTTGTCAAGTGCTGGTAAACTGCATGCCAAGTCAGTGTTTCATTATGTGTAGAGATAGGGGATTTCAGTGGTAATTTATGAATAAGGATAAAGCAGTAGATTCACTCACTCTTCATTCCTTGTAAAATCCAGAACCAAAGACTCTAATGAGTGCAGTTACCTATTTTTGTTACTTCTTACACTTAAACCCAGCTCTTATGAAAGAAAATTATAGATTTGTATTTGTTTTCTAAAGCTTATATTAAGACATCCTACATTCAGAACTAAAGCTTCAGACAACCCTGTTTAGCTTCTAAAATACAAATGAATTGAGCGAATATACCGCCATGTGTTTGGCTTTTGGGGAAAGTTGAAAATTCAGTCTTCCACAGAAGACTGCAAAAATGAGTCACTCCATATGGGAGTATATTACATTCCTAATTAAAGAGCACAATACAGTACTCTGTGTATTTAGCACTCTTAAAAAAAATCTCATTGGCCATAAACACTATGCTGATGGGTCTATTGTGGGGAGAACCACTTCTGATAGTGGGTGGGTGTGATTGGGTGGATAGAAACAGCACCATTCTATGACTTTTTCTTACAGTTCTCCGTGTTTCCAGAGAAATCCAAATCATCTTCTGGACTTCACTTTATTTCATTGCTTAAAAGTAGAACTGTGAGTAATGTTTCAAGAATTTAATGGGGGGAGGGGGAGGGTTAAGGGAGGGAAGAAAAAAACAAAAAGGCATAACTTTTATTAAAATTGATATTACATATGCATACAAATACACAGCCTTTCACTCCCTCCCTATGGGATGGGAAGAGAGTTGGGAAAATAATTAAATAAATAAATAGATAGATAAATAAAACTTGTATGTTGAGATAAAAACTATTTAGTAAAACAGAAAAAGAAGGCAGAAATAATAGTAACTATATATATGAATGTATTTACAAAAGGAATTATGCACAATTCAGTTGCTCATCCCCCCCTCCCCCTCTCAAACAATGCCCAGTGAGCTCCTGAGCAGCAGCTGCCACTCTGGCTAACTCCCCTCAGTTTTATAGTTGTTTTTTTCTTTTTCACATGAAGTCATATGGTATATAATATCTTCTGAACAATTTATGTTAGCTGTCCTGGTTCCATTCCCTCTCATCTCCTTATTACACCCTTAGCCCCCTCCCTGACAGGACAACATGAGAAGCTGAAAAACTGAAACCAAAACAGATATGTTTAAGCTTGTTTATGTTCCCTCTCTTCTACTGAAAAAGTTCCAATGTATTTAAATACATCTGGAATATGCTCCCCAGGGAGGTGGTTGAGTCACCCTTCCTGGATGTGTTCAGAAACCATTTGGATGTGGTGCTCAGGGACATGATTTAGTGGAGAGTTTTTAGAATTAGGGTAGTACAGTTAGGTTGTGGCTGGACGTGATGATCTTTAAGGTCTTTTCCAACCTGAGAAATTCTGTGATCTGAATTTTAGCAGGCACTTGAATGATATTCATCCATGAATATCCTGATAACTAAGTTAACAAGTTATAAAGCCAATCTCCCTTCATTCTCTCTTGTTCAGTTAATATTTAGTATATAAAAACTGCAAAAATTGCAATAACAAAACAAGGAACATCTGCCTTTCTATACCGTGTTGTACATACATAGACTGATTAGCGCATGTTTGCTATGAGACCACAACAAGCTTTAGGATTAGAAAAGTTCTCACTTTAAAATGGATTTCCACAGAACTATGCACTACTTTGAATTTTATCTTCTGACTAGACATCATATCTTCGCTGAAATTAGACATTCACATTTCCTTTATGCACACAATGATGTGCATGAGCAGTAACAAAAAGCTTGATTGGTTTGTTCAACCAAATTCATTACCCCGCATGATGTCTGGTCTAATTTCAGTCATCGTTTTCAGCTTTTGTGAAACAGTCATATGTACCTGATTTAAAGCCAAATTTTGTGAGCAACTTGAATTTATCATCTCCAATCACACTGATGAATTCACCAGCAGAAAACTCTTGCATATCCTAATTTGTAGGTACGATTGTGTCCTTGTAAAGAATTCTGCTGTAATCAAGGTCAGTGTAGTGGAGTAAAGCTATCAGTTGAAATGGAAACTGCGTAACTCAGAATTTAAGTATATTACCAATTATTATATTGTTTCAATGATGGTTAAATAGGTTTTTATTGAAATAAGTGTGTTCATTGTCTTAGATGGACAAAATGAATAAAGTATCCACTACTATTGGAAATATATTAGTTTTGCTAAGTGCAAAAGTGTTAACTTTGAACCACTTTAATTAGAAAATATCCCACTGTTTTGAATGCAAAAAGTGGCAATTTCTTGTGTTCTGCAGCACTATAAAAAGGCTTGTGCCTGCTTCTGTTCTCCTATGTCACCATCCTTTTAGGCTAGCCTTAGGCACAAGGGTCTCTTGAAGCCTCTCACAGCATGTCACTTTCTTGCATGGTGCAGGGCTTGCAACAGGCACTCCTTAACCTTGAAGGATTCCATGACACTTGGGCACATCGCAGTTTGTCTGTGTCCCACACACTGTTTTAGGGCCCCTTTGCACTGGAAGATCCATAAGCATGTTGTGTCAGGTTTTGTTCTGGGCATGGTAAATCTGTGGGCTGTAAACTAGTCACTGACTTCATGTTCATTACTTTCTTTTTACTTTCAAACTTTAATTATTTATGTTATTAGCTCTTATTAAAGAATGTGTCATCCACTCTATACCTAATGGCTAAATGTATTTAGCATGCATTTATATCTATATTTATATGGCAGCATATAAATAGGATATCTATATTTAAATAAAGTATATATTTACACATATTTATGTTATTTATATATATACTTAATATACAGGACACATATAAACATGAATACTTTCATATCTGAGCACCTGCAGTGTCAAAGTATAAATTCAGGTACAGGGCTGCCTGAGAACTCCCTGTGGTGGCACCAAATGGACATCAGCCCATCAGAGACCACTATGTGAACATACGAGTTGACATAGAAGAGCTCCTTGTCATGGAACAGTGGCCCCTAGCACTGTCACTCACTATCTTGTGCATCAGCTCTCCTTATCCTACTTTGGTGCTATGAACATATGGAATGTCTAACAGGTGAGCAAACAAAAATAAAATAGCAATAAAAGAGGGAAAGAAAGGTGGCTATCTTAAAATAATTATAAAAAGGTAATGTACCACATATAATTTGATAGGTGGTAATCCTGTTTATTTAGAGCAGCTATTTTTGTATAATTACTGCTATGTAAAGCAGTTTAATTGCTGTTATAACTTCAGAAGTCATTGGACAACTGTTGTCAAAATCCTTCAAAAAAGACTTTGAATTAAAAATTAATTATCTACATATTCAGTGATTTACAAGATATTTCTGTCACAGTCATTTACTGTGATAATTACACAATACTTCTTCCAAGGTATAAATACTTGAAAGTTTGGTCTTCTTTGGATCTTGATCTTCTTCTCAAAACTAAGACAGTTTTGAACTCAGCTTTGCTTGCTCTGTGTATTAGACACATGCTTCTTGAGTATTTCAGCAAAAATACCTAACAGTAATGATTTTAGAAGTTACACTATGTACTGCTATAAGGTTCAAAGGGATTGAAATAAATTTGATTTCAGGAATTACTTTTATTTATGTTCATAAGCCTCACTGTGACCCAATTCCATGCACTAACTTTTTGCTTGTGTACTCTCTGCAAAAACCCCTTTTACCATTGTTAACAAGCAACACTGGGATCCTTATATAAGGTCACATGACATCATGTGTGGGGAGAAAGAAAAGTAACCTAAGTAAACAGACCAGATGTGAAGTATTATTGCTAGTTCTATCTTCTGGTCTTCAAATACTTCCAATGTAGAACATTTGTCTTTTGAAGCATGAAAGGCATTTGAAACTTATTACCCAAGTATACATTCTCTCTACTGGTCAATGCCTAAGATTCACCAGCAGGTTGAAAGATCAAGAGTTAAATCTGGCTATGAGACAATCTTCAAGAAGCTTCTGCTGTACACATACAAGTGTCATATTTATGGCTTAGGGCCTGCATCTATGTAATGGAATTAATATAGCCCTTGTCCTCATGCACAAGGTGCCATGGTGAATTAACTGCTTTCTTATGTGAAGCACACCAATATTATGGTAATAAAGAACACCAGAATAATCTTCAGTTCTCCCTTCAGAGAGTATTACGACAATGTGCAATCAACAAAGCATGGCACTGCACAGTATACAGCATGCACAAAATAGCAATTTAAGGTTGTAAGTGCAGCATTTAAACTTCTTTTAAGCTGACACTGCCTACTGTGTGAATTCTGGCCTCTGCAACCTTAATGTTAATTTAATATTTGCCAGCATAATGGTTTTATACAAAAAAAAGTACTAAGTACTCACCCTATAAAACCATTTGCCCTGTGTGCTCAGGTAGCCAAGAAGGCCAATGGCATGCTGGCTTATATCAGAAACAGTGCTACCAGTAGGAGCAAGATGGTGACTATTTACTTCTAGCTGTATCATAAGGTTTTACTTGTGGTCCTGTCTCAATAGAACTGCAAAGATCATGTTTACAATAAAAAAGGACAAAACAGCTTCTGAATATCTCATGGCAGCATTAAGATACAGGAAAAAGTAATAACTTCCAAAGATCCTGGCTGCTTTGTTAACAGCTGCGTTTAATTTACCCCTTTTTAAATTAGAAGTGCTTAAAAACCTATCAGCTGACATTTCTAATTGACAACATACTCTGTGATTATAAACTGATTAAACTCTGTGATCTCATGACTCCTTGCAAATACTTCTGTCCCCTTATCAACATAAATTAGTCAAAATTATTTCCTGTGCATCTATGTTGTACTGTTTTATTCAGCTAAAATTGAACTCCTAAACTCAACTGTCCATTTATTATCATTATCTAGTCACTACGGCAGTTATTTCTGTTCATGTTTCTATATTTATTAAAGTAGTAAGTCTGATTGAAATTGGCCTAAAAAAAAGCAAGTAGTGATACCTTTCTGTTAGCAAACACTTCCTGAAGTACTGTTCCACAGAAATGTTGCCCACAGGCTTCCAGTTGCCTATTTGCTCAAATATGGATAAACTGGTCCAGCTTGAAGTAGCTAAAAACATCGCTCTTAGAACTAGCCAAGACAGCTTTTTGGGCAGCTCTTCGAATGCCAGGCTTCTTTGGGTAGTCAGAGAGGATTACATCTAGCCCCTTTAATGATGTTTTTACTGCAAGTATCATAGAATCACAAAATGGTTGAGGTGGCAAGAGACATCTAGAGACTGTCCACTTCAATGAGGTTAGCTAGAGCAAGTTGCTTGGACCTGTGTCCAGTCAGATTTTGAGTATCTCAAAGGTGAAGACTCCACAGTCTCTCTGGTCAACTCATTCCAGAGTTTAGCCATGCTCAAAGTACAACAAAAGTTTCTATGTTTAAGTGGAATTTCACTTATGTATTCTTATGTTCATCAGAGTCTGTTTCAGGTGGATTTCAGTGGATGCTGGTGGGTCTTAGTGCTTTTGAGAAAAAAAAAAAAAAAAAAAGAGTATCAGGCAACCTGACTTTTACCTCAACTCAGAAAAACGTGTTGCCATGTGCTTTTCTTAAAATATGCTGTTTTCACATCAGCGGAAGTTTAGCAGAAGGCAGAATTTTCAAATATCTGAATAAATAATGTCCCTGATTTTCAAGAGGAACCAAGTTACACTAAAATATATATATATATACATATGTATGTATATCAGCCTTTATATGTTGCAATGCAACTTTTACACTCCTGTTGTAAATTCATGCAAATTAATTTAGTATGTAGCTAATATATAACTCATATCAATAAGTATGAATCTCCTGCATCCTTATTTCACAGAATACAAGCATTTAAATTGAGAAGACATTGTCAGAAAAAAACGTTCTTTTCTAAATGCAGGTTGTAGAATTTCACTTTTGTAATGCAAATCTGAGAATAAGCAGACTGAAGGTCAGGTTCTGAATATAATTTCAGATACTGTAATTAAGTCGTGAAGAATATTGATTTGAATTAGTGGATGTTCATTTCTGATTTAAACTTCTCCATATTCTTTAAATTAATCTTTCATCTCTCAGAGATAATCTACAGAGAAATCAATTTGTAAAAAATAAGAATTTTTAAAACAGAGTTTTTTTCTTTCTCCCCCTTCTCTATTGCTGCCATTTTTTCCCTTATACTGGTGTGCTTTCCCATGACGAGAAAGAGTTTCAATTTAGGAAACACAGTTCTACCAAGAAATATAAACAGTACTTGTACAATCAAGACTAATGGCAAATTGCAAAACACTTCAAATTTTTATAGTAAACTTATTCTTTATAACTTAAATAAATAAATAAATAAGAAATAGCAAGCTATATTGCAAATGCTACTGCAGAAGAGAAGGCAATGCACAGACAATTCACAGTATCTCTTACTGAATTTTTAATTTGCCTGTACTACGTCTGCTTTCATTTGTACAGAGCTGCTATAAAATAAAGGTTACAAATATTACATGGTAAAGGAATGCCTGGGACATCTATAGAGTGGCAAAATACTGAATATCTAGAACTAGGATTTTCAAATCTCAATCCTGTCCTTCTTTACTTTCCTCTGCCTACCTGCCAAAGAGTCCATACAGACTGAAATGAGCAAATACTGTATGCTACTCGTTAGGTTGTTAGGTTTACATAAAAATTGGTTTACATGAAGCGCAGCAATAGAAAAGCTTCATCAGTTTAGCAAGTCTGTGCTCTTTCAGTATCTAATAAATGCCTAAGTTAGCTTCTTGCAGGAGCTGTAGGGATGGAGAATGAAGATTTGTAAGTAGTGTCCATAGACACTAGACTCCATGAAACCAGAAGCAGAAGTCCAATGAATCAAACTGCTTGTAGAAATATTGGGTAGATTTTTACTTTGCATTGGCTATAAAATACAAATTTCACCTTTTTCCCCTGGGTTTTTACCCCAGGTGCCCAGCCTTGAAATTCCCAATTTTCATCAGTATTCTCCCCTGCATTGCCCTGATGGTGAATAAACAAGCTCTGTTCAATTTTCCCTCGATCGCATTATGAGCAACACTGGATATTTGACATTGTTTCCTGTTTTCAGACGCAAAATCATCTAAATTACTCCTATGTCTTGCCTAAATACACTAGGACAAGAGATTAGCCTTACAAGGCCTCCACAGCTCACTCAGAGACTAGCTGAATTTGGCCCAGACAAATTCTATCAGTTTACACACTGATAGCAATCTAATGGTCCCCAAACCATAAGAAAATGTAGAAAGTTAGGCAATAAGCAGCAGATCTGAGAGACAAGTAATAGTGAATGTAAAAGGAGAAATTAGACATGTGGAGTGAATTGGCTGAAGACATTAATATAAACATTGAGTTTTTCTGTTTAGAATCATTATATGGAAATGAAAGATTTGCATTACATGCTTTATTGATTATGGCAAGAGATCTAGACTTTGAAAAGTGAATTGGAATTGTAAATTTAAAATCTTAAAATTGTAATGCTAAACTAAAAGTGTTGATCTTAGAAAAGCATGAAAAGATAGCTTAAATATTAGGTCTAAACTTTTTCAGGATTCTCCAGTATTTGTTGAAACAGTATTAAAAAAATTAAAATAAAAGTATATTCTTGTATTTCAATTGTTTTTAATATCCCAGAATAGAACACAGAGGACATCTCATGCCAATTTTCTGACAGTCACTTGGCACAGCAGTAAGCTCTCACTGGTTTCTGAATAAAACATTTGCCCATCCTGTAGTTCTCAAACTCCACATTATGTCAAGTGCTTGAAATTTAATAGAGAATGTTAACTGCACTTTGTCTGCTTGCCAAGGCTTAAGCTAGTTAAGTACTTTTTAATTCATTTTTGACGAAATATTTATTTGTATCTTTGTATTACAGTTGAGGGTACTCTTTAGAAATTCCCATCTTTGAAAAATAGCATTGTTGACAGCCTGGACATCTTCAAGAAAAATAGGGTGAGTTCCTTTTAATACCAGAACAGAGAAAAAAAAGGACCCAAGCCTGCTTGGAAAGAAGAGGGAGACAGGGAGAATTTGGGACAGAAACAAAAAGTTTCCATTTTCTTTGGGCCCATAGAGACTAGGTACAGAAGCCAAATATTCAAATTTTACAATTCCCAAATCAACTATAAAGCAAGAAGATTTATTTATTGGGAGTAATGGCAAAAGCAGAATGTCCCTCATGGTCTCTTGATCTTCAGCAGCCTCTCAAAATTTATTTCTTTTATAACAGAGCTTGACAACAGGCCTAATGAAGACTGGTATCCTGTAACTGCAGCAAAAGTTTAGTAAACATTAAAACTCCTACCATCACTTTCTCTGCATCACTCTATGCTCGACTACCAGAGCATGGGTCACAACTTAGATTTGTTAAGCACTTTAAATATGTTATTGCTATAACCTCAAGGAAAGAGATCAGGTCCTAATAGTGCTTCCTTCCATTCATTTTCTGGTGGGTTTTCAGCTCAGGTGACTCCTCTGATTACAGCTGCACTAGCATCTTACAAAAAAAGTTTCAATGTATGTACAAATGTCTAAACAGTTTTTCAGGGTAATACACAAAAAAACTCTTACGGGCAAATGCTAGATCCAGAATTCCCAATACCTACCTACAACTTTATTACTATCCAACAATGAAATTGTCATCTTGGCTTATTAGTATTATTTACGCACAGTTTGATTTTTGCTGCACTTCCTGGAAGTTAGTACATTTTAAATCTAGAAATTCACATCTAATATTCCTACATTCAGTGTGAACACTCTCAATGGAAGTAAAAACATTCCCATAAATGATCATTTCTATATATAAGTTTAATTTGAATGTTAATCTCCACAGTGTATTTTCAGAATACAAAGAAATTTACAAGAAAAAGCAATGCACTCATCTACAGCAGGAGCTCCAAATTACTGGGAACCACTCATGGATTACTGAAGCACAGAGAGTCATAGCAAGAATGCACCTAACTGAGTCAAAGCATAGGGCAGACTGGATTTATAGTATTTGATTACAGACTTCAAAGGTTTTTTTAAACCTTTGGACAACAAGACCCTTATAAAGCTTTAAGGAGATGGATATGGTTTAGGTTGATTTGTTAGATTGATTTGAGGAAGGGAATTCAGACTGAGGCAGGCAAAGTGAAGGCTGTGACAGTATGTCCTCCCTACTACATTCTACCACCTTATTTTCCTGTCAACAGTCTCCTTTGACCAGACCTTGCAGAGAAGGCCTTGCACATGCAGACAGTGAGCAACAGGACCAATAACATTCTCACTAAGACAGATTAACAACCTCAAATCTGTCTCAAACTTTGGGTCTAAAAGAACTGATAGCAGACAGCTGGTTCAACAGGTGAAAATCAATTGAGCATGTGCCTAAAAAGCAACCTATGACTGTGAGTCAATCACCTTATCCCATAAATAGGGAGCAGCAGGTGAATCCCTTTGAGTTTCCCAGTATAGAAGCTAGTAGTGTGGTAACAGCTTATCTTGAGCAGAGACACCTTCTGTGAGTACACCTCTACAGAAATTCCTTATGTCTTGATGTTAAAATGCTTTGCCTTACAGATTCTCAAAAAGTGACTGTTTTAAGCTTTGTTAGCCTTGTTAAGATTTGTACTTTTGATTGTATGCTTTGTTAGCTTTGCTAAGATTACATCTTAAATTGGTGGTGCCTGTATTATCCCTTAGATGTAAACATTTGATGAAGTTTGGGACCACAAGGATATTCAGCTCATTATTTTTGTGGTTCAAGCAGTTCAGAAAGCAAGGGGTTCTACTTTTCACATTATGAGTCTATGGAAGGGTCTCCTATGTGTGTTTGCCTTACTTTTTAAGCAGTAAATAATCAAGGGCATCCAGCCATCCATAATCTTCAATTGCCATTAAATCTCTATGTTATACTTATATTGTGTTAGTAAATAGCTTCTCTCCTAGGAATCCTAATTTCTCTCTTAGGAATGCAGTATAATTTGTTTCCATCTGTGACAACGAGGTACTTGACTGATGCTATCAGTGATAGAAGACAGGAGTTGGAAAGGTCTCTTGAAGGAAAGACAATGAAAGCGAGGCTTGTACAGGTTGATGGCAGTGTTCTTTGTGTCAGTAAGCTGGAACCTCAGGTAGAGCAAGAATACAAACCATCAAGCTTTCCTGCTGTCTCAGAGCAACAAGAACTCAGATCAAACTATTGAGCAGCAGTAAAAGATAAATGAAATGAAATGGAAACTCTGAATTAAGTTCAGTTTTTGTGTTTTCCCTTGAAAAAATAAAGGCATATATGTAGTCATGTAAGGGGAGAAGAGTGGTTGGGGAATTAATGATAGAGAGGAGCTATTTACTTCTTCCTGCAAGCTGAAAGGCAATTGCCCATTTTTGAAAGTTTATTTTTTCCCAAAACTGGCATAATCACACTAAGAATTCTCCAGACTGCTCTCAAATTCTCACTCATATTAATCTGTTTGGATGGATGTCTGAGGATACAGCTTCTTCTCCAACTCTGTATTTACATTATGCAATATTGTTACAAATTGAGAGACTCTGGACAAGGTCCCTTCTACCTACATTTAAGTTAGCAAAACTTTGTTTGGTATGCAGAAGCCTTAGATGAAGATAATGGAAATGAGTCAACACAAGGAAATAAGTGCCCCCCTATTCAGTAAATTAGGCAGTTATATTGCACAGAGTGATTTAGATTGCTTAGAGTGTTATATACTAAGAGAAATCTGGGGAATAATAAAGCCTATTTTAATACTGTTCTTAAATACAGTTTAGAAACAGATTGCCTCAGCTCATCTCATTGCTAGGACTTGTCAGAACATGACATTTTCTTGTTATGGATTATATGAATATTGGAGATATTTATCTCCATTTAGGCAATAAGAAGTCTTTTATTTGCATATTACTTTTCATTTGCCACTTCCTAAGAAGGAAAATACCAAAACAATATGTTAAAAAGCCACATAGATATGGGTATGGTAATTAGGCTATCCAGAAAAGGGCACAGCTTGGACATTGAAGGGACTAGCTCAAGGGATAAAAGGTATTACTTCAGTCTGTAGCTCTGAACAAAAGGGGGAACGACAGTCCTCACTATCCTGGAGCACCTGGAAGGAAACAAAAAAAGCCCTTGATATAAGCAAGGTTAAAAATTATTACATAAGGTAACAAAACAGACCTATGCTGATGAAATGAGCGATTACTGACAATGACTCAGATGCTGATGCTGTAGACTGCATTTCTAAGGCATAGGCAAACATCTAGGCCAAGATAACCTCGAGCTTTCTCTTATTACATCAAATTAGCAGTTAAATGTTTCCTGGTGATTCTTTTGCAGAAAGTAGAAAATAGAAATCTGAGTGAGATAACTAACTTTGGATTCAAATAAAGAATCTTGCAAGGAAGTTGTTGGAAGGAATATGTGGATTGGACAAGACTCCAAAATATTCATACTCTTTTTGTTGTTTTTACTGAACATCTTGAAGAGAGAACATTCCAAACATTACACAAGGGAATAAAAGTTACCTTGTCCAGGCAACTATTATGAGTGGGGAAGAAGTGTGACAGCTTGATCTTATTGCATGAGCTAATATTTCGAAGACTAATCAAGCTGTAAAGAGCAGCAAAAGTGGAAAAGAAGAAATAATACAAGCTGTAATACAGTTATGCATAGGAATAGTTTATACTTATTTATTCATACTGAAATCAAGGCTAGCATTCCATCAAGAATAACTTTAAGAGTTCTCAGTAATAGAATCTGAAGAGCTTTCCTGTTCATGAGATCCAGCCAAGTCTTCAAGCTTATTATGTTTGAGGACAATGTCTATGTGGAAATGCTGCAAGTATGTGAAGGGAGCATGTGATTAAAAACAAAATTCTAATTCACTGTGAAGTATTACAGGTCATCTGAGCCGAACATTTTACTTGTCCTGTTTTCAAGTACTGTCACTTTTCCTTCATTTGCTGGTAGGAAAGAATAGAAGTTTAATATAACAGGTTTTCTTGCCAGCTTTAAATACTGTTGTCCCTTGAAGTAGTGAGTCACAATAGTTAATATGTTAATGCAAAAGCTGCTGCTTATTCATGCACTGTGTCATAAAGTGATGATGCTTCTCACAACTTCTGAAAGGAAGGAGTGATTCTCCTACAAATATAGAATTGTTTGTTGAAACCAACAATGCTAGAATTCATAGAACAAAATGCCATTGTCCACGTCATTGATCTGTCATTTATTTTTTTATATATATATATATATCATTAAGAAAAGCACCATAACTCCTTAATAAGTGCAATCAACTGGCCGCCCTACCCAAGTAATTACATCATTGCAAAACTGTTAAGAATAGGAGTCTTGATGAAGATGGAAGAAAGCCCTAAATGGTTTCAACATTGCCAGTCTTTTACAGCCACCACTACTGACATAGGAAAGTATTAGAAAGGCAGATTCTGAAAGGGAGAAAATACAACCCATAATCTTAGCATTCTTTTCCTAGTCTCCAGCCACATAATCTTTCCTTTGGAAATATCTATGTGCAAGGCACCTGAATTCTAGAGATTCCCGAAGTACCTTCAGACAGCACAGGAAAACTCAGTTTGATGCTGAGATGAAATACTGTCCTGAGTCCTAAAAGAAAATTTATGCTAGATCAGGGCCATATACAAGCAGTGCACCCTGTGGGTGTAACTAAGGAACCTTTTGTCCTTGGTTGGCACGGCTTGTCACTTCTGACAGTGGGATCTCTGTGCTGCATTCTCTGTGTTGGGTAGGGATATCAGGACTTTTTCATGTTGTACAACTACAACAAGGAGTGAACTGATAACAACCGAAGTGCTTTCTTTCTCTTGAGCATTTAGTAGGTAGCACCACAGTAACATTCCTCATTTATTATGACATTCAGAACATGGTTATATTACATTCTAGGTAACATGGATGGACATAAAACTCCCACTGAACAACAGTATAGTACGTAGTATAAAAGATTTGAATGTCATCTTCAGTAGCTGAGTAAAGAAAAAAATAAATTAGTTTTTCAATGTGAAGAGATCTAGTTCTATGTTTTATTATAGGTATTGTTGATAGGGCTTGAATAAGAATTAGACATTAGATATCAGAAGGTGAATGTTTTATGAAATATCTACTTTAGAAGTTTTTATTTTTTTTTTCTTGATGCTAATTACTTTTAAAGCTGATATATTTTTTCTTTTGAAGTTACAGACTCTTCTAGTAATATCCAAATGCAGCATGTAGAACCAAGATGATGGGGGTCAAAATAGTGCAACAAGTTTAAATGAAATCAGATTAATTTTGAAGTTTAGTTATTTGAATTAGAAGAAAAAAATAAAAACAAAGAAAACTCCTATAACTCCATGAGATTTGATATGGGAACAGTGTGTATGAACCAGCTATAATCTGATAATCAGTATTAAGTATAGCACAGCATTTACTTTTATAGGTCCTCCCCAGAGAATATTGCAATAAATAACACATATGAAGTCTAAACATCATGTTGTATTTCATCTTTATGTATTTAAAGATCCAGAGCCACTGATAATAGTAGCAATAGAGTCTCTATTAACTGTTTAAAGCAGCGGAGACTTCTTGAAATGCATAGACGTGAGTAATTCGAAAGGAAAATTCTCAATCCATTATTTCCTAAATGAAGTTTGATCTGTGCCAGTTATACTTTGTCAATCAATGTACCTTTATACTATCTAAATATGAACAAAATTTAATAAGCTATTTGTTTTTATTAAGTGGAGTTTTGTGAGATATCACCTGGAAATAGTGCACTGGGAACTGTGACAATAGAGACTGAGGCTCTGCTTAGGTTGTGTGCTTTAACTAGCTGCAAAATATAAGAAAAATAAATAACTAAATAAAAAGCATTTAAAATGGATGGGAACAAGAATGTGAAAGCATCTGAACGCATATACTTGTATAATTGGTTCTAACTACTTTGCATCCCTTTTACTATTTCCATTTTGCATTTCAAGCAGCAGAGGAACCAGATTATTCTATTAAAAAAGTAATGAAAATATTTAATCTCAACAAGGTCATGGTTTTGATTCAGCTTTCATTATTCTGGATGGTTCTTTTGTGTCTGAAAGAGGTGTGAAGTGCAATTTGGTGCTGCTGGCTGATGTGGATGCTTTTAACTACTCCCTTAATATAGTACTAAAATTGTCATAAAATAACTCTGTTAATATCAGTCTTAAAGCAGAGAGATCAGGTTACTCAGGGTTTAAGCAATTGTCCTAACATGGGATAACAATCTTGTCAGTCAGACTGAAGCAAAACAGAAGCAACCTGTAATGCATCTCTTGTATAACTGCAGATTTTACTGTATCTCAGTTCTGAGGCCACTACACCTACAACTTCACAAGCATTAAATAAACTTGCAGAGCTAGTTTTTACATTTTTAATTTTTACTTTTTTTTTTTTAACTTTTTGTTTGTTTCCCCAATTTCAAAAGGAAGGCCTGAGAACTTACATGCTAAGGTTCATTTCAAAACGTATTTTATGGTTGAGTTATTGCAGACCATTTAAATTAAGGGTTTATAATGGAATTGCTGACAGAACCTTAACTCTAGTTTTTTGAATGACATCATTATAATTATGAGAATTTAATTATTCCAGCTTTAGATGAACTGATTGACAGTATAAGCAAACAACCGTCAGAAGTGAGTGAGAAGAAAGTAGTAGCAGAGCTGGATAAATACACTCATAAGAACTTGATGGAAATTTTGATAGCAAAAAAAATCAAGAATATTTCAGACTATAAATAAATACCATCTTAATTTCCTTTTTGAGTGAAACAGAATAAAGAGTCACGATACCGTTACACAGTCCTCCTCTTCCTTTACATAAAAAGCATTTGAGAACATCCACAGAGATACAGGATGTGTTTAAACTAGAGACCGACAAGTGACTCATCAATAAGATAAAAATAAATTTAAACTGAGAAACAGGAGCTGAGAGAAATGGGCTTAGCAGTGAATAGGAGACTGAAGAATTAAGAGAAAAAATAATTAAAGGAAATAGGAAGTACTGTTGCCAAACATGTATTTCCCTTCTGGCATTCCTTCCTTTGCCAAGTATTAGCTTGAATGTTGCAGAATAATGTTAAATTTAAAAGTCAATATATGGTTTATTCTGTGGTGTTTTGTCTTGATTTTTTTCACTTATTCAACATTTCCACTGATTAACTATCAACAGATTGAATAGTAGGGCTCATCACATCTTCTATCTCTTATTTCTGTATTCAATTGATCCAGCTCATTCTAGACCAGTATCTTTCAGGTTAGTTTGAATAAGTGGCTTTCTGTGACTTTGAGAATGAAATGAAAAAGTGCTGCACTGAAAACACTGTCACACAGAGTCACAGTACTACTCTTATTTGTGCACTTGTCTTTAGTGTAACATGGTAGGTCCATATGAGGTCTACAAATAACTTCAGTGTTGTCAGTGTGAGTGAACAGCAAAACATAAAAAATGAAGATACGTTGAAGAGCAGTGTGAGCTCCCTAACTGGGGCTTAAGCCCATTCTCTGCAAATACAAAAGTTAGCATCTCTTGAATTTCAGCAAAGCTGAAACCAGATTGAACTCATGACAATATTTCAGTGACAGCTCTAGAAATCAGGAAGAACATAGCTGGTGTAGAACTTGACTTTCTTATCAGCTGGAGGAAGTAAATGATACTCATAATTGTTTATGGTTTAACAAAAGAGAAAACAAATGCTGTCTGTGTTTAGATGTCACTGTACTGGTACTGATGTGAGTACAGTAAGTAAGGATAAGGTTTGTGCATTTGGTTTGCGGATTATCTCTTAATTTTCTTCTTATATTTCTAAGAAAAAATACAACAAGATCTTCATCAAAGCACTTCATATCTACAGTTTTTTGTTTGTTTGTTTTTGTTTTTTTTGGTACATACTACAGCATCTTAGTATTGACCAAGCTGACTATAGGCATCTGTCTCATATCTAAATTTAATCAGAATCAAAAATTAGATTTCTCTGCTGCCTTTGTCAGTTCTACCCTTTATTACAAAGACAATCAATATATTTGGCTGTGGGAGATACAGGGTAATACTTAAGAGCTGTTTTCAGAACAGTCATGGAAGAAAGCACTTCTTTGCCAGTTTGATTGCTTTGAACTGTCAGTGCATAGAGGCTTTGCTTGCTCTACCTCACTGATCTATTTTATCTTGAATTCTACCTTGCTTGGTGAATTAGGTGCAACAAAGTCAATGATGTGTAAGTGGAAATTCACTCATCTCTTGTTTCCTGATTTTGTGGATTAGTTGAAACATGCATATCTGAGTTAAAACTGGATATTTGGCTACAGTGATGGAGTAAAGCTAGAGCTATGTTCTAACTGTGAAGAGTGTTCAATACTAAAGTGCTAGCTGCACTAACACCACTCAGGAACTGTACTGAGGAGAGACAAGTTAAAAGGATAAGCCAGGTAACTATTGTCATTTGGGCAGCTGAACGTAGACAATTGGAGTGTTAGTATTATTACTTCAAAATCAAAAGATAATAGCATTTACAAGAAGAGTTCACTGGTGACAATCAAATGCAAATAATAGAAAATATCCATAGAATCACAGAAGCATAGAATGGCCTGGGTTTAAAAGAATTATGATCTAGTTTCAACCCCCCTGCCACGGGCAGGGTCACCTACAACTAGACCAGGATGCTCAGAGCCACATCCAGCCTGGCCCTGAATGTCTCCAGGGACAGGGCATCCACAGCCTACTTGGGCAGCCTGTTCCAGTGCCAGATCTGTTCTGTACCCATACCTTAAGGACTGTTTCTCAAGGCATCCCACTTCCCACTGAGCAATTTTATGAGTAGCTGGATGTTTGTTATCCTGAAGCACAGGATCTATGGGCTATTGAAGGTGATGAAAAAGTTCAATATGTTGTATAATTCACACTTCTCCTTTTGTTTCATTCTTATTTCAGTGTTAGACAGAGAGGACATCATTAATATTATCCCATGTGTTGTTTTGAGCACATAATTCATTTTTCATCCCGTTTGCTTTTGAATGCTTCTGACCCAGTGATAAGCAGGTTTAATGAACTACAAAATGAAAGCTACCAAATTATTTCAGTAAGTCAAATTATGACTAACATTACTATTTGATTTTAGTCAGAGTTTTCTTTCTATTGTTTTACAGTTAGAATTCATTGTGACCCGAAGGGGAATTTTAGATATGCCAGGAAAGTCAACATGAAAATTATGCGTAATTATCTGAGCATGACTTCGTGTCATAATTTCCCTAAGACACTATTGCTAATATAGTTTCCCTTATTTCTTGTAATGTCAGTTGCTTATTGTCTATATCATTTTTCCAGATATAAAAATGCACATACATGGATGTGAAAAGGAAAATTGAAAAGACATTAGTACTTCAAATTACACCCCTATTGAAATTGACTATAAATATGAAAATAAAACACCTCTGAGTGCATTTCTTTGTCACAGAAATGTTTATGTAGCCAGTTACTCTTTAAATATTTTCTGTTTCTAGTTCTACAATAATTGTCTACTGAAATAAGACCCTGAGTACCTGTACTAATTGATACATATTTACTGTTGAAATGATTTTTGTTCATTTTCATCATATTTGAAACAAAAAGTAGATGAGATTACATCTGTTGCAATAATTTGATAACATAGTGAAGGCTTGTTTTCCTTTATTTTTCTTAATTATTCTTTCTTCATTAAAAAAATAATTTCTAGTTTTATCCCATTTCTTAATGAACTGAGTTCTTCATTTTCATAAGATTGTTACATACATATCACACCATGATATACAGATTATGGAAGTATGTAAAATATATGTGACTTATATGTAGTACATATACAGAGGTTATATATTAAATACAGTCTTTTCTCAGATTTGTCATTCTAAGACTAAAATGAATTTCCATTTTGCCTAGTCCTGCACTAGTAAAATGCTATGCTAACCTACTGTAGGAGAAACTGATATCGGCAGTAATTCAAAGCACTCAAAAGAAAAATAATACAATAAAGAAACATAATATCATTGCATCTCAAACTGTTCAAGATATCTAAGATATCTGTATTAAAATGTTGTTATTTACAATACTATATTAGGTATTTAGATATTTATAAATACTTAATGTTTAATGCTTAGTTAATAGATTTAATATTTAATTTGAGTATTTGCTGATCAGTTTTGCTGAGTATGCAGAAAATTGACTTTTATTTTCCTGGGGTAAATATTTAATTTTGTTTTGTTGTTTACTTTCTCAGATTTTAAGGCTTTAAATGGAAAGTATGCACCCAAATTGAAATCACAGAGCCAGAAATGTACTCAATTCTTTATAGGTTTTAGGAATACACAGGAAAAAAAGTTACCTGCATTTTCATCAGAAACGTTTCTGTGTAAAAATTCTGCTTCAGGGCCTGGCTAGTTATTGGTCTAGTTTGAATAGATAAACTCTTCAGCTTCCTTTAACTGGATTCAGCTCATGGTGTTAAGAAAGCCCCCTCCCAGTTCTTGCCACAAGGAGTAAGTAACATAAATTGCTTCAGCACTGACTGAAGTTGAGAAGGAAACGTGGTCTGATCTCAGATGAGTGCCCTAATCACTCCACTATAGATTCTCTCTGGTCCAGTGATTTTAATTATTCTGTTGAAAGCCAAGTAGGAGGTAGAGAGAGTGCCTTGTGCCAAACTTGGCAGGAGTGTGCTGTCTGCTGCACTTTGCCATCAGCCTGCTTGCAGACCCTCAAGCACATGGGTGATTGCATTCCTTTTATTCTCAGATATAAGTCTCTCCTTATAGTGAAACCTTGAGCACCTAATTCTGTTCTTCAGATGCAGAATGGATGTACTTGCTGTCTAGGACAAGATCCTATGTTTAAAACACCTCTACTGTTTACACAACTTGAGTTTCCTTTGCACATCAGGGTCAGGTAATACACCAACACTGTAGTGAGTGTGACTTTGAAGAGAAAAGGGAAAAACAGAGAAAATGAAAGCTGTAGTAGTAATGTCTCAACATCAAACTAGCTATATATACTAGCTGATATGTTTTGTTATATATGTGTGTGTATATATATATATATATTTAGCACTTGAGACTACCATGATGGCCATCTGCTTCTGTTGCATTTCCTGAAAGCTGTTTGTTCTGAGAAACATGAGTGTGAATGACAGTTTTTACATATTTATTCAAGGAAATTAGTGGAATAAGTATAATTAGTAGACGAAGTATAATCCATGTTCCCAAGCTTGTTGGTTAAGTGATGCCAAAGAGCAAACTTAAAGCATAGGGCAATATACAGTTCTCTTAATACATGGTAGCAAAGACTCATTAGAATTCTTGCACTGTTTCTGCTTTTCAGAAGTCTGTAAACTGTAAAAATGGATGATAAACAAGATTTACATCTTGGGCAATGTGTGACAAAATTATAGCTATTTAAACTAAAATACATAAGGATTATCATTTTGGGATGTTCTTTGCTAAAATTGTCCACTTTACTTTCAGTGCTATTTATGTGTAGTCTGAAATACATAATACCTCCATGTCCTTCACGCAAAACATACAGTTTGTATTGTACAACACAGTAGCCAGGAAGGTAGATCACATAGGTAAGGAACCACAACCAATCTACAAATAAATAGAAGCAATAGGAAGGTATTTTCCAGAGAGACACTGTTCACAGAGTTTTGTTTGAAGGAGATGGTGAAAGTTGAAATGTCAAACATGTCTCTTCCACAAGAAATGGGATTTCAGCAGAATGTAAAATGTGTTTACATATTTGCCTGGATAAGTTAACAAAGAATACTGCTGGATCTTCAAAGCTCTGTTGTAATAGTTGTTCAATCGAGATATTACAGCACTGTTTTGTCAACTTTTCTGCTGTGAAACCAGGTGAAGGAAGTGCTGTGTCACAGTTCAAAACTAAACTGAGAAATAGTTTACAACAGATTACCCTTCTAGTTTGTTTGGAATCTGTGAGTGACATATAATTAGCATGTTATAATTAAGAGTTTTACCTTAGCAGCACTATTAACAAATGCCTCATAAAGTATTTATAGAAAATCAACTTAGAGCTATTACACTCTCTTACCCAGATAGTCCTCTCCTCGGCTATATCTAATCTTTTTCTTTTGGCATAAAATTTTGCCACTGGACATGGTAGGGATACACTGAAACAGTGATACTTCATCAATTTTGGACTACAGTCTGTCCTTCCTTTGGACTGAAATGTTTACAGCATTTCCTTGATTTTTATCATAGTTCATTTGGGGAACAAGAAGAACTTCTGTTCTGATCTAGAACTTCATGCGTATCTTTGAGCCTGATTGTGCACCTCCCTTCTGGTTTGTCCATAACACTGAAAAAAGAGCAAAAACTATTACCTTGCATGAAAGTGTTACTTTAAGTAATTTTTTTTTGCCTCTGTTTATGGAGATGGGGTGTTGGTAATACTCAATTTGTGTTGTGATGTTATATGCATGCTTAAAATATGGGATGTATATTTAATTGAGCTATCAATACTACACACAAAAAACAATCAGTCTGTCTGTCAGACATCTATAAATATCAGACTGCAGTAACATTTTATTTTCCAGCTAAACATGTATTTAAATACAGGGAGCCTGGCTTCTTTCCAATGCTCATTTTTATTAAAGCCAGCTGTGAAGCAATTACTGAATACACTAAAAATGGCTCTTGAGAGTAGGACAATATGAGATTTGTCCAATATTGATTAACACACTGAGTTTTGACTAAATACCGCATTCCAAGAGCTCGCTCTGTTTTGGAGTAGAGTCTCTGAAAAACTTCAGGAACATAATTTCTGAGAACTGCAGGGATCTAGGTCAAGGGCTGATTGAAACAGAAATTACTGACATAACTGAGTACACTTTTTCCTAAATAAATAATGTGCTTTCAAATACCAATAAAGACAAAATAATGGAGAAAGCACAAATAAGGCAATACGGCCTGACAATAAAAATGTGCTATGGAAAATACTATCTATATTGCACATATTATATATAAATACGATTTATATAATTTTAAAGTCTTATTTTGTGGAAGTAGAATGTCTTCTTTCTTTTGGATTTGTAACCCAGTCAGTCTGACAGAGGTGTTATGTATTTCTGATGGATTTTCCACTTTCTATATGCTTTTCAGGCACATTTGAATGTATATTTTTTACTGCATGAAATTCTCACGTGTTTGCACAAACATCCAAGACATTCAAATAACATATAAATGACAAATAACTATCTAGGAGGACTGCAGTCTAATTTTAACTTCTTTATAGTTACTCATATTTTCAAAAAACTAAAATTCACTATTCTAGCAATAAGACTCTATTCGATCCTACATTTGCATACTAATGGACAAAAGTATTTAAATTTCTACAGATATCTGTTGCTGGCTTGATGCAGCCCAGCTGCTCCCTGTTAAAAATGGTGATTAGAAATTAATATAGCTATCCCATGCATTCACAGCTTGAAATCTGTAGTATATAAAGAACAATCATTCCTAAAGGGGCCTTGCTTGTGAATGCTGTATTTAATTAATGCCCAAGGGAAAGAGCAGAAGAGGAGGAGGAAAAACACTGCAGCTGAATTTATTCTGCAATTGTAGCTACGTTAAACACTGCATGCCAGATTTAATGGCATGTATTCATCTAGCAAGCAGAGTGCTTTACTCAGAACAAATGGTGCTGTCTGCCTTCAGGAGACGAGGATTTTGAAATGAAATTTTAGGACTGTGGAGTAAGTTTCTATTTTATTTTCTCTACTGACTTATGCTAGGCCTGCCATCACAAACACCCAAGCTCTTCCACATACGTAGTTAGCTTTGTGCCTGGGATATAAAGAATTTTTTTTTTCACTTGTAGCATGTCTTTAGTCTTGTGATGAGGAGGATGCCACGCAGAAACAATCTGTGCAAGTTGTATCAGTCATTTAAGTTGAGACTGACACTTCCTTTTAGTGCCTGGCTGCTACTAGTATGTGTGAGAAGGTGCCCCCAACAGCTACAGAAAGATCAAACACGTCAGTAGTTTAAAGTAAAAGACTGGAATCCTCATGCTCATCCTAAACAAATGGCTCTGTACTAAAAGCAAAGAATTGAATATTGCTGCAGAGATTAAAAATATAAAATATATATATAAACCTAATGGAATGCTAACATACCGTATATTTTTTTTATTGGTACGTTAGAAAGTACATTCATATGCATCAAAGATTACCTACTGAGATAATCCCAAAACAGGTTCTGCTTGGACTGGAATTTGAAATGGGATGAACACAACAAGACCACAGTAAGGTCAGATGAGATCCAGTGCGTACAGATGCGTCTGCTGTTTGGAGAGAAGCTCCAGATAGAGTTGGCAGGTGTTCAGAAATAACCTCTTGTGTCCATTGTCTCTTGCCTTACATGACCAAAAAGAGCTGGATCTGTTCTCTTTACATTCACCTTTTACATATTTATACATACTGATAAGATCCTCCCTACTGTTTATCTTTTGTTGTTGTTGTTGCTTATTATTTTTTCAGAGCTGGTCTGCTAATTGAGATTTAAGCAGAACACTAACCACAAAGGTTCTTTCATCTGAGCAAGAGCATATTTTATTGAAATATAAGTATGAGCATTTGGGCCCAAATATCTATTCCTGATCACACTGATAAAAAATTCCCTGTATAAATAAGTGAGATAATGTCCATACAGTCATTTCAGCAATAATATTTTAATATATAGATACAGAAAGAGTAGCACATGTCAAATATCAGATTAAACTGTTGTGCTATTTGATCTTCATCTTTTAAACCATTAATAGTATAAGTACACAAATAATGGGAAAGTGCTAGGGATTAAAAAAATACAGAGAGAGATCAAGACAAGAGTGCATCTCCCCTTACTAACCCCAGGACTCCTGATGCTGAGACCTTCTCTGTTTCCTCCCATTCAGGTCTGCAGTGGACTTCTTGGGCCAGGAAAGAGCATTGAAGCGTAGTGCCTGTTGAGGTCTCCCCCCAGCCTAAATTTTTGCTGTCACCTTCATTTTCCTATCTGCAAAACTGAGCAGTAGATCATCCCTTTGAAAGGGGCACCCAACAGTGTGCAGGGCAGTGGAGATAGCCCAAGACTCTTTCCATGGCCTTCTGCCATGGCGGGGGGCAACTTCTCCCCATGGCCTCCAGCCTACATGGTCTTTAGGCCAGCCCTGGCCCTTAGTGTCCACAGCCCCAGAGGAAATGGTTACAACACAATACAAATAACAGCACTTCATAGTGTTCACCAAGGCATGAAGTACTTTACTTTGACTGACACCATCCACATTAGATGGCTGAAATACGGGTATTGGTGTAGCAGTGGGCACCTCTGGAATACTCTTTTCCTGAGGCAATGTGTTTCTGGACATATCTTTCTGTTCACAACAGAGCAGCCTCAGTGTCTGGCTTCTTGCAAGCTGCAGTGACTGAATCTTATTCCTAGGCTACAGTACACTTATTTGTTTGTAAGTGTTATGCCAAAGACTTTTGCCTTTTATGCATAGTTTTAAAGCAGGTGTACATGAGTACTAAGTCTGAAGCAGTGCTGTAGTGTTGGTTCTTCTCCCTGTTTGGGAATGTTATGGTAAGTTTCCTTGCCATCTTGAGATGCATTTACACTCTAGCTAAATCATTCCTCTACTCATTTCAGGGCTTCCAAGCTAGTTTCAAATTTCTGCTTCAAGATTATGGCAAAGATAGCATGGCGTGACATTCAGCTTCAGGCAAATTATCTGTGCCATAGAGATCAAGATAAAATACCTGTGAGCATCCTTATCAAGAATCCCTTCCACAGCCTAGAGCCTTCACTGAGCTCTGCATTACATCAGATTCACTTGTTGTCTTTGTGAGCTGTGCTTGCATCTTGGCTGCAATATAAAAATATCCTCAATGTCAGCTTTCAGAAGCCATCTGCTTCCTGAAGTAGAGAATGAGTGTTTGAGATCAGGATTCTTGAGAGTTGCTATTTTCATGCAGTGGTCAATACTTCGTTTCCCTACTTAATTTTGTGGGCTGCTGTAGATTTCTTGCCCTTTTGAAAAAAGTTTTTTTTCCTGCTGTTTCTTGTTCAACAAAACTAACTCACAAGCCCTGGTGTGTTATGGTGTAGCAGACAGTGCTGTGATTTCATTCAGACAATAATGCTGACAGTCACTCAAGAAAGCAAATGGAAGAATGCACTTGGTGCCCAGGATTCCTGATCTTGTCTCTCAAAGACCTCTGAAGCTTCAGGTCTAGTAATACCACAGAGTAACTGATTTTTTTCATTTGCTTTTGGTCAGCTAGCATTAGCAGTTTCCATAATATATCAAAAACAAACAGTGCCTTAGCAGCACTATAGAAGTGTCAGAAAGGGAGGCTTATCAGCATGAGCAAGAAAAAAAAAGTTCTGACAGCTGCTTAGAAAAGAGAGCAGATAGATAGCTATATTTAATTTCTGAAAGTCTCAGTTGTGACATCACCGTCAAATAACTGTAACATAGCAGAAATGAGATATGCAAGCTTAAAGTACAATCCAACCATTTCTGGACTCATATTATTTGTGTTGTGCATTTGTCCCGTGTTAGAAATTAATAACTTTCTGGCAGCTTTTTAGCTTTTCTTCTGAGATATGTACCATCTCGCTTAGAGATACTGCATCAGGCAATGGCAAAGCCCCTCTGAAAATCTGCTTTTTCTTTTTCCATAAATCTTAATAGTTCTGATAGAAGAACAATAGCATAATAGAAAGATTTCATGTTTTCTGCAGGGAATGCAAAAACAAAAATAGTGCTTTACATTTCATGGTTTGTTGTTTTTTTTACCTTTTCCTCAAAAAGCAGTAAGACATCTGTTATATTCTACTTGTCTATTAAACTAATGAAGTCTGGTCTTAAAAGAGGCTGTTTTCATTCCAAGACCTCTTTTGCAATTCCTGATCCAACATCTCTCACAAGGAGAAGGAAGCCATTCCAAATCTTCAGAACCTGTTTGCTTTTTTTCTGTATGCAACTACTTTGTTCTCTAGGCGTCAAAAGAAATAGGACAGGCAACTACACCACTGAGACTGAGAGCTGGACTCCCTCACTCATAAACTTTATTAGGAAAAGTAAGCTACTGTTGCTTCCTAAACATACTGGGAGGTTAGGTAATATTTGTACAGTTGCTGTTTATAGGTTATGTACTCTACTCACCTTCTGCCATATCAGCTTGTATCTCAATAGAACTGTTCAGTAACTGTGGGTCATTTGTATAGCCTCTGAAATGCTATATATACTTGTTTTTCTGTATTCTTATGAGACTTCACTGTTACTTTCCTGATGTTGATACCCATCACATTTGTAGTCAAAAGTACAGGAACTTGACTTGACACAGTATGGCTAAGTGTGATAGGAAATACACCAGGCATTAAAACTCTTCCAAACAAAAAATGATCTATTTTTTAGTATACAAATATGTATAAATAAAGAAAATAAAAAGAAAATAAAGAAAAAAAAAAGAAGGCAAACAAAAGCAGAAAGATGAACAGCCTATCTTTGACCACCTAATCATAAGGTTCATAGGAACAGCAGATGTTGACTTAAGCTTATGTTAAGGAGATGCTGATTTAAGCTCACCTGCTGTTTTTTTAAGTCTTCTCAAAGAGGATATAAATATGTATTATTGTCACTAGGTGATTGTATGAAGTTGCATCTACATGCTTAGATGCTAATATCTTATTAATCTGTTCAGAGGAAGCATAGTACAAACAGCTGAGAGGAATTTCTGAGTGTTCTCTGATGAAATAGGATCCATCATTCTCACACTTACATAAAAAGAAGCAGAGTAAGAGATATATCTGAACTAAAAGGTATCACGCAGGAAAGAAATTAAAGGGCCAATTCTTGATTAATTTCTGTGTTCTCTTTTCAGTATTTCTTGTGTAGGAATGCCTACATGGTTTCCTTTTCAAAAGGGGCAATTTGGCTGATTAAACCAAGCTGTACTTTAAATACGCAACCGGTTACCATGGCAACAGTTTTACTTTGACACACAGCTTATCCTGTTTCAAGTAGTGCAGCCTGTTGTTATGGCAATTTGGAATGCCACTATTTTTTTTCTCCAAAAGAAGCCCTACACAAGATAATAAGCCCCCCAGTTAAAACAAGTTCAGTAATTAAAAAGCTAGAGTTGATTTAAAATCGTGTAGAACAGTGTCATTTCTCACATTTAAGAAACTAAACTGGACTGGAAGAGAGAAAAAAAGAATCAGAGGTCATGAAGAAATAAAAGTAAAGGATTCTGCTTTACACCACTGAAGGCAAGGGTATATTGTAGTTGAATTTTTTAACAGACAAATTTTTCATTTATTAATTTACTAAGTTTTCTGCTTCATGAAAAAACACATTTCTTCCTGTTTTGCAGATTTCTGGAGGAGGAAATTCTAAATAAATAAATAGCTATAGAAGGACTGATGGAAAGCATCCCCTAAAGCTCTTAGTTTTAGAAGCAGAATGAGTATTCTTACTGAAATTTCATTAACAGTAACAGTAAATGATCAGGCTTCTGCTCTATAAAAAATATTAAAAAAAAAAAAAAAAAAGGAAAAAATACCCACAAAACACCTTTGCTTATGTATCCTAAGTGTATAGACCTCTTTCTGATGCCACAAACACTTTGTATTAGATGCTAAGTGATCACTAGCCTGCCTATTTGAAATAGGAGTGAATTCCAGGCCCTGTTTCCACAGACATGTTGAAAGAACCCCTAAACTTTGATCTGCAGAAATATTCAAATCATGTTTAAGCAAGAGCTGAAGTGGTACTGGAAACAGAGAGAGATCTGAGAGACACCCAACTACCTGGGAACAAAAAACGTGAACAAGAAGCATCAATCCAATTATGCAGTCCCAAATAAAAGTAGTAGTAGAAGAGATCTCTGCATGGGGCAAGCTCAGTTACAGTGCACCTGCTGGAGCTGAGGTAATTTTCCTGTTAAGCAGTTATACTATTTTGAAGGGGAAAAAATGGCTTTCATTTATGAATTGCTGAAGTTCTGAAACAGATGAATATTAGTCCTATTTCTTCTTTTCTTATAGAAAAATATTCAAGATTTGCACAGGGAAAGGTGGTCAGTTGAAAGACAGAGATTCCAGATAGATCTGCATCCTCTTTTCATCCTCTTCAGTTTTTACCTAAGCCTCCTCAACTCACAGACTCCTTACAAGACCTTGCAGAAGGTCTTCAGCAGAATTCAGGTAGGACAAATCTCTTTCTTCCATCTGTCACTGAATACAAGAATCTAAACTTTTCTGCAAGGGTGTCATCCTCACATTTAATTTATGTGTGATATGCAGCATAACTTTTTCTTTTTCAAATCTTTTTCAAAATCATATGAATTTCTTTATTGATTTAACTCAATGGTTCAACTCTTTCAGTGTTCTGCCAACAGCAACACCAAGAGGTTTTTTGCTTATGTGTCCCATGTACATATGTGGGTTCATGTGAAACAGAGAAACAGTGCAAGAATATTCTGCAGTGGGACTTCTATCTTTCTTCTCTGCCAGCTTTACTGACAGCATTCCATGGTCCTTTGTCCTCATTAAAGAATTTAATCTAGATCGAAATTTCCCAGTATCATAGACAGATTCTCAATACTTGGGAAGATATTGACTTAAATTTCTACTGCAAATCAGAGATTTGAAATTTGATAATAGAAAAATGTTTTTCTAGAAGAAAAGACGTGATCCACTGCAAATATAAGGACATGACCACTTGGGGATTTTGAGGTTGTTTACACACATCTCCTTTTAAAGTGCTTAGTTCTTCCTATATTTGTTATAAGTCAACGGGAGTTAAATTTGGGAGTTTAATGTTGCCTATCTATTTATCTATCTATCAGTCATCTATCTATCTCCTTTTATAACTTTAGATTTTAGCAGGTTTGAAAAATTTTGCCTGAAATATCTGATGTAATCTCATTTATTTATTTACATATTTACATATTTAAATAATAGTATATATGAAGCTTTCAGTATTCACAACAATTATTCTGGTTATTAACGTTACTTTTTTCTTTCAGTCTTTGGGAAAGATATTATTAATATATGAGGTTTATCAACTTTGAAATTCCTCTTCTGTTAGTTTTCTTTTTTTCTGCAAATAAATAAACCTCAGATGCAATATTTCAAAAGAAGTTTATAAGCAATGTTCTAGATTAATTAGATAGATAGAAATAATACACAGGACAAATTCACTTCCCAAATAGACTTTTTGGGAAGCAAGCATGGAAAGAGGTATTTCAGATCAAATCTGAATGCTCTGCCTCCGACCCCTTGCTTTTTGTTTTCTCTAGCATCAAAGTTGCTTTGAGTTTTTCAATCAGTTTCCTTAAAGCATTGTGATTGTCTCGCTTTAATATGTCTTTTCCTTTTTTTCCCTTCTGATAACTATCAGAATCAAAACAACTATCATTCCAGTTTTGTCCCCATTTTTGGTGTCTGTGAATTTCTTTTTGAGCTTGTATCATCTTTGAGAGCTATATTCCTTCCAGCATTCTGCCTCCTTGTTCCTCATGAGGATGAATCTTGTTTCAGATGTTCCTTTTTTTTCCTTTAAGAAAATCTCACTTGTAGCAGGGAACATTAATTTGAAAAAAAGAGTGGAGGAGCCATTTTCTGTACTTCATGCATCCACAGGAAGGAGAGTAAAAAAGTCAGTTGGAATCATTTCAACATATATCTGATCTAGCTTACAAGGTACAACTTATCTGCCTGCCGTGACAAAGGTATTAGGGGTACCTAAATGTCTTTTGACTGTCATTTTATGAGTTACTGAAAAAGTAGGTGGGGAAAATATTTTCCATTTTCCCCAAGACCTGCACAAATCTGAACTATGAAATCTGAGCAGTGAACTGTTAAATGAAAGATTAAAACAGTGATTGGCCTGTACAAGATACCAGCTTTATGTGTTTGGTGTTTTTAAGCACTGTGTCAGCATTATCTAATTAGGGCTATGAAGCTGAGTGTGACCATCTGTGTCCAAGCAGACAGAAAAAACAGTCATGGGTGAGGCTTGTCCGCATGTGCCTTTCCATCCATGGGCTAAGTGACTTGCACAGGGCCATGGGGCAGAAGAGCAGTAGCAAAGAGTGGGACCAGAACTCAACAGCTGCCTGGGCTCTGCTCTTGGCAATGAGCCCTTCAGGACCTAATGTTTTCAGTGTCACCCCAATCCCTGACCTTTCCCTCACTGGAAAATTAAAAGTCAGTTTGAATTGCAATAGCTACTCAAGCACGCTGGAGAATGCAGTTCACACCTAACGTCTAAGCAGTTCTCCTTATGGTTACACATAGTGAACAACTCCTGGATTTCAGATAATTTGTCTAAACTATGTACATCAGCCTCATGCACTCCTTACTGGAAGCTTTCAGCAGTCTGATTATTCTTTCTGAAATTAGATTTGCTTATTACTCCTGTCTCCAGATTGTTATCGTAGCTTTTCTACTTCCTTTTTTATTTCTGTTCTTTTGGTCCTGTGCTTTTCTCTTGCATCATTTCTTTCCTGCTTTGCTTTGCTTTTCATTTTTCAGCAACAGATTCGGGAATTTAGCACACTACAGATAAGTTTATTAAAATGCCATTTAGTAAGACAATACAAAGAGATCAACAAGAGATAACAGAAGGAACATACTTTATTCATTCGTTCAACAGACATTGCTGCTAAATTCAGGAAAAATCCCTAACAAGCCTGTGGTAGTATATGATTTCTGTTTACAACCATTAGCTGTGGGATGAAATCAGTAGATTTTAATCTCAATCTTTTAAATTCTTCTAACTTCTAAGTCATTACAGCTGATGTAGATGATAATTACCATTATCATATTCTCTAATGCTGTCACAAATGCTTACCTCACTAGTGAGTCTGCATGCCCCCTAGCAATTACACTGAATAAAATCCAATTGCAGAAGGAACGCTGGTGAGCATGACATAAAGCTACAGCAAATTGAAATGGCATTTCAAAATTTTGCTAGATTCTTTCTATTCAGGCTAGTGCAATTACTCAGCTTGCTGTCATGACACCCTTTGTTATGAGTATTTGATGGGTTGCTGCTATGTATGTTACCACACTGAGCTAGCTGCAGTTAGCTGTTGCTTTATGAGGAATTATTTCCATAAAGAGGGAAAAATTAAACTTGTACAAAGTAAAGGGTGGACACTGTGGGAGCATAGCCTCATATCTCACTTTTGCAGTTCAGTATAAGGTCACAGAGAAACAAATCTAACAAAACCCAAAATGTTGTGGTTTTGGGTCAGGCAGAATATCATCAATGTTACTGTTCCTCTCTCTGAGTCACCAGCTGAACAACAGCACCTAATTTCAGTTTATACCATGAAACTCAGGATCAGCCTAGATAACTATTTTCAATAACGGTTTTACCTGTTTATTTGGCAGGATTTTTTTAGTAACAAGATATTATCAAAGGTACAGCTTGAAACTGTATGTGGGCCAGAGCTAACTAAGTAAGCAGGAACAGTTTTTAACTACAATAGAAAATTGCTGCATCAGCTGTACATGCTGCAGCAGTCTTTGGAACAAGAGCACTATGCCTTGCAGCTTCAGCCATCTCTGTTCTATACAACAGAATGATTCTCTCAGGGCACTTGTATTTTGTGTCTCTGGCACTAAGGTGATGTCTTTTCTTCTCATTGCTTTCTGCTCACCTCCTTCCCATTAGCATGGCATCCTAAAACCTACCAAAGGGTACCTGTGGCTTTACTCAGTCATTCTATTTGCCTTAATGCTCCAGAATGTTCAGAATGTAGTAGGAAAGACTTCAGAACTGTTAGCACAGAGGATTCTGCTCATATTGAGAATCAAAGGGAGGTAAACACACCCCCAGAAAAATCAACACAATAAAGGTCTTCTTTCTCCCGAGGAAATCAATGTCGAGAAACTCCATGACAAACAGCACCGCACAAAAATAGCTTGTTAAAGTACATTAGTGTGGTGAAGAAAAGGGAAAAGATAAAAGTTGCAAGGAATTATGAAATTGCCTTTTCCCCCTTTTTTAGAATCTGATTTATTAATATTTAAATTTTAAAAAATAAATAAATACAAACTAAACACCCATGACCAATTCCATGGATACAAGGATAGAAAAAGCTATTAACTTCTCAGACAGGCCATCCTTAAATTAAGTTGATAGTTGGCAGTGGGAAATTTGACTGAATTGGGAGTGATGACAATCATAAAAATGATGAATAGAGGACATGGTCTCAAACAGAAGGGATGTTTCCCCTGCCACTGGCCAACATAGGCCATGTCCCTCCATTCTCTGATCATCTGTCTTTTTTAGTGCAAACCTATGCAAAAGGTTTTTCTTTGGAGGTGCTCAGATTTTGTTCTCACAAACCTCTTTGCTCTGAAAAGTTATTTATTAGATGGCTTCTAATCATTGCCCATCTTTGGAAAGATATTTTCACCATCAAACTCAAAATGGAGGAGCAATAGAAGTCATTGCCCTCAGTTGTTAAGTATTGTAAATGTGTGCATTTAGGTACCATTTTGAATTTTCAGAAATCTTACAGATTTCTGACTAGCATGGTTAGAAAGCATAAGCAATCAGAAGCCAATATCTTGTTTGCCCTGCTGCAGATTTATTTCTTTCTTTGTCAACAAAACTTGAGAGAGGAAAGAGGCTGAAAAAATTCAACTCGGTTCTGCAAACAAGTGGAGAAAATGTACTCTCCATGCTCAAGGGCAAGAGGGTTTGTGAAGTCACTCTGATACGAATCCAGTGCCTAACAGGCAAAGCTCAAGCTGAAGCTTTTCACTTGAGAAGTAGGCCTGGCTTTATTAATCAGCACGTATGTAAATGCACCTCAGACTTGATATTGTCCATTTCTAAAAGGTATGCTTCTAATGATTTCAGTATGCAAGCAGTAACTATGTGAATACATCACTTAATTTATTAAATATATGGTCACTCTGACAACCTGAGTTGGAAGAACAGGACATAATAGCATGTGAAATTGAGGAACACATCTGAAGATGTGCTGAAATTCTCTCCCATTTGCACAGAACATGAATCTATCTGCCTCTTTCCTTACATAAATTCTTTATCATCCTGCAAAGTTTATCAGCAACTGAAAATCATAACAATGTTGAAGATAAAATTGTTAAAATTATTAAAAACCTCACTGTGTTTTGAGACCTATATTGCAAGCTCCACATGAAATATTCAAGGATGTTGACATTTATTTCCTTCCTATCTTCAGTTTTTTAAAAGACATTTATTATCTTCCTTTTTCTTCTTTTCCCTACCTCTCTACCTGCCCACAGGAGTGAAGAAGAACATCTTTTGTTTTCTCACCCATTCCTAAAGCAGCTGAGAACCACCCAGATGCTTCATTGTGCTACATCTTCTGTGGAGACAGTAACATTGAAATAAGGTAAAGGTGGGTGGAAATGTTTGGGAACTTCACAGTTTCTGGAAGATTCATTACAATATATCTTCCAGTGTCCTCATTTCTCATATTCTCTGATTTCCAGTTACACAAAATTAATAATAGGCTTTGTTCTAGTCACAGTCAGGTTCTTAGCACAATTTTCACTAAACCTAATAGAAATTAAATTACACAACAATTTAATTTGAGGACATGTATAAAAATAATATGGCCTACTTAACTACTTTTCACAACCTACATCTTTCAGTGAATTTATTCTTTAAAGGATACAGTCTAGTAGCTTTTTGAAAGATAATTCTGTTCTTGGTATACTGACATTAGGTTCTGTGTGCTATTACAAAGAAACACCAAAAGACAGATTAGACTTCTACCAGTCTGTCTCTGCCTCTGGTGTTTTAGGAAGGTGCTATGGCAGTCTCAGCTGAAGGCTTTGGTTATATCTGTTTCTTTATTAGTACTGATAGCTGCTGATTTGACATTCTGTTTAATGTTTGAGAAAGTAATTACCTATTTTCTATTGTGTTTGATTGTTTGTTTGTTTGAGGGGGACTGAGGCTTTTAGGAGAAAAGCTGTTTGGTTGATTTTTTTTTTTATTTTTATTTTTTTGCTTTTGGATTTAGTTTTTCTGGTTTGGGATTTTTTATTTGTTTGTTTTGTTCTTGTTGTTGCTGCAGGACAAATTTGCTCATTCCAGAAAGTGCATTTAAGTAAAAGATTCACGTTTCTCTTTCAAGTTTGTTTCATGCTGGTCATGGAATCGTAGAATCAAAATCGTTTGCGTTGGGAGGGACTCAATGACTACCTAGTCCAACTCCCTTGCAATAAGTAGGAACACCTACAGCTCCATCAGGTGCTCAGAGCGTTGTCCAGCCTGACCCTGAGTGTCTTCAGAGATGGGGCATCCACCACCTCTCTGGGCAACCTGTGCCAGTGCCATACTACTCCTACTGTAAAAAAACATCTTCCTTATATACAGTCTAAATCTTCCCCCTTTGAAAGCATTTCTAGCTGTCATATCACAAAAGACTCCGCTAGAAAGTCTATTCCCTTTTTGTATTACAAATATGTAATTTATTTACAACACTAGTAAATGAAACATTAGGACAAATATTGCAGGTACTGAAGTTTCTTTGTTGCCTTATGCCTCTAAATTTTGTATATTACTACAGACTTTGAAATAGTGACAATAAGAAAAAAAATTACAAAAATTTTACATTGAATTCTGCAATGATGAAAAACGTTTTTCAACTCAACTTGATGTATTCATTTAGATCAATGAAAACACAGCAGATTTTTTTTAGTATGTTTTTAAAATTTAAATAAAATTTCCTTAGTGCTTCTTTGGTACTTTTCTGTCAGGTAAAGTCTCAGGTTCCAGATACACCTGCTCACTAGCTACATCTGTTTTTCATGATAAAAGCTTCATTAAAATTACAAATGTCAAAATCTGGATGGAATGAGCAATGATCCCAATCTAACATCTTTGTTTTCTACTATCTTTAACTGAAACTGGATACCTTTAAAAGCTTAACTTGCAAGGTGGCCAATACTTTTTCTTCTAAACTGTTAGCAGTGTATTCCAGCAGAGGAGAATTCGTTTATTTAGTTAAAGATAAGAAAGACCTGAGCATCAGAGGCTGCCAGGACAGATTCATGTCTTGTTGTCTGGCTTAGGAAGTTACAAAGCTTTTTGATAATGCACACTGTTTTGTGCAGCAAAGTGGCATATGGAGATCCCGGCCAATGAACATAAGGCAGTTTAGTGTAACAGTTTCAAAAGAAAATTCCCATAAAAGTCCAATGGAACTGAAATGTCACCAGTTTTATCTGCATCTAAGATATGAATCAGACAAAAGTTTGAGTGGAAAGGAACATTTCCCATATTTGCACTCTTTGTGACCTGGATCATGTTTTTCCAGTTTGGAGCACAGTGTAGTTAGTCCTCTATTCTTGGGACAGCTTTTTAATCCCCTCAGTTCATTCATCAAGTCAGAGTAATTTCCCTCCTCTCACTTTTAACAGTGGGGTCAGTAGGTCCTCTCTTCTGTTTCTTTAGCTCTAGCACAGTACTCTGTCTTTCTGCATGCAACTTCCCTCTTACTACTCTCACATCAACAGGCAAAATAATTCCACATCATAAGACTGTAATTGCCATCCACATTACAGGTGCTCCACAGCCAGAAACATATAAATCTCCACTTCTGGCTCCTTCTATTCTTCAACTGGCTCCTATACTGTCCTTTTATTTCCTCTAGGCAGAGAGAAAATAACGTTTGTTTAAAAGTTTTGTTGTTGCTGTTGTTTTTTGTTTGTTTGTTTTTTCCCCAAAAAAACCTTTTTTTTTTTTTTTTTTTTTTCCCCCCACTAATCTCCATCAATGTGTCGGTCATGCATTTTTTCATTTTGTTTAAAGATATATTTAATTCATCCTCATCTCCTTGGGAATAAGCTTTACATCTTCTGTGAGTGTCCGAAAGAAAACATTAAACTGAAGTGATCTGACATCACTTTTTCTCTTAGATCACTGTCTCCTATTTTACTATTCATTATGCTGTTGAATCAGCCTTGACACACTAAATCAAGCATTATTTCATGCTAACTTGCCAAGGCAAGCATTATCAAAACACAATTTTGTTAAGACTTTTGAGAAGAGGAGACAGCAGAACAAACACGCTGCTGCAAAATTCTCTTACTGCAGAAATTCAATCTTTCCAGTACTGTTTCTGAGAAAGATGAGGAACCTAAATAGTCAGGATAAAAAACACTTGGTATGTTATTCCTACTCTCACTCTATAGATAAGCGTTAAGTTTAAGCTCTCACAACTTAAGCCTACAACTTAAACCCCATGGCATAAATGCTGTGATGGGGTTTTCTTCCTCTGCACTATCACTGGCACATCATCCAAGTTGTGAATAATGAACTAAACAGTAGGAATCTAAGTAGATTTTTGAAGATGTTTATATTGGACTGTTTATAGCTAATTTTCCATTGCCTCTGCTAAAGGAAATCCTGCCTGTAATTTGAAATGATAACCTCAGTAAAACAAGTTTAATGCCTATTCACCCAAACCAAAAACCTCAAAGTTATAAATAGAAACTGGTTCTGATCTCATTCACACTAGTTTTATCAAAATCTTGTTCTAAATTACTGTGGATGGGGATGGAAGAACTGTTATGTCTGTCAGAGATTTCCTTCTGAGTAGAGCTGTTATCTACGAAAGAAAATTGAAGATAAAAGGTATTATGTAATAAACTGGCCGTGACTAATAATTCAGGGTTTTTTTGAGTTCTGAATAATACTGACTTTTTGATTAGCATTGGTAGCAGAATTGAAGGAAAGATGTGGGTGTACAAATAAAAACCCAGCATCTTTAATTGTGGCCCCAGTGGAAATAATGATTACTGCTGCACTGTTGAGATATTCCTATTCTTCATGTATAAATTATATGCCAGCTGCTCTAGGAGAGTCCAATTATTTGGCAGGGTGCTGAGTTCATGAGGTTCCTTGTTGGAAATGCAGTCAGACTAAGGAAAATAGAGTGAAATCAGATTCTGTACTCTCAAGATAAAACAGATCTGTCCAGTACATGCAGTGTACTGACAACAAATCAATTCTGTTTTGGATTCAGAACCAAAAATTTCTAATAGCTGACAAAAGATAACATCAGTGTTTTGAAGTAATGAAGGAGGCAGTATGATGGAGTTTTTATCAAGTCTTAATTTGATAATAAAGTTCTCTGCCTTTTGAAAAATAGCATCAATCAGACAGGCTTTAGATGTAATCTATCCAGAACAACGTAGCTTAAATTAATTTGTAGGAAAATAAAGAGGTATTATGTTCCTATCAAAAAGAGCTAAGGAGGTTGTAGTGTTAGTCCTACTGTCACTCAACACACACTGACATCTGATAGTTTACAGAGGTCATTATTTGTATAAGCCATGTTATAGATCTTAAAAATTGTGAATCTCTGCTTTGGATAAGAAGATAATATACATGGAAACAATTTGAAGAACCATGTCACAAAAGCTTTCTTCATTAAATACATTAAAACAGATATTTAGCACACAATGATTAAAGATCTGTTCTCCGTAGGAGTACTCCAAAGCAAGAGCACCCGTTCTGGAGGTTAGCTTAAATAAATTACAGAAGGAGCAGACTGAATCACATGCAGGAGACTGTGGCATGCGACAAAGTCATTCACGTGGAGGAAGTGGTGAGTAACAGTCTTCTTCGCATGCTGTCCTTACATGGAAACCTAAATGCTAATTTCAAAAGGCTTTTCTGGGGAAAGTGACAAATTTAAAGGTTAGAAGATCTGAGGTGCTGAGGAACTCCTTATGGTACTTTCATAGCAAATCAAAATCCTAAAATAAGGTTCATGAACGCTTAGAGCTGATTCAAATTACTCTGACACCAGTTTAAGTATTGTTGGTACACAAAATTCCAGTCTTTAATTAGCAGTCTGTTGTCAAAAAGAATTAGCACAGTTAACTCGTTTAGCATTTCAGATTCGATCGCTCATAATCCAGATTCCTTTCTTTAGAGCTTGTAACTCAGTGACTAGATCTGGGATGCTTTTCAGTGCGTGTGTTTGTCTTTTTTTTCTTAAAGGTTACACCTTTCAGGAACCCTTGTTTCATTACTGCTGTATTTGTATTACAGAATTACTGTAAGGACCCCCAAAATAGTATTGCTAAAATGTCAAACTAAAATGCAATTTTACCAGAACTCTTCAAAATAATTTCTGTGTACTAAGGAACAAGCATGAGTGCCTTTAATGAACTGATACATGGGCATGGTGGAAATGCCATCTTAGTTTTAATTATTGCATTAGTGTCATGTCACAGTATCTGAGTTCCCAAAGATAACGTGGTATTCTTTACAATGAGTAGGTAACATACATGTCATGACGATTAGAGGACAGTGCCCAGCGGGTAGTAGATAATGGAGTTAAGTCCCCCAGTGGTTGGTGCTGGGGCCCATCTTGTTTAATATCTTTGTTGATGACTTAGATGAGGAGATTGAGTGTACCATCAGTAAGTTTGCAGATAACACTAGGTTGGGAAATAGTGTCAGTCTGCCTGAGAGTAGAGAGGTCTTTCAGAGGAATTAACCATAGCCAATTCGCTTAACACTAATATGGATATCTAAGTGTATTACCTTCTTCAAGAATTCTACCATAGTCGAGTATTAACTAACACACTGTATGAGTGTTATTTTATCATAGCCACATTATGGCATCTACCTTGGATTAGTATAGCACAGTAAGCAGTAATGAATGTTATGCCTGACAGGAAGAAAACATGATTGCTTCTTTCAAGTGCAGAATGTTTGGGAGGTCCCTTTGAAAAGATACGATTGTCAAATAATTCACAGCTTTCTATCAGTTTTTCTACAGCAAGACTTATCTGGTAGTAAAAATTCCTGAGGATTTTTTGGTTGTAGTCTCTCTTCCTATTTCAAACTCAGACGACTTTGCAGCAGTTTTCAGTTGCATCTTCGTTATATCGCTAATGCGTAAAAAAAGCAATGGCTTAAGCCAGATGTAAACACACACGAGGCGCCAATTGTTGTTGTGTGGGGATAAAAGGCTGTAAGCACCTATAACAAAGGTCCTTCCTCCTTCGTTCTGCAATAGCAAGGGAGTCTGTGCCTCTCTCGACACACGCACGAGACAGGGACAGGAAAGGTAGACCGGTCATGAGCAAGCTGAGAGAAGCACCGGGCAGGAGAGTCCTATCTAAAAAGAGCTGAAAGACACCCTACGGAGAAACGGACTAAAAGAGACACTATCCTGCTGAAAGAAGTGCAAGACTGAGAGACGGTGTTACCTTCCCCAGACGACTGCCCTTCGCTGGACATAGGTAAGTGAATACCACGGGGAACAAAATGCCATCTGAACCGAAAAATGTCTTTGTAAAATTGTGGGACGCATCTGTTAGAGGTGATGGGATGGTGTCCGGTGTGCTAAATACCTTGAGAAACTTGTTGCAGCTGCTTTGGACTGCAGTTGTGAATGCCTTGATGGGGGAGAGAGCTTTCTCCACCTCAACTCAAAAGGTGCTAATTACTGCAGAGGGGTTACAACAAGTTAAGCAATGCGTGCTGTACCAGAGGCTGGAAAGCAAAGAGAGTCTTTCGTTAGTAATAAGCAACAGTCCCAGGAACCGTATATGACATTTCTGGATAGGGTTAAGAAGTCGCTGAAAAAAAAACAAAAACAGGTTGATAGTGAGCAGGCAAGAGCTCCAGTATTTCAACAGCTAGCAACTGAAAATGCGAACGCTGACTTTAAAAAGGTTCTGTTTGCTCTGAAGAATCCCACTACTAAAAAATTTGCACAACAACAGGTGCCGGAGCGGAAGCAATTGGAGCTCAGCCTCGAAGCAAGGCTTGCAGACCCTGAGCCTATGGCTTATTCACCACAGCAAGAGAAGGAGAATCAAACCTCCAGGCTTCATGATTGTCAGTATGTGGGATCAGGAGCTGCGGAAAGCTGCTGCTGCTATGTATGCTGGTGTTTGGACACTAACCCGTTCCAGCTGCTGGATGTTTTTTTCTGAACCTTTTAGCTGCTGTAGCAGTTCAGTGCTCCAGAAAATTCTAAGGTAGGCCTAACAACATTGAAAGTACGTTTGAAAGTTGTTCTGTGTCTGCATTCTAAATTAGAAAACAGTATTTGCTGTAAAACAACATGTGCTCATGTGCAGTAGGTAGGTAATGTAGGAAGCTTTCTCATATTTGGTTGCATAATCCAACCTGACTGGCTGAATATCTTCTGGCGTTTAAGAATGTATTGTGTACATTTACAACTGTGTGTCCTACCTGCACCTGCCTGGCTTTCATAATTCTGGCTCTGAATATGTAGTGATTTAAGTAATAATAATAATAATAGATTTCCCTCTTAAAAAGTAATAATAATAATAAAATAAACAAGAAAGGGGGAGTGCAGGTATGACCCCTGAGGAAAGAATAGCTAAAGCATGCTGTGTTCTTATCATTGTCCAACAGTTGAAAAAATTAAGTTGGGAAAGTGGTGAAGGGTGAAAGAAAGGCCCCATAGTAAAAGAGAGAAGGGCTCCACAGTAAGGGAGAGAAAGGGGCTTCACAGAAACTGGGACAGGGATAGTTATGTAGAAGTTGTTAGAATGGGGATTGCAGACGCTGGGTCTGGAATAACAAGGGAGATGAAGGCCATAAGACAAGAGTGTGAAAACAGCCAAGGACAATGAGGTGATTAGGTGTCCACAGGGCAAGCTGGAACCTCTTTGAAAGTTTACAACAACGAGGACTATGAGCCTTTGCGAGGAAGACAGTGAGCAACCACCTCCGCTCAAGGGGGGAGGGACCGCATGCTAACGGGGGTCTCAGGAATACAATGAATATGTATCCGAATTCCTGTGAACTATTGATCATGAATTAGTTCAGCCTATATCAGCATCTACAGCAAAGGTCCTTTGTAGTCTGTGCCTCTTGTCGCCGGCACAAGGGAGCTCGGAGCCCTGTTGCCACAGCGTCTATCTCAATCAAATGCACTAGTCACTAGATGTATTGTCAGAAGCTCTGTAATCATGCCAGAGAAAGTCCTGCAATGAAGAGCTTCTAGGTAGTTCAGTAGAGAATGAGCACACCTGCAATTACAGCTACAGAGAGAGCACAGACAGGGTAAGGGAGCCTTCTGCAGCTCTCGGCATAAATTGATTTATATGCAGATCTTGTGCTGCTCCTTTTCATTTTGTGAAATAATCAAAATAATATTCCACTCGTCTTGCAAGCAATTCTTATTTCCTAGGTTGTTCTGCTGTGACATTACCTGGAAAATGAGTTTCAAAAAACTTCCTTTTCTGCCTCTATTAACTGGATGTGTAAGCTATTCTATTAACTACAGAAATTTCTACCTTCCTTCACTTAAAGGTGTATTTTTAAATCTAAAATATACTTAACCACGACCGTGTTTTGACTGCATTATGATTAATGAAGATTTAGATTACACTTCAATATTTTCCTCAATATTTATTCCTAAAGCATGTACTAATATGATGCTCAAAGAATGTTTAACTATGAATCTTCGTCTTGTAGGCTACACTGCCACTCTTTCAATGGAGTGTTTGTGGGCATGATTAACATAAATTTAAATTTTCATTCCCCTAGCTTTTTTTCTCTCAGTGTTTTTGGCTGCTATAATTAGTTGAAATTCATCCTTTTTTCTCTGCTCTAAGGCTGTCAGAACGTGTATCATTTTGCCATGAAATGGTTAGGTTGCGGTTGGACTTGGTGATCTTTAAGATCTTTACCAACCTGAGCAATTCAATGATTCTAAATTAAGCAAATTTCCAGTATCCAGCTCTGTTCCCTGTCCTATGCCAGCTCGAGTCTCTTTTGAGGAGAAAAAAGATGAGAACATTGGCAGGTCAACTGCTTGATGTTCTGCTGCAGACAACATCTGGGGAGGAACTCTGCCTGACATTTTTCTCTCTTTCTTAATCCCCTACCATCCCTGGTGGGAGCCAGGCTGTGGCCTGGGGCTACAAGGATCAGGTCCAAGCTGCTCTTTTCCTGGTAGTGGAAAATGTGAACTGCTTAGCTTGTTATTTGAGAAATAGCAAAATCTTGCTCTCTTGACGGGGTTTGATTAATTCTTTTGTATACCGCCACTTGGATTTTAAAAGCAAGTCTAATTTGAACCTAAGTTCTGAACTGTGAATTGCATACAGTGCTTGCTAGGGTGTCATGTGCTTCAAGCCATTCACTGTGTGCAATTGAACAGAAAAGTCCTGCTGACCCTTTGAAAGAAGTTACACAAGCTGACAGGTTTGGCAAGGACAAAGGGCCAAGAGGGTCTGCAGATGTCACACATACAGAAATATACGTTCTTTCAGAATCCATTTCTAAATAAATATGATTTAGCAGGTGCAAGAAGCAGGCTCCTAATGCACAGCTCTGATCTGCAAAGTCCCTGTCTGTGCCAGTACACTAAACCTAGTCCTGCTGTGCACTGTGAATCATGTCAGCTCCTGTTCGTGAGAAGTTTTATACTGTATATCCTTGGCAAAACCAACACAATTAAGTCTGAATGAGCTGCAGTACCACTCCCTATCCTACATCAATAGAGGTGATTAATCTATTTAATCGTGTCAGTGCCAAGTGCTCTAAGGTAATTGCATCATGGACCTAACAAAAGGGCATCATTTCACTTGCAGCATTTTTATGACAAGTGATAATGTGCAACATGGAAAGAGGCCAAGAGCTTCTAATAGGCAAGACTGAGTTTGCTGATGTGCTTGTACAGGGAGAAAATCTGCAGTTGCAAACATTATTATTTTATGTGACAAAAGAAATGCATATTTTCAGTATATTTGGCCACACTTGAGGATTTTACTGTGTTGACCATGTGAGGAGAAAGTAAAGTTAGTGCAGATGGAATAAAAGCCTCCTAATGAGGAGAATTCAAAAGCTAAATATTATAGCAGTCAGTGTATCCAAACCAGGTTTGAACTACGTCCTCCTGAAATCCTAAAGACAAGCCTCTATTCCCCACCAGGGCAGTCACTGGAATTTAGTGATGCATGAATAGACCACTGCCCTGTGCTCAGTTGCTCAGTGCAGTGTGTCCTGTATCTCCAATGAAGGTAACACTCTGAAGAACAGGGACAGGTGATGCTCCAGAGCCAAAATCTCTCTCTAGGCCCCAAAACCCTGACTTCCTCAGCAATGCATGCAGCAAACCAACCTAAAATTGTTCTGCCTTGATGCCAAGTTCTGCTTTTATGTGAGTACTTGCTGTGTAAAATCCCACAGTCGAGCAATTGATACCATTATTTAGTGGGAATAGAACCCCCAGGTCTGCTATGCTTAACTTTTAGCCAGATAATTTAACAGCACATACAAAAATCTTCACATTTTGATTTTGCTTGTTCTAACCAGAATCTGTTGCCAGTGCAATGAGATAGATCATTCTGTAACTGGTATGAAATCTGTCAAAGCTCAGAACAAGAAGCAGAATTAATGATATGACCACTTCAAGGTCCAGTAGAGGCATATCTGTTCTCCTGAAAGCCTTTTAAATTGTCACATTTGACACCAAGAAAAGGAAATGGGTGAAGTGTTTGGAACTCTCTCCAACTCATACTAAGTCCTTCACTGCCATTTTAAGGTTAAATATGGCTTAAATCAGTAGTTCATATTTGTAATATGTTAGGCGTATTTAAGTTTTCCAGGACCAGATAGCAACAACAATACTGTATATTTATACACATAAACTCAACTTTTTTTAAAACATCTTTTAAGAAAAATAATAATAATAAAAAATCTTGAGACCTCTGGTACAATAGTCTGTCCCTATCTATGGTAGAAATAAAATTAACTACTTCTTAGGACATGTACCTTGTCTATCTTAGGCAGCTATAGAATTCATATTCCTAAAGGGGAATGTTTCTGCTCAGCTAACATCATGGCATGATCACTCACTATATATGCCTCACCAGTAGCCTGCTTTTCGTATCACATGTTGTACTTAATTTTACAGTACATATGAGTTAAGATTATTATATTTACATTGTATGCCTGTTCTGCTATGGTAATGCTTTGGGGTGGATGCCACAATTCCATTTTGATTACTTGTATATTGTTTGTCAAGGACATCTGATGCCTTGTCAGGGCATTGTTTTTATAAAGGTATAATCAATTTACATAAATGAAGGTCTTCTTATTTTATAGATGTTGTAAGATTAAGGTTAGTACAAAGAAAGAGAAATGAGAAGAAACGATGCTAATAGTGGATAGCTACAATGCAACAATACCTGTCTGCTCCAATAGAGACTGGCAAGCTGGAATGATTTTCTCCATAGGCAATAATAACTTTGTCCTTGATAAATGTAGTTTCCAGGGGCTAGTGATAAGGTTAACCGAACCCTACATGTAACATCCTGAAGTGCAGGTATAACCTTCAAGAAAGCTCTTTAAGAAAAAGAAAGAAAGAAAAAAAACTTCACAGAAAAGGAGGTTGTACCCAAAGGTACAACACACACACACTTTTAACATCAAATTCTTGGACACAGAACTCAACCTTCTGGGAACAGGGGAATGAAATATATGAATTCTTGCAATAAATTGTTCTTATGCTCTCCAAAGAGGCCTTAGTTAGCTAACCAGTTCTTTATGCTTTTGGATTTATAACTTGGCTAGTGGCATTTTTCACTCGCTTTTCTTGTATGTATGCGTCTTCTTATATGCTGACTGGTGAAGGAGAGGAGTAATGGAAAACAAAAATGCAAATAACAAAAACATAGATTACAATTATACTGTTTAGTGGCACTGCTACAGTTTTCTTTCTACGTTACAAAGTTTATTATGTGTATCAGAAATCTTTTATATGCCAGTATAACAGGCAGCTTTTGAAAACTTAGAATGATTCTATTGTGTAATTTTGGGATGAAACAAAATGTTTTTTAGAGCCTATAGAAAAGTTTTGATTATTTTTTAGATTTATTCTGCATACTGTTAGTCTATTTGGAATCTATTAATACACGCTTTCTTATACTAAAACTACAAATATTAAAAGCACACTTGGACACAAAGAGTAGGATTACAGTGGTATTGCTGTCATTAAAAAGACAACCGAGACAACTGGAGATGTAGGCAGGAGCTGATTTAAAAATTACAGTATTCAGACATGTTGATGGACTGTGCAACTGAACTAAAATAAAAGCTACAGATGAAAGCCACACACCCACACAGAAAATCTGGATTTCAGGTCTGCAAAGGAGATTAAATCCCACAAGACAGTAGCTATCTACTAAATCCGAGCTTCTAGCCCTGGAAAATTTTAAAGATCAAAGTATTTCAAATGAAGTTCATCTGCTAGTATAGCATACTGGACACAAGGCTTGTGCAAGAAATAGATTCTTTTGGTTCACAGGATATTTGCAATTAATTATTGGAGATAAGTAAAAGATTATTATTTTTAGATATGCTGAAAGCTCATATAAGATCACAACAGACCCTTCTAAAGAGTATGACCCCGCTAAAGAGTATGACCCCTTCTTTCTTATAGCTCCACTTTAGAATCATGGAATCATAGAATCATAGAATGCCTTGTGTTAGGAAGGACCTCAAAGATCACCAAGTTCCAACCCCCCTGCCACAGGCAGGACTTCCAACCTCCATATCTAATACCAGGCTGCCCAGGGCCCTATCCAATCTGGCCTTGAACACCTCGACAAATGGGGCATCCACAGCCTCTCTGGGCAGCCTGTGCCAGAACCTCACCACACTCACAGTAAAGAACTTCCCCCTGATATTCAAACTGAATCTTCCTTCCTTCAACTTAAAACCATTTCCCCTTGTCCTGCCATTATCTATCCTTGTAAAGAGTTGTCTCTCCTCCTGTTTATAGGCTCCCTTTAGGTACTAGAAGGCTGCAATGAGGTCACCCTGCAGCCTTCTCTTCTCCAGGCTGAACAAGCCCAGGGCTGTTCTCAGGTCTCCCCAGAAAGATATTCATACTTAAGACCCGTGGAGACCAATCTACTACAAAATAAATACCATGAGCCTACAGCGATATTATTACCCTGAAAACAGATACCACAACCCATCCGTACAAGAGCAGTAGGAGAGGGAGAAAACTCTGAAGCTGAAAATCCAGTAATGAAAGTCCAGTAACAGAGTGAAAATGATGAAGCACAGAGAAGAAGTATGTAGTCACCGCTCTGAGACATCAGAGCTCCAGGCAGTAGGGAAAAGGTACAAGTAAATAAAACTTCAGAGCAGCAGCACTCACGGTGCTACAATAAAAAACAGCTCCTCAGGAACCAGATTAGGAATGAAATCACAGAAGTCATTAGGCAGCCTCACAAAGAGATGAGATGGTAGGTCAGCTAAAGGCAATCTTCTCTGGTTGGTACAATAATTGACTTTGTATGTATCTTTTTATAGTGTTTTTCTGACACTGCAAATCTGTTTTTAAACTGCAAGTTCACATAATGCCAGCTTGGAATTGAACTCTTGATAATCTAATTCAACAAAGCCACTTATTTAAAAATGAAAATTCCTATAAGAGGTTGCTGGAACAGCAGTATTTTTTTCCTGTGTTTCCAAATAATCATGGTTTAAATCTCCACCCAAATTGCAGATGTCAATGTGAAAACTGATAGTCCAGGAAGAAGTGGGCTGTCCATATTCAGGACAGTTCTCCTCTGTCATGATAAAGCAGAGATGGATGCTCAGAAACCTGAAGATCTTCACAGATTCCATATCAAAGAGGAACAACCAGACCTACAGCTGATGTAAATATTGTTTTAATAAAATGAAACAAGTCATTCCCTCATATGATGTTCTGCACCTGAGTTCCTCAGTCCAAAAGCTCCCATTCCAAATGCTGTTTCTTGGCATTTGCAAAAAAAAATAAAAAAAAAAATAAAAAAAAAATCCATAGAACAAGAAAAAAAAATGTTTTTCAGTCTGCCTGAAATTATAAAATCCATCTGTGTGTATTTAGACATGTCTCCAGTTGTCCAGAAGGTACTGTCCATTTCAAAGACATTCAAGACAAGATATTGTCTCAGAACGAGAAACTAGCTGAAACAATTACATTTTGAATGCTTGTGCTACCTTATACAAGGCTGCCTTCTAAGAAATAGCCTCAGACTGCCAACCAAAGTCACTTCTGTGGAGTAAGAGATATGCACTCACCATTATTTTCAAGGGATTTATGTACCAGTTCCTTTTCTCCTGGAAACTCCACTGTGCTCCATCTAAAGACCACCTACTTAGACCGATGTGCAAACAGTCCTTTGAGTTGTTCATAGATCTCATTTTCTGATAGGGGTCTTTTGTTTCCAACAAGGTCATGCAGCATTCATGACTATTCTTGGTTAATTTCTCATTCTTAGTATAATGTCCCTTACTAACAAAACTATTAATCTAACTGTACTTTTCAGATAAGGCAGTACCTTTACACACAATTGCCTTATCAGCTAAATTAATTTGTTGCAGTGAAGCAACCACATAGATCTTACACTGTCATCTGTAAAGAGTGATAAGATAGAAAAATGCAGCCATGACAGTCTATGTTGGAACAAAGTTTTGATAACAGATAGTTTTGGGAAAGCGTGGAGGCTATGACTCTATCAGGGCAGTAGACCTTCAGAGCAAAAGTAGTTGGTGCTGACAACATGCCATCCACACAGTGACTACAACTTTTGAGTGAATATTCATCCTTTCATTTTTGTTGCATCAGAAAGAAAATGTTTTATGCACTCTAAAACCATTTCATGATGTAAATTGAAGAGCAATAAACAGGAATGGTCAGGAGATTCCCTTCCCTTCCCTTGGCAAGTATACATCTCGACTGAGTTGCACTTCTCACTCAGACACCTATGTGCATGTAGGTGTACCCTGACTGGCAGTCACCTTGTGGGGTTCCTGGGTTACTTTATATCACTTTATGTTTACTTTATATTATGAAATCTCTGTTTCAGTGTAACAGGAAAAATAAAATTCAGTTCAGCTTTATAGGTAGGAAGGAAATTTCCACTGCTGTTTTGAAGTAATGGTTAAGGGCAATTAAGTTGGTAGTAGATGAAAAAGAACGCTGCAGAATGCACCAAAAAAAGCAGTAGATCTCTGTGCACTCATAAGCTAGATGCCAACAGAAGTCAAGGAGAGATGCTTATTTTCAAAAATAAGGTATTTTGAAAGTCACATTGATGTTTGTTAGCTGGAACACCATCACATTAGATACTGCAAGCTAATCACTGTATGGGGTAATAGATCACTGTGCGGCTGAGTTGTAATATTTTTAATGAATGCGTGAAGACAAGATTCACCCATTTTGTAGCTACAATATACGGTGCAAGACCTTTTGTTAGACTAAAGGGATTATTCAGTCTCCTAGTGGACTCATGATTACATGATAGACTGGTTTATTTGACATGAGTGATTCTCAATTAAAAGAAACAAGCACACTGACCGGCATTAATTGTACTAACAATCTTCAGCTAGTAATCTTCACATCCCACAGTAGTATTTGTAATTATTTTTGCTTGACCTTGATATCAGGCTAAACATTCTACAGCTGCTCAGTTCACCGTCTTCATTTTTAGCCCCCACTGTAGATTTTGTCTTATTGGGAATTTCCCCATGTTTCAAGACATATTGAATGCTGGCTTCAGCAGCTCAAACAATTTATCAGCAAGGTGCTTTAATATTTTTCAAGAATGACTTTCCCAAAAATAAATAATGTGTAGAATAGGCTTTTAAGCAATGGCTGAAATACAAAATGAAAAGGACCACGTGACCATATGGGCTATGGACTCATAAGGAAAAGATGTACAGAGAAAGCTACTGTGTTTTTTGCTTATCTTCTGATTAACACCTTTTAAATATACTAAAAAACTGATGTGAATGCATTTACAAAATACTCTGTAAACCTTGTTTGTGGAAGGTGCAGAACTTATTTTCACATTCTAGAAATGCACATTGTGGTCTGCTTTTAGTTGCTGAATTAAAACAAGGAGGAAAAAACTTCAGCTATGGAAATCAAAACAAAAATTCTGATGGACAATGCCCAATAAAAATTTCTGAATATTTTTTAAACATTGTAAGAGAAACTGTTGATCACAGTCTGGACCTCTGATTAACCATCTGAGGCAAGCGATGAGTCAGCAGTGGGAGCACAGGTGAAGGTAATTCAGCTGTGCTCTTGGAAGGGGTGGAGCTTGACTCCAACTCTCCCATATCCCCTTTAAGAGCTGACCACCACTAAGGCAGTGTCTTTTTCTGGATATTGCTCTCATGTGGGGTTTTTGTGGTGAGCCTCAATATTGCCAAGCATCTGTCTCAACTGAAGGCCTCAGCACTGGTGAGTCTTTCCTTAGATATCTTCTGGCTTTTTACTCTGTAATTATGACTCTTCACTTGTATTGTTCCATCTATGCAAACATAATATCTTTGGCAATTTTTATTGATGTTATATTTAAATATTGATAGCTTTTGAAGCTTTTATAAAAGCTTCAAAGGAATTTGTACCTTTTAGGAGGTAAAAAAAAGAAAATGGAAGACAAACATCAGGGTATATGGTGTAATTTTGGATGAATGATTTGGTTTTGGAGTGTCTTCTGGTGATATTGCAAGGTTATTTTGAAATATGCAAAGTAGATTCTAATGTTTAAACTTTCAGCAGTGTAAGACATGTTGGTTCAATAGCAGAAATATTTGATACTATGGAATTCACGTGAGAATTACAAACGTAGGAAGAGAGTTGATATTTCAGATCTGAAGGGCTAAGGTCCTTTATACCAACTGAATGTTGGTATAAACAACTTTTTTTTTTTTTTTTTTTTTTTTTTTTTTTTTTTAAATAAGAGCACTCCATAACAACAGTGTGAGATACCTTCGATAAGCAGTGAGCTCAGCTAAACCTCAACCATCTTCTTAAAATTTGTGCACCCTTTCATAGTGTGAGCTTGTTGGGTTTTTCCCCCTTCTTATATTGACAACTAGGCACTGCAGCTTGAAGTTTCTTTACTTCAGAGTATAGATTCTGAGCATTTGCAAAGCAAACTACAAAGGAAAGTTCAACTGTTTTATTAGTTCAACCGTTTTGTTAGAGGCTGATTTTTCCACACACATAGTCACCCAATCTTGACTTTTATGAAATAAAATGAATTACTGAGTAGGTACAGTTCGTTTGGACTAACTCAGGAAGATAAGGATACACAGGCTTGGATCATATACAGACACCACTTTTAGAAGTGTGGGGTGCATGCTGTAAGAATATATGAGACATCCTCAAAGCATTAGTCATCTGCCAAATTCCTCTGACAGGATTATAGAAAAAATATCTATATTTATCTTAAGAATTTTATTTAATATTGCTTTTCACACATTTTCACTTATCACTGCAATGAAGATGACAATAATATTCCAGAGCTGAGGAGCACTTCCTTCCCTCTCTCCTTTTCTTTCTCCCTGCCTCTCTCCCCCAGAACAGACAGGCATCCAGTATCACAGCTGAGTTTCCAGTATCACTTTCATTTGGAGATTTCTTCAGTATAATCTTTTAAGAGCTTCAAAGTCATGTTTTCTCTACAAAACAAAGTACTTGTCAATCTGTGTTATGGTCTGATACTTAAAGATGAGATTGATAGAATGTCCTGCAATTGCCACTTCACCAAACTGTATCATTTGAAAGGCACTTTGCTGCTTTTACCTTACAGCCAAAACCTCACAGTGACTCTCTTAATGTGCTAACAGTTAAACTTCTTCAATGACAGATTATTTTAGAAACCACTGTTTGATAATATACCAGTGGATGTCAATGGAGTGATAGGATATACTCAGTGCTAGGCACACATGAGCATATCTTCTGTAAATATTAGTAGATGTCACAGGGCAGGTTGCTTCAACAGCACAATTAACTGTATCTCCTGAGAATAGCTTAAACCACACTTCAGAAGGTTTGATACTGCAGCCTCTTGAAACCACTTGAGCCTCAGCAGCTTTCCTATTCAAGGTAGTTTTAAGGTCCACATATCAGAGATAATATCAGAGACAGTGAATGTGAGCTGGAGAAGCATGGAGTATAATCCATCTTTTCTCCGTGGATAACTTTGCTTACACATGTAAGAAAACAATGGATGCTGTGTCTCACAAAACTCCTAAATAACTAGTGTGAAAGTGGTAACTTGAAATGTCAAGGTCTAGACCATACTGCTTTAATTTAGTTCTACTTTAAGCAAGTGAAGACACCTTTTAGTGGCACACTTTCTTAAGATACTGCCCCAAAATGTGATTTAAATTTAAGCTGCAACTGAGCAGTCTCTATTTGCAAGCTAAACCTGACTCACTGGCACTGAATATCTGCTGCTGCAGAGCAATTTTATTTATTTCAGTATTTTTGCAGTCTTGGGCTACCACTAATTTGGTGTAGATTAACTTATGTTACATAGCACAGTAATATCTTTTATTGATATATTTGTGAACGTAATTCAAGAACCTACTGGCAACTTGCATACAATGCAGTATTTTGAGTTTGGAGTTGTTGTTGCTGTTATTAGATTGCTTAATAGTGCCTGAGAACAACGACTTTTGTCAGAGTCATTTAGGCTGTTGAGGCCTAGACTGTAGACTGTCATCAGAGATACCTTCAGGGTGCTTGCAGTGTGCTCATAGCAGTTTCACAAACAGTAGGTAGCGTGGTGGGTAGACAACTGTAGGAAAAAGCACATAATTAAGCAAGAAGTTAGTGTTGTTAGAACTGATTGATATTTTTCAGGCAATTTATATACTTCATTTCAATTTGATCAACACCTGAACTTAGAGAATAGTTAATTGTGGTTCTGGAAACAACGCCTGGTTTTGTGATATGTGATGGAAAAGATGGGAACAGCCCCTGTGTGGATGGATGGGTACATATCCACCAACTTAGCATGCCTAATTCAGGCTGATTTTGCTCAAACTAAAGAACAAAATTTCCATGATCAGTTTTTAAAATAATAATCACATAATAAACCACATGTTTTGTAATTCTTAATGTAATACTTTCCATAACTTCCAGTGTCTCCTAATTTTTGTGCTCAGTAAGTGTATTTTAAACCAAAATGTCCCACAGTCTATCAATTAAGTATTTTAATGGGGGTTAGCAAATCCTTGAACGTGCCAGTGGATACATTAATGGTCTTGAGGAAAACAAACCTATTTGATTCAGAATACCCATTTATCATATTTTACGTTATTTTCAACTGGGATTGTCTCTAAAACAAAACAAGCTAGCAGGAGGGAAGGGAGAAAGCAGTAGAAGACATTTAGTGATTTATTACCTTTTCAGCAGTCCAGGTGAATCAAGACTACAAATGCTTTACATTGCAAAAAGTCTACACTAATATCTGTTAGGCAGTAAAATCTCAAATTTTATCAAGGCCAATTTTTTAAAAGGTTAACTTTACTTCTTAGAATTCACCTCTGACATCAGCATCACAGATGGCCAGGGCCTCCCTTGTTCAGCAGCTTCTGAAGAAGATGTACTTAGAAAGAGTGGGCATCATGTCAGGAAGATTTATGCAGAGCATTTAAACATTGTACAGCCCACCTACTGCAAGCTTTTCTGGCTATGTTTCAGCATGAATTAATCAACAGTAATGGAAAATTCAAATGTAAAATGCATTACTAAATGTAGAATCTCAAAGCAAGAATAATTCAAAGAAATTAAGATCTTCAGGACCAGGTGAGGAGAGGAATAAAAAAGAAAGACAGAGATGAAGATTTTTATTTTCTTTCCCTTGAAAGGACACAGTAAATATCTGCTAAATTTGATGTGTCGGTCCATAACTATGAAAAAAGCAACACTCCATTTAAAATACAATACTTTTGCTGTTTTAAACAAGTTCTATAAAGGTGACACTTATAATTTTTAAAAGAGGAGAGGCAAATGTATAGAGTTCACTAATAGTATAGAACATAACATAGATATAAAACAATGCTTATGTTAGGAAAAATAATATTTATCCCAGTGAGGTTGGGGGATGTAATGTGGTTCCATGTGTTCCTCACAAACTAATCTGTAGGTCAGTACAAATAATTTTATCCAGTTAGAGAAAAAGAGATTTGGAAGGGCCAAGTAGAATCGATAGATTAAAAAATAATAATAATTAAAACAACTGGTTGAATTCCTATTTCAGTTTGTCTGAAATCAGAAACTGTAGATTATTCCATGAACCAGGCATTTCAGTGATGAGTTATTCTGTCCCAGCTGCAGCTGGTTTCAATTGAATATGTTGAGACTGTAAGGGTGATATAACAATCTTAAGCCATTTAGTGTAGTGCACGTATGCAGTTATCCTAATATCCTGCAAATTAGCAAAAGCTACCAAAATAAATGTTCCGAAGGCAAAGGTGCAGTTCTGGTTTGAGGATAATTAGAAATTACCTCCAGGGATATGTCCATACTGTAATTTCTATTTTCTCTGCAATGCTGGCCTAGAAAACTGAAGTTCTTGTGCAATTAGAGTTATAGGAGGTGAAGCTCTTGAGGAAAACCTTCGGGATTTCTCAGTACTGGTTAAGATAATGTGAATACCTGCTTCACTCCAGTTAGTAGCTTTGTTCCACTGTGAAAAGTAGAATGTGGAAACGTCTGCTTTCCAAATTTATCCAGAGCTTTTGCTCCCATTATTTAAAATGCTGTATGCAAAACCCTCTAGTGAAACTTGCAGAGACTGATCACAGTTTTGAGGTGAGACTGGTTACTTGTATTTCAGATACAGAAAGATAGTAATGCATGGTAGCCTGAAGAGATACAGTGAACTCTGTGTATTATTCTATTCTTCATATAAAAGCGTTCAGCTTGGAGTAGTCCTGCAAAATTTCTCACTCATATGCTTCTTTCTAGTCATAAGAAATTATATACCTGTACATGGTATTGAAAAGTTCTTAACTTTGAATGTTGCTATGGAGAGAGAAATACCCATTCCCAAGAGGCAAAAAGATGAGAATAAAACAACCTGGAGCTGCAGACTCCAATTGCCATCTCAACAGTCTGTCATGCAACTCCTGGCTGTGTGCAAAAATGTGGTTGTTTTGTTCTAGCAGCACCTCTCTAATTCATGCCTCTGTTTGGTCACAAGCATGTTTTAGATTCACAATCAGTCCTCAGTTTCATAAAGTTATTCTAAGATCCTCTGTGCTCATCACAAGTCCAAATTCTTGCTTGAGCAGGGTAGTCAGCTCAGCTGCAAAGAAGAAAATGATACTGAAAAATAAATAAATTCTTTCATTTTGCCAGATCAGCTTGTAATAAGGTAGGCTGCAGACAGTTATCTGAAGTGTAGGTACTTACCATGTTGCTTTTTTGGCATTAGATGAATATCAGTTCATTTTAAATAGAGAAATTAATCTAAAGCTCTTCTCTCTAAGCATCAGGCTGGAAAAATCTGTATAATGAGTTGTTTGGTTTTTTTTGTTTGTTTGTTTGTTTTTTGAGATTACATTTGAGATAATCACTAAAATCAACTATTAAATGGAAGCTCCAACAGCTATCATGATGCACACAACAATATCAGACTATATATGTTATTCACTTCATGGTTTCACAGCATTTAATGACAGAAGAAAACATTAATCTCATCTGATATTTAGATAATAGGTCAGTGTACTGTACTTCAAAAGATTCCAATAGTTTTATTTAATCTCTTGCTTTTCCTCCAAGCATTATGAATGACAGGTAGGGTGAAAGAAAACATAATGCTTTGTAAGTGTAACCTGTTCCAGAAGTACACCAGTGCAGCTCAGAGAACAGCTTATTTGCCACTGACAACACTTCTTTACTTTTGATAAAACTCCAGTTCTTGAGATAAATGTGAAAAACATTTGGGCAATTGTGCGTCATCCTGTGTGATTCAGGCCAGCAACCCACTGCAGAACAAGGCTTTCACGGCAGCACAGGCATCAGCAATTTGCTGATATCTTCTCTAAAAGCTTATAGAGCTTTAGTGGCATAATTGCAGTTAAAGAAGAAAGATGTGCATTTTTTTTTTTTTTAAAACAACTTGGAGAAAAGATCTTAGAAGTAGTAAAAATTACCACTCAAAAATATGACATAAGATACAAAATAATACTACACCAAATCATAAAATAATAGAAACATTATCTATTATAGCACAGAATAAGAAAATCATAGAATCGTAAAATGATTTCGGTTGAATGAGACCTTAATTATCATCTGGAGCCTTTTCTCCAAGCTGAATAAGCCTGACTCAGTCTGGCTTCATAAGAGTGATGCTCCCACCCTCTATTTATCCTCATGACACTCCTCTGGACCTACTCCATTAGCTCCACATCTTTCTTGAGCTGAGAGTTCCAGGCCTGGACACAGTAGTGCAAGTGAGACCTCACAAGGGCAGAGTAGAGTGATCCTGCTGGCTGCTCCTCTTTTGATGGAGCCCAAAGGACACTTGGCTTGCTATGCTGAAAACACACATTGACTCCTTATACTGAGCTTGATGTACTCTTGATGCATCCTATCATCAAGTTTTTGGGTTTATTTTTTTGTTTGTTTGTTTAGTTTTGGGTTTGGTTTGGTTTTGCTGTTTGTTTTTTTTGTTGTTGTTGTGGTTTTTTGTTGTTTTTTTTTGTGGGGTTTTCTGTTGTGTTATTTTTTCTTTGTTTTAGGTTTGTGCAAAGAAGTGTTGTCAGGATGCCCAAAATTTTGAATCTGCATTTGTGTTATAGTATAGAGTTTGAAGTCTATCCACCATCTGATTAGGATCATCCCTGTTCCTGTGTTCAGAGATTAGCAGAATGAAAATGTACTTGTTAACACAGATATATCACTTTCGAAGATATACTTCTGTGTCAGAATGATTTTCCTGACTATTGGGATTTTTCTCTATTTCAACATTAGTCACCTTTCCTATGTCCATCAATGCTGTCATTCTGTCATAGAAGGCCACCAGATTGGTTATGCATGACCTTCCACTGGTGTAGCAGTAGTCTTGGACTACTAGTAGTAGTCTTGGATCACATGCTCATTCCTCATGTGATCAAGCATGTCATCTAAGAGGATCTGTTCCATGATCTTCCCAGGAACAGAGGTGAGATTCACCAGCCTGTAGTTTCCCAGGTCCTCCTTGCACACTTTCTTATAAATAGGAGCAATGTGACCCTTACTTATCCCTTCTAAAGAGCCAGCACCTCTCAGAGGTGGTAGCCCAGTTATGGGAGTCATCCCACCAAGTTTCTGTGATAGCAACAGTGTCATAACTTTTCACGTGCATCAAGGTTTCCAGCTTGTCCCGCTTATTTCTCAGGCATATACAGTGCTTTAAAGGCATTTCAGCTGGGGTTTCGTATTTGAGCAGTGTTGAAAAGTGTATCACCCTGTCCTTGTTAATGAACATGAAATATATAAGTTACAAGACTTTGCAAGATCTTGCCAGGCTTATAGATTTTCATAAGTTGTCTCATCATCAGAGAAGTGTTTAAGCAACTCTAGAAATATAGTAGTTGTTTACTTGCATAAGAAAACAGCTAAATAAAATTCTAAGTAAAATGTGATCTCTTCTAAAAAAGCAGTTAAACTGCTTTAATAGCTGTCAAATGTTCCGCTACAAAATCACAAGCCATTTTCTAATGCCTTTTGAAGCCCATTCTGCCTGCAGCAGTACTGCTAGTGATGCATGTAGAAGATAGATTGTGTGCCTCATTAGGAGCAACTTTACATCTCAGATTCAGACACTAATCTTTCCATATCAGCCACAGTTTCCTTCTTCTAAGAATGAGCTGCCTATTTGTCAAGCAGTTCTTATCGATGTTCTTTTGGTTGAGCAAATATCAAACAATATAATCTGTCTCTTGAAGATTAAACAAATAAAGTTGTGTTTAGGTATCTCCTGAAATAGGAAGGAGAATATTTATCTCCTAAGGTTTTATAAATACTTCAGTTAGTCATTGTGCCTCAAAAGCACAAGGGTGTCTGTCATACTCTAGTGATCCTCGTGCTCTGACATTCCTCATATAAACCTCCTATTGGAGCATGGCCACATGTGAAACTTCAGCTTCCTTCAAAGGCTAGAGCATTGATTTTGCAACTGAGCCTTGATACCTAGCAGAAGATATAGAATCATAGAATATGATAGTTATAGAATATTAGTTACGTTGAGAGCACTCTGTTGGGAACTTCTCTCTCTGTAAATCACAAGTCATACAAAAGCAGCGTTTGGCTGAAGACATGTTTAACTCACTTCATTTTATTTCTGATAAGGCAGTTTTCACCTCAGAGCTCTCTAAAGATGTCTCAGGGCCCAGAAACACAAAACGTTTACTTGGCTTTGAACACAAAGTAGTACGTTAGCCCTTAGTAGATCCATTTTTATTTGACTCATTCTGAAAGCTGACAAGATTAAACACACCTCCTTTGAGCAAAGCACAGGGTTCCTGATGACAAGTTCACTAAATGGAAAAAGAATATAATCAAATGAAATTCCAGGTGATACCTGAGAAGATGTGACCATTTGATTTGCTTTCCAGTCATCTGGAGCTTTGATGGCTGCCAAATTTGGCACCTCCTTTTCCCCCAAGGTTCTTTTTACTTCCTTTCAGTAATTCCCCTCATGAATTTACATCAAAATTCTCTCTTCTTTTTTCTGTTGTGCTGTGACATTTTTAAAGCTGTTATAATATTTTGCAAGTCATGTATCAAGAAGAGCATTTGCTATTTACATACCTTGGAGAAGTTGCAGCTGATTAGCACACTTTTAGTTTCCACCCAGGGAGGCCTCATGTGACTGCTGAAATGCACAGATGGAGATCTGTCATAGTGCCCTGTTTAAATCACCTCTCTTCCTTTTGGCCCGGTTGCATCACATTTTCCCACTATACTGTGGGGTTTTTCTGACAGACAAGATGATGTTAATCACTGACACAAGGTTGTGGGGCAAAAAAATGGGACAGTTTATGCCCAGTGCTCTACTTTGTTGTAGCCAAGAGTTACAACAAACAAAAGCATGAGGAAAATGAGGGTCTCTCTCCTACAGATAGAGCTATATAGTTAGTGAGATAGCAGAATGAACAAGAAAAGCTGCTTAAGGAAAACAGGGAAGGCACCTACCTTAATGACACTGACTCCATCCAGGAAAATACAGACCAGTCTTTCTCTGGGGTTAGGATTTCGGTTTACTTCTTGCTCTTCCCATGCCTGTGTACCTATACAGCTGTGCATCTGCTGCTTCTGAACAGAAGTGAAAATGATACCATAAGACATTCCCACTGTCAAAACAAGAAAGTTTTTTTCCCAGTGATATTTCCAAGTGTATTACAGAGCCACAGGGTTCAGAACAAACATCAGGAAGAAAAAAATAAGAAACATGGTAACTGTTTATTCTGAAATCAAGTGAAGTATAAAACAATAATTGCTACCTTTCTTCTTTGAAGTTGTTTAAATTTAGCCTTTTATTATATAATACCAATATATTTCACACACAGACAAACACACACACACAAAAGCATTAGTATCAGTATTTGTGCAAGTTTGTGCTAAGAGATTCATTCCAACTTTGTCCTAGTTATAAAGCCACTTCAGATAAGGGTAGCCTAGTTGCATCTTATTACTTCTCTAAAATAGCACAAAGTAAGGCAGAAAAAAAGAAAAAGGACCAAGTAAGAAAAGGGAATCTCTTCCCTGGAAAAGCTATCCAGATGCAGACAACAAAAAGAAACCGAACCAAAAACAAACAAAAACACAAAAGAACATAAGTCTGAAATACATACGAAAATGTACCTGGATTCTAGAATTTCTGCAGGTCTTCTGTTTCTTTTCTCAGTCCAACAATTTCATCTGTGCCAGATGTAGGGAAATAAGTGCAGGAGGTTCCAGAGAAACTATTGATAAAACCAGAAACTTCAGAAATGATAACTGCACATCAGAATTGCATGAAAGCTGAGTCTTAAAATTAATTTTAATTAAAAAAAAAATGTAAAAACTATGTTTAAATCAAAGAGTTTATAATGTAAATTTTTTTTGGTGCTTTCTGCAATAAGTGGCCTAGGAAGTAGCAAAATTCCGATCAAATATACTTGGCCCAACTCAATAGATTAATAATTAATAATTTGTTTCTTCTAAGTAAATTCAGAAACCCTGAAGTTTTTCTGGATGTTTCTGTCACTGGTGAGTTAAAAAAAAAAAAATCTTCCTTCCAAAGTTGCTTTTCAGAGAGCAAAAAAGAGGAAAACACTTCCAGGTCTTGCCATGTAAATTTAGTTTCTTTGGGGGCATTTAGAGCATACATATTGAAAATAAAGGTTGAAACATTCATTTCCTTCCCGTATTTTTCATCTTCAACTAAATTTTAATATCATCATAAATATGACAGCAAAGATTCCACATAGGTATCCAGAAAATAACATTTTTCCTCAAGCGCATGATAAGAAGCATTAGACTTGAGTAAAGAGAATGCATATCTAATAGAAAGAAGCACTGCCAGGGGCTCCTATTAGTTGCTGCAGTAAAAAAAACAATCATACAAATTAAGGTCTGTATTAGCACAGATAAGCTGTTTTAAAAAAACCCTCCAAAAGTTACTCATTCAAACTCTCCAGTTCAGATAATAGAAGGGCCTGCATTGATCAGTGTGGAAGGTGTTTTTTTAAACAGAAAAATTCTTAATCAGCATGGGTCTGGAAGGATCCTGTACCTTTCAGCTCTCCTCATCTCTTTTGCAGTGATTCATTCCATGTACAACCCTGAAGGGACAGTTGCTTTACCAGACCACTGTGCACGGAAAGGATAAGGTCTCATAGAACATCACTAGTTGTGTAGGGCAAAACCAGTGTTCACAAGAGAGCTGCCTAAGCTACACAGAATGCTGTTGGGTCATGTGCAGTTTAAGTCCCACTTCTCCCAAGAATTTAAGCCCTGATTCTCAATGAGATTATGAAACATCAGGTCCTTTCAAACTTACTTAACTTTCCTTCCACATAGATGTTTAGAATGAGGACCCAATGCTGGCAGAGAGGCTGGGTGCCAGTGGTTATCTGGGCACCACTGGCTGTGAGAGACTGCATATCTCCAAAGCAATCACTCAAGAGGACAGGCTGCCTGGCTTATTCATGGGTCAATTCCCTGACTAGCCATAGCTGAGTCTTGCAGGATTTGCTACTCATGGGCATGCTTGTGGGAGCTTGTCAAAGAAGCACAGCCCTATGGCTCCCTCCCTGTAAGAAAAAGCATTACTAATGGCCTCCATGCACTTGACAGTTACCTATACGTTTTGCCTCTTTTCCTCTTACCCAGTGTGTCTGAATTGGGTGAGTCAAGCTCTGTTCTTTGGTACACTAGGCCAAAACAAAGGAACTGCAGAGACATTGAGAAGTTACTCCAGGTGGTATTAGAGGGTTAACAGAGCAAAACTTGCTTTTGTGCCTGTAGCTACTGCCACTCATCTGCTTGAGTAATAGAGCTTTAAACATTTAAGTGATAGATGGTGCGTGCCAGCTGTAAGCCAACATAGCAGGCTGTAAACACATTTTACTTGTTTCTCTCTTTGTTTTTTAATGTGCTTTTTCACAGCTGAGAACCTGCCACCTCCCCGGCATTGTATCACGCTGACATAAACAGGCCCAGCCAGGCAGGGTACAGAGGTGCAGTCTAATATGACTCACAATGTTCAGCATGTTTTAATCATCAGGCTTATGGTGCAGCTATGGTGAGCACCCAGACTGCGGCATTTAATCCGCTGCAAATGTTCTCAGCTATTTCTTCAGCTGGAACAAGCCACTCTTGTGTATCTGCAGGATTTTTTTCATTAAGACCCGTTGTGTGTTAGCACTTGTAAGTTTACATATCTTTCAGTAACAATGGCAAGAGAAATGTGTTTCCAAAACAGTTTGATCTGAAGCAGTCATATTTGTGGAAGTAGTTTGTTCTGGAAATTCAGGTACTTGTTTCCTCAAAGGAAACAACTTGAGCTGTCTTTGCAAATATATATATATGCACAGAATGCTGTGTGTATATATATATATATATATATATATATATACAAATATATATATATATTGAAATTTGATTTTTGTCTACATAAATTGTTCCCCCTGTAAGAAAACATATTAGGTATTCTTAAATCAGGAGCACAGAGGAGCTTCCTTGTTTCAGGTTCTAACTATGCATTTAAATGACACTCCCAACACAGTCACCCAGTATCAGGCCTCGTTCCATTTTTTCTCTGCCATATATGGCTGATTTGGTAGCGAACCCATGGACACAATACACAGACATCAGCAAGATTCCCTGATTGCTCTGAGCTGCCTCACCCATGGTCTCCATCTACACACTCTCTGTCCACAGGCCCCAGGTAGCATTTAAGCTCAGACCCTGAGCACTTTGCCTGTCTGAGTGGTCTTATTTCTAATTTGCTGCTGCTCCTGGCTAGAGCCTGGGTGTAGTCTATTTTTGCTTGTTAGAGACCCTGTTACAAACCCTAATGCTGCTTCCAGGTATGTGGGATAGTGCCATGATGAAGGTTCTCAGTTCCTGGTTCCTTTGGAAGCAGTTGGCCCTTGCTGCACCCTTGCAAATACAAAGCTGGCAAATGACCCTAGGGACAGGCTGATAGCTATTGCAGATAGGTTTGCTCTCTTGTTTGTCTGGCCTCTGAAATTAGTTTTATGAAGTTTGTTGGAGGAAAAGCTTTTCTTTCTAAGTAGCTACCTAGCTAAACAAAGTGACATCCAGTGACAGGACAAGGGAAAAAGGCTGCAAACTGGAACATACGAGGTTCCACGTAAATATGAGAAAAAGCTTCTTCACATTAAGGATAACAGAACATTGGAACAGGCTGCCCAGAGAGCTTGTGGGAGACATTCAAAACCTGCCTGAGTGCATTCCTGTGTGACCTGATCTAGGTGTCCCTGCTCAAGCAGGGGGATTGGACTAGATGATCTTTCAAGGTCCCTTCCTTCTGTGATACCCCGGAGTGCCCAAGTTCTGTGTTCAACTGAAATAATAAAAACAAAATTCAAGTAAAATAATTCACTCTCATTAAGCTAGCCCAACTGACTATGTATTGAAAGTAGATCTTCTTAATAGTTATCTCTTGTAAATGCCCTTTTCTACTCTTATGTATGTTATTGGTGATCAATATTACAACTGCTGACTTCTGAAATTGGGGAAAAAGAACAAAATACTACATCTGTTGACAGACTTAATTTACATGAAATTCCAGTGGTTACTGTTCCTTTTGCTCTTTGCTTTCTTAAACTCTGAATTGCTTGCAGCACAATAGGTTATTTAAACGCTGAGGTGTATGCTGCTTAACCACCCTCTCAATGGGATTCCAAAGTACAAAACAAATTGAAGTTAATTCTAATGCATCATCAGTGGCATTTATGATTTCTCCTTCCTACATCTGCTCTTGAAGCTTTTTGGGTCTCTCTGCCCTGAAAGCTTCTATCTGTAAATAAGGCTTGTAGCCTAGCAACATTGAGTGAATGCATTTCCCTTGCTGAATAATGTTAGGCATAATCAGATCAGCTTGTTATGCTATCTGCAGTATTTATGCTTCAAGCTGGAGACAATTAGAAATATTCCACATATTATGGGCATTCATTTCAAATTGGAAACTTGTTTTGGATCCACCAAAATGTCTCTAGACAAACAAAATAAACCAGCTCCTGAACCAGAGAGTCAAAATTAGTTGATTGAATAATGTGACCCCTTAGTGAGACTGAAGACACCATCTTGGAGTGCCTTACTCACCAGCACAGACACCTAGATAATTTTTCATTACCTTGGAAACCTGGAATATAGAGAACTGCCTTTTAGCACGAGACATTGCGTTAGTCCCTAGGCAGGAAATAAGCCCATAGTAATTGAGCAAGCATCTACAGAAACAGTCCGTACAATGGTCTCTGGTTCATAGCATTGCTTCGCTCTGAAGGGAAAACTTACTCTGTCAAGCTGCATTTACTGCAGTGTATTTCAGAGATGGAAGCAAGGCGTACCTTCTGCCTATTCTGTCATGTTTACATGCAAGGAGTACTACTGACTCTGAAGGGTGTTATCTCCTGCTCTTTCTGTGCCCTGTTGTGTTATTCACCCTAGCAAGAAGAGGGATGGCATAGGTCATCTTTGGCCCGTGCACAATCAAACAAGTTAGAGTGTGAAAAGCTTCTAAATTTCATATCAAAATTCCATCAGAGCAGGTTTTTCATTTTCTAGTCCTCTGAGCAGATACGTCATCTTCTTGAAGACTATTTTAGGTGAGCAGAACTTTACATTTTCCTGATGCTACATTTCTTCAGTATGAGGAAATCTTTCTTCTATGTCTTTAGTTGACCTTTTTAATCCAAACAAGTTTGATTGGGCAATGAGTGAATGGTTCCAGCATAATGTTATCACAAGACAGAGTCTGTGATTCCAAGTACAAAAATAGCTCTGGCCTTTTTCCTCTCTTCTTCCCTTCCATCACTGATTAGCTCAGACATTAATAGACAGCAAGAAATCTATTTTTATTTAGATTTTATAAGCTTGAGTACATTTCTGTCATTGGTAGTAATTTAGGTCTACGGTGGAAGAAAGCAAATGAAAGTACTAGAGAATTTGTGATAAGATTCAAACAGAGATTTCCTTCTGGTATTTTGAAAGCTTTACGTATCCTGATAAAATTGTTTATCAGGCTGTTCATGAGGCTTTGAATATGAAATTTTAGTTCATATTGACATAAATACTACTGAATCAAAATAACAGCTCCGCTTTTTTTACACAATCAGTTCTGCCTAAATAGCTTATATTGCTGAAACCTGGCACAGAATGTTTTAGATTCAGGGCAAGAGTTTGGTTTGGTCTTTGCCACAAGTTTATAGCACATATAACTGCTTCCTTAACTTGATATGCAGCCCGCCATGAGTGAGATCATAGGCTTATAAGACAACTGCACTTTTTTCCTGACACTTCATTCCAGGTTCTGGGAGCTAATGCTGTCTGCTGTAATTGTGCTTGCCATCGTTTTTTTTCTCACAAGGTGGAAAAGCTTTCTGCTCAGCAAAATTACTGCTTGCCACCCTGGGACAGACCAGAATCAGGGCTGTGCATGCCCTGAGGTCATTAAAACCTAGGAGTTAAAACCTGATCCTTGGGTAAAATGGGCATTTGGAAACAATTTCGCAGACACCCTGGAAGGTCTGTTTGCCTGCTCCTCTTATTAGCATTGCATCCTGCTTTGCCCAGAGCACCTCTCAGTGATTATGACTTCTCTCACTTTCAGCTATCCTTTCTCTGTTAACTGATGAGAGATCTTAGCACTGAGTTACCAGGGGAAGGCTGCATCCAGGCATCTCCTAAACAGAGGAAGATTCATCTGACCTTGAAAAAGGGGGTGGTGAAAGGCAAAAAGATGAAATCAAAAGAAATGTCTTGATGTAGTCGTAGGATTAGGAATAGGTGAGATGGTGAAAGATGATAGAAAGCAAAAGGATGGAGGCTTTAAGCACCTGCAGCAAAATGGAGGATGAAGGAACAGAACTGTAATGCAAAGGGGAAAAGATATAACAAGACTTGGTGTAATAACATGGAAAAATGACAGAATAGCAATATACTAAAGTGCTTGAGCAGAAGGCAATCAGAGACTGTTGATGCAAGGAAGGGTAAATGCTGTGAGTGGGAAGAAAATCAAAAGAGGAAGAAAAAGAAAGCTATTTTTGAGACATGTTCTGACTGCAAATGTAGGAATACCATCTCATCTGCTACATTCTTACTGATTTGCTTGTGGGGACCACAGCAAGGATCTCTCTTAAAAGGGGATATTTAAGATGATTTTCTGTTATTCCATTTTCACTACAGATAAGCTTTCATTGGTTTCTGTTTCTTTTCTTGTTTCTTAAAAGCAGATCACCCCCTAGTGAGAGTTTCTCCTCCCCTTTCACTGTAGAGAGATGGAGCTGGTCATATAGAGACCTGGCTGGAGGATGGAAGAAAAAGTAGTGTGATTGCAGGGGGGTTTCTGTTTGGTTGGTTTGCTTTAAGGAAACCATCACTGAGCTAAGCAAAAAATAAATAAATAAATAAAAAGACTTAATAAGGTTTTAATTGTGGACTGACTGAAAATGGAGACCCCTATGCCAGCCTACCTGGATGCAGTATTTTAAGTGTGTAGGACTACTGATGTGTTTCATTCACTAACATCTCAACCATACAGTAAAACATAAAAAGAAAGGGGTGGGGGGGAAACCTATTCAAGGGAAATGTGTGCACTTACAAGGAAGCACTGAGCAGGGATCTGCTGCTACAGAGCCTGCCTGAATAGAGGTTTGCTGAGACATTCACGGAGCTGTATAAAGCTGTAACCCTCCCAGCTGAAGGAGGACTGAGCAGTGCAGTAATGAATGATCAGTGCTCTGCTGCCTCCAGCTCCCCCAGCCCTGCCTCGTATTTGCAAGCATTCATTATTTTCTGGAAAGTCCATCGGAAGCGCACTCCTTCCTGATGCTGCAGTGCCCTCCAGTGCTCGGAGAAAATGCTGTGGCTGCCATTACCAGGAATCCAAAATACAGACACCATTTTATATCTTGTAATGAGTCAGAATTCTTCACGATGCTTCAGTGAAATTCTTTCTTGGGCTTCAAAGAATTAAGGAAACACAGCAACTATATCTAGCTGTTGTTTCCCTGTGTTGCTATTGATTTGGTCCAGTCTGAGGAACTACTCAGAAATACAGTTTAGTTTTGGGCCCCTCGCTACAAGGAGTATGTTATGTTGTTGCTCTACTGTTGCAGAGAAGAACAGCAAAGCTGGTGGAGGGAGTGAAAATGAGATACTGAGGAACTGGGGCTGTTTAGTCTGGATAAAAGGGGACTGAAACCTCATCACTCTCTGCAGTTACCTGACAGAAGGCTGCAGTGAGGAGGGAGCTACTCTGTCTTTTCCAGAAGTGTTAGGATGCAAGGCAGCAGCCTCAGGTTGCACCATGGGAAGTTAAATTGTGTACTAGGAAGAATTTCTTCATGGAAAGAGTGGTCTTTTCCAGACTCAATGATTCTGTTAAAACTTCTTCCTCACTGGAAACCTGCACCAGGGGCTACAGGACGCTAGTTCTCAATTTGCCTGTACCAGACACAAGATAATTCTGTGTCTACCTGATGACATGCTGCAGGGTCATACTCCCCAGCTTGTGATGCATTTTCTTTTCCAGGGTATCACTTGTGGTGCCTGAAATGTTTTCCATCATAAACAAGCTAATTAAAGTAAATTGTTATCGTCTCAGTGACAGATATTCCAAAAGGTGTCAAAATGTTCCTCTACAGAAAGTATTAATAGTGGGTTATACACTGTTGTTCAAGGATTGTGTAGTAAAGGTGGGTTTGTTTTTTTTTTTTGTGAACATATACGGTTGCATGCTGTTTTAATGGAAAATCATGACTGAGTGAGAAAGTTAGACAGTAAGTCCATTTCCAGTGTGTTGTATGCTTATTGTATGTTTCTAGTGCTGAGACTTAACAAATTCCACCTAGACCAGTGCAGATGCTTTCCTAAAAACAAGTGAGAGAGACTGCAAGTCCAGAACAGCTCAAAACAAATACCTGGCTGGGTTAAAAAATCTTGTGTTGGTGGGGCTTTGGTTCAGTAAACTGAAGGAATTCAGTTTCAAACTTCCATGAAATGTTGCGAAGAGCTGGATACATAAAGCATTATGTTACAAGAAATTAAATTTAACTGGAAGAATCAGCAAGGCACTCGGTGTATTTTTTTAGTCAAGAAGACATATTTTTCAGAGAAGTTGTCTGTTGAGCTAAATGTTATATAAAGAGTCTGGAGAACAACATCCCACACATCTTTTTCATTCTCTTCCAGATGCAGACTATCTGACAGCCCACCACAAAATCAAGGAAATTCAGGTAAGTGAGATGCATCCAATAACAAACAGAAGAGGGGAGAGGATGAGAGGGACAGAAGTATACACAAGGATGGAACTGATGGAACTAAAAGAAAGGAAGTCAGAGAAGACAGTAAGTACTTATACTCGAGGGATAGAGAAAGGATGAGAGGACCCATTAAATGCCTTGTGTTGTGAATCTACAGTCTTCAGTCTTTCTCTTCATTTTGCATTTGCAGAAGTATTTTGTAATATTATTACCAATAATCGAACAGCTTAGTCTTGCAGAGAATGGGTTAAAAAATACTTTTCTCTCTAAAAATAAGAGATTGAAAGCAAAAATGTGAACTTCAGCATTGATAACTGGTAGTGGTATCTTTTGGAACTGGAATTTTGGAATTTTCCCTATCATTTAAGGATGTTTCTCATTGTAGGAAGAAGTATCTGTGATTTGAAGGCCCTTTTTTGTTTTTGTAGGCTGAAATACCCTAAAGAGAGCCTAACATAAAGGGGCATGTTGGTGTTCACAGCTGATTAGGAGCATATGCTTGAGAATTGTAATGAGCTATATTTAGCAGGCAATTATGCTAGGCAGGCTGTCAAAACTCTTGCCTTATCTTTCTCCTGTAAGCCAAGAAAAAATGCAGAATCTGACCTCTAACCTGTGTTAGCTCCTGGGTCAGCTCACTGCCTCCAAAATATCCTCTCCTGTAAGTGGCCTCACCTTCTGTACTGGGAACTTGCAGCAGGGCTGGTTTATTATGATTCTACATACCTACATTTAAAAGAACTGATGGGAGTTTGCAGGATAACACAATCTGTCTGTTTTAAACTATTATTTGAGTGACTTTGACTGTATAAATCTGCAAAGCCATAAGGTTCCTGACCAGCTTAGGGACAAGACTGTTCTGATGCAAACTTGCAAGAACGTTAGTTATAAAGCAGCTCAAACCGTGGCTCAGTGTGACTGGTGGGATGCAAATGTTGAATAGCTCAGTAGTAAAGCTTCAAAAGAATACTTGAAGCATGTGCAAACCTTTGAAGTGTTTCTTAAATGGAGATTAGGCTACAATGGTATTTGTGAACATAGCTTTCAATAATTAACCAACTTTACCAGACCATAAAAATCAATACATATATTGTTAGCTGATTATTTGAAGAAGTTAAGGAACATATTCCTTTTTTTCCTCTTTTAAATATATATATATATATATATTTGCTAGTGAATACAAATTAATGCAATTTGTATTTTTGCATGTTATTACTCTAAAACAGCTTTGATTTGCAAAGATAGAAATCTATAATGTGAGCAATTAATCTCTAATTTTAAGCCTATGTCAATGTGCTCTAAGAACAGGCATTAACTGCATTAATGATGCAATGTAATAATGATCACTGGATTTAGGACAGATTATTCCTATTCAGCAAGATTGTTTTGTGGCTCAGTCTGCCCTTGCGACATCACTCTAACTCTGTGATCACTCTAACATAGTAGACAGCCCTGTTTTCATGCCTCTGGTCATGTTTATGTGTGAAATATTGAGTACACATCTTACTATTCAGATTATAGAGTCTTTATTTGATGACTAGTCTCTACTGAAGAGCTATGCTGATCTGTGTTAGTCTCATATTTTAACAATAGCACTCCAGGGATTATCAGTTGTTTTCATTTTCCTGTTGCAAACATACTACCATGAAAATCTGAAATTATCAGTCATTTTATGAGGTACCAGAATACCTCATGGAAACATTCTTTGTCTGAATATTTTAGTTTTGCACTGTTGAGATGGATTATCTGTCTTGATTAGACTTAACAATTGCCATAACAAAAAATGCTTTGTAGAAAATCTGAGTCTGGAAGAATTTAGGACTTAGAATGAAGTTTTAGAATTCCAGCTCATATAGTCTGTTGTTGTACTGTAGCAGGGAAGCATTTGCTATTTCATTACTGTTACAGTAGCTGAAAATCTGTTCTCACTGATCTCTAGAGCATTGGTAGTCAAATACTGCTAAAAAAAATAGGTTAGATATTCCATTTATTTATTTATTTTTGTTTCACTAGTTGTCTCTGCTACATATTTCTAGGTAGGGACCCAAGACAAAAACTATTCTAGATGTGAAAAATGTTCTCTTCTACATATTGGACTGTTCATACTTTCAAAAAAAAAAAATCCAGATGTACTGAAAAAACTTGATGTTGCAGGAGAAATGTCGGGTATTTTCCAACACTTCAAGCTCTTCATTATGACTCAGTGGCTAGTGGTCAGTCAACAGGCAGACAATAAATTGCAGTGCAGAATGAGAGGAATGAACCTCAGCTTTTATGACCAAAAACACACATTAGGAGTTGAACTTGAAAATTGAAAGTATTTTGTGACAAGCTTCATTTTAGTTCATCTAGTACAATTTTGGTGTTTGTTGTTTGCGCGTCCTCAAATCTTGAGATGCTGCCAAGTGATGCAATTTAGATGTTTTTTTCCAGTAACTTTATAGAATAGAGAGGAGGGATAAAATAATACAATAAACAAAAACAGAACAAAACAACAAAACCCTCAAACATTATAACATCCCTTTCCAGCTTACATTAAGTGATGTTTCTTTTCAGTGCATTGAAATAAACCAAATTCATCATCAGAATCCTGCAGTAGCTACTTTCAAAAGATTTTGCATCATGATAGCACAACAAGAAACAAGAAGTTAATCTTACTCTGCAGTGTCAGATGCAAAATAGCATATTGTTGTGTCCCTGCTTTATCTTCCAGAGTAATCTGACAGTTAAGATAGCTGTTTTTCCATGAAGAAAGGTTGAAGGAACTGGCCTTGTTTAGCTAAGACAAGTCTCCGGGGAGACCTCATTGTGGCCTTCCAATACTTGAAGGGAGCATATAAATAGGAGTAGGTATGGCTGTTTACAAGGGTGGATAGTGATAAGACAAGAGGTAATGGTTTTAAACTAGGACAGGGGAGGTTTATGTTAGATATTGGGCAGAAGTTTTTTAAACAGAGGGTGGTGATGCACTGGAACAGGTTGCCCCATCCTTGGAGGCATTCAAGGCCAGGCTGTATGTGGCTCTGAGCAGCCTGATTTACTACTTGGTGACCCTGTCCATAGCACAGTAGGTGAAACTAGATGATCATTGTGGTCCTTTTCTACCCGGGTCATTCTATGAGTCTATGATATTAAGATGGGAAATGGGAATTCAGACACTAGGTGGCAGCAAACATCTTAAAAATGAGTTTTGTCTGTAGTCCGTCCTGAATCTGACAGATCGTCAAATCGGAGAATGGTTTGTGTTGGAAGGGACCTCACAGCCAACCCTGTCCAATCCCACTGTCAAGGTCAGGGCTGCCCCCCACCAGCTCAGGCTTCCCAGAGCCCCATCCATCATGGCCTTGTGCACCTCCAGGGGTGGGATACCCATAGCTTCTCTGGACAGCCAGATTCACATTGGTCCACTTTACAAGCCTGTCCAGGTCCCTCTGGATGGCATCCCTTCCTTCTGTTGTGTCAACTGCACAATTCAGCTTGGTGTCATCGGCAAATTTGCTGAGGGTACACTCAATCCCGCTGTCTGTGATGTTGATAAAGATGTTGAAAAGCACTGATTCCAAGACAAACCCCTGGGTGACACAGCTAATGACTGGCCTCCACTGGACATAGAACTGATGCCCACAGCCCTCTGGCTACCACCATCCAACCAACTTTTATCTACCGAATAGTCCAGCCTTCAAATCCATTTCTCTCCTATTTAGAGGTAAGGATGTAGTGTGAGACCATGCCAAAGGGTAGTGACCACTCCAGGTAGACAACATCAATTGCCCTTACATTGTCCACCAGTGACATCGCTCCATGATAGGAGGCAAACAGATTGGTCAGGCACAATCTGCCCTTTGTGAAACTGCGCTGTCTCTGATCACCTCCATTTCTTGTATGTGACTAAACCTATCTTCCAGGAGGGTTTGTTCCTTTATCTTCCCAGGCTCACCAACCTGTAGCTCCTAGGTTCAGATGCTAAAGGGCTGTCTAACTAAAATACCAGCATTCTCTCAACCTCAAGATGTAATTCAGAGTAAGAGATTTCTTGATACTACTTTCTGGATAAAAATTAAAAAACATTCTTTTCCACCCCTCCTAATTTCCTCTCTCTCTCAACACTCCACCCCCCCCCCCCCCCCCCCCCAATTCTTCTCCCTCATATTCCTCTACTTAATTTTGTATTAATTTCATAATTTCATATAATTAAGTAGGACTGAGATCAGATGTTATCTTTAGATAAAGTTATTGTAAACAGATGTGATGACTTCTGCTATTCCCCAGTTAAATTTTCAGTCTTGCATTAAGAATCAGCTCATGCTGTTCAGTATCATCAAACTTATGTTTTCTCTGCTGCAGCAGCTTTATGTGCATATACATTCTTCCACAAATACTTCATCTGTCACTGCCTTTTCCCTGATCATGATGATGTCTACTGCTTTATTAAAATACTGCTATTTCAAGGTAACAAGCTACTAAAGAGGGAGTTAACCATAGACTTCCTACAGATTCTGGGAAGCCAGATGTTTCCGAAAGATTTGTTTTTCCTTCATTAGGAAAAAATGGTTAGTATACATTTTGTATGTGCCATTGTAAAGTATTCTTTCACTGGTCTGATTCATTAGGTAAACTATTTCAGGGCTATTTTTGTATATGTGCAGCTGTGAACTAAGTAGGTATGGGAGTGAATGTTTGCAGACCTTGAAACATTTGAAGACTTTGCTTGCTTTGTGAGTATGGATTTTGTGCATTGGCATACAGGCAGATCTTGTAACAGCACTGAAATACAGTGCAAGCTCAGTTCTGCAGAAAGCTCTTAAATCTGTTTGATCATTTCATAATTGTAAGGCAGACCTGCAGCCTGTTACATCACTATACTGCTCAAAGTGTATGCAAGAAAGTGTCCAGGTACAGCTTTCACCCAGCATAGACAAATGAATTCAAGAAATATCATTTTTTGCCAGCCTTTTGTGTCTTGATTCTTATCTCATGAGTTACTCATCAGTTTATTCTTTCCGGGTAAAATGGAGAATCTTTAGCTCACAAAGTGGGTGGAAAGTGAATACAGCAAGAGTAAGACCTGAATTAGGAGGCACTGTGAAACCAGTCACTTGCTTTTCTGCTCCAGAGGAATATCATCCATTTGTCTGGAAGCTGAGATTTCATTGTTTGGCTAAGTTCTGCTGGGTGCTCCCTCTCCCAGTCCATTTTATTTCCTGAACTTGTTTTCTAGCCTTCCGATCACAGATCTTTTTCACAAGCCTGTGCTCTATTTGGGGTTAATCTTTTCTTGCTTCCGGTTCTTTGACCTACTGTTGCTCTAAAAACATGAAGCATTTTCCATTACTTCTTTCCTCCTCCCTGAAATCATATTCTTCTGAAACATATTCCTTTTTCCATAAAAAGAGAAGCACCACATGAAGAGAATGCTTTAAAAAAGTCTAGCTAAATTGTTTTTGTTCTAATGAAATTACTGAAAATCCTAACCTCCAAAGAAACAAGACAATGCTTTGTGTTATGTTATGACTTAATCTAGGCCTTGGGAATAGCTCCCATAAGGAGCATAATGTCAAGCATTTAACAAATGTTTGAATAGTTACTTAGGGTCTAAATTGAGAGGCAGTATCAATCAATGTAGTATCTGACTTTCCAGCTACAAGGCCATTTCTAGAATTGCTGTTGCTCTGGAAGAAATGCAGGTCAGCAGCAGCAAATAAAACATTCTGTAAGACTACGCAATTAAGTGTTGCTTTTCTCCTGTAAATTAATATTTAGACTATGTGCTTTCTCATCACTGCAGCTCTGTTACTCTGCACCAATGTAGCTTCAAGAAATATTAGGAGACATCGCAGTCATTGCGAGCTTTAAATACATAACTATTTATATAAAAAACTATTGACATAGCTTGTTTTGAACCATGGATATGAGCTTTGCAGGGTTTGTGAAAGGAAGAAACCTTTTTGTGTTCAGCATGACCAACCAAAGAAAGATGTTTATTTCTCTAGCAAGAAAAGAAAAAAAGTAGCAATAATAAAAAGGCAACCTTGATTTTATCTGAATGTAGTGAAAGGTTGGAAACTGTTTGCCAAGTAAAGCTTGTTCCCTTACAAGGAAATGCAGTTTTGGGAACAAATAGCATTCCAGTCTTTTCCCCAGTGGGCATTATGCCATTGTACTTACAGACGATGTGTCATGGAAATGTGCAAGAAAGCCTGAAACAGCTAAGAAATGCATTGCCTGGTTATACTTTCTACTACTTAAAAGCTACTGCCTCCTCATATTCAACAAAAGAAATGCAAACAAGTGGAGGCTTTTGAATTACGTGATTTTCAGTTCAATTGACTTGATGTGAAAATCTATCTCTTAACTTTCTGAAATAGACAATAAATGCGAAATTTGTTCTCATTGAAATATTTTAATGCTGATACGGGGACTGTTAAGCACCTACTTTTGTAGCTGGCTCTCATGTAGATCACAGCTGAGATTTAATTATGAGCAAGGAACTCTTCCCAAATTAAAATCAAAACTTCTGTATTACTTAATGAAAATATTATTTCTAGAAAGGATTTGAAAGATTACTTCTTTAACTCTCCGTGCTTTTACACTAGGTTTAAAAATATACTTGAGAAAACTAATAGCAACTGCTCATTGTGTCTTACTTGCAGGATATTTATTATTAGTGAGGAATGTCTGTAATTAGATTGTTTTATAGTTATTATTGTTCTTAGATGAACCTTTCTTAGAAAAAAATAGTTCTTTTTAAAAAGTGTGATTTCTGCTTGGAGACATTTTGTTGTTCTGTGATAACAGCTGGTAGACATACGGTTTCAAGTCCACACGAGCATTTTTACGCAATCCATGATATTCCTGGGCAACGCAGTTCTTTTTTATAGTCCTCTAATTTTCAGCAAGCAGCAGAGAAGGTTACTTCAAGCTTAGATCTTAAAAATTGTTTTTTCAGACCTAATTCCTATTACTTTTCAGAAATTAAATGTTTCATTTCATCTCTCAAAATTACTGCCATTTGCTTTTCTACTTGCAAAACAAGTTTCCACGTAAGTTATTCCTAATTTCAGCGTCTTCTCTACCATCTTGCTAACAACTAGATGTATTTGAGATAAAGTCAACAGATGAATGAAAATGTGTTTTTGCTCATAGATACCACCCATAACACTCAGTTGCTTGTGGTACCTTCAGTGGCAGCATCCATGTTTTCCAAGTCAGGGAAGCACACACCAGAAAGAAATTCTTTCTCAAGTGTACTTGTAAACATTTGCTGAGTGAATGAGGAGGATAGTTTTGCTGACTTTAATGCCATAGAGCTTGTTCCCATCTCAGCTGTAAGAATGCATCAAATGAAAGAACTTTGAACAATGTGTCAAAGAACACAAGGAAGTGGATGGTTTTTGCCGAATAAAAAGGATGGTCTGTGAAGTGCTTTTAAATATTACATTTGCATTAAGCAAATCACAGGTTGCATTTAGCTGAACTTTCTAATCTATGGAGTCTGTATGATAAATCAACAATGCAGTGCCTGGTGACAGAAGTGTTCATACACAGGTACAAAGTATTAGCAGGCATTTGACTCCTGAAACAAGATTTCATACTAGCTACTGGAAAAGCACCAGGAGGAAGTCCCTGTACTTTCTCCACTTCAAAATGTACACAAACAATATCTCGCAGATAAGGTACATGTTAATTTATTTCGTAATTATACTATCAAACTCCCTGCACATTTTTCCTATTAATCCTCATTTAAATGTGGTACGACATAGCCAATTCTTTAAAGTTTTGCCAAGAGCAGAATAAGAATAGATGAAAGAGCACAAAATCCCAAGCTCGAAGTTCATATTTTCAGTGCCCTGCTTTATGTGGCATTCAAAGTCTTTGCATCTTCAAGGGAAAAAGTGACATGGGTGGACACTTCAACTGTCAGTACTATTTTGGGCCTAACTCTTGTATGACCTGCAATTATAACACAGCTTCCTTAGGAGGGATGTGAATGAATGTGATGTTTCCTTTTCCTTAACCTTAATATTCTCTTCAGCATTACGATATTTTTGTATATGTTAAGGACAGTATTTTTAGAGACATTCAGATGTTTATTTTGTTCACCCCCAAAAAGTTTCAATTCTATGAGAAATGGCTCTAATTGTCACCACGGAAGACAGGTTTTTGCTTTTAAAATGATTACTATTTGCTGGGTAAGTGTTTTAACCCGCATTTTTTTTTCACATGAGAAGCTAATTCTCATTACTGCTTATTATCTTGGCAAATTAAAAAATTCAGTTCAATTCATTCTGCTCTGATTTCATATAGGAGTTTTCAGATTAGGTCCCCTCATAAAGCAACTATGACTTTGCAGAAGTTATTCAAGAGAAAATTAAAAATAATAATTATAATAATAACCTAGCAATGTTCATAAGAAAAAAATTTTCTTCATCTGCAGCCTGCCTTCTGATATCCAAATTCAGCTATTCAGATAATCATAGATATCAAACTAATCAAAGGTGATTGAAGATGTTAATTCACTTCTCAGAGAAAAAAAGGTATTTTAAGATCTCTGATTCTTCTCCACCTTCTGGTACCAATGAGAGTGTAGTTAAGACAGCTTGCAGGATAGTCCTTCTAGGTAAGCTTTTTGAAAAGAAATAATGATTTATTCTGGTAATTTTTACACTCAACATCAACTGCAACTTACAAGGCAGTAAGTTTGAAAACTACCTTTGGTGCGTAAGGGTTTGTGTTGCTTGTGAATGTAACAACTACTGAGTATAATGAAGGCTTGAAGTGTCGGTACCAGGCCAGGATACCTTTTTTAGAAGGACGCTCCTTGTTCGTTCTGAATAAATTAATACTTTTAAACCAATCCTTTCAGTCATCACTCAGAGCCAGCAAATAACTTGTGAGGCAACAGTAGTCATTCTGTGACCAAATATAGCCTTAGGGCCTTGCAAAACTAAGTGTTCTCTTCCTTAGGTGTATCTTAATGGGCTAAATCAGCCCATGTTGCTTCCATCCTAAAGCTGGGCCCTATATTAAGGGTGTGCCACACCCTGGGAAGTGTTTGACAAAAATAGCAAGCTGTTGGCAGCCATCTAGATGTATGTGTCTCCAGGAGGCAGGGTCACAGACTGCTTGACAAGGTTCATATGGCAAATACAAAAAATACTTAGTCCTTTCATATTTAGCATTTCAACCAGTAGCAGCACTGTTACTGATTAACTACATGGCTGTGGATGATAAGGCTGCAGCTACTTAGGGAGGATCTAAGAAAGGCTTCCTTTAGGTGATGTTTGAGGTGAGGAGAAGCTGATGCCGTTCACATTCATATAAAATGTTTTCAGTCTTCATTTCCTTTCTCTTTTTCTTCCACCCTACAACACTGATAGAGTTTTACCTATGGCAGGATTCTGTCCTGGTAGATTTTTGTTTTGTTTTGCTTTTGTGATTTCCCTGGACAAGTAGATTATCCATCAAAATTCAAGTGCTCACAATTCCAGGGTTCACAATGTTCATAGCTTTCTATAGCCTCAGGAAAGCAGTGCAGTCAGGGAGGGCAGCAGCAACTTATTGCCTTAGGCAAGTGCTTGTTTTTTACCTCAGGTAGCTGAGCACAAGTTCTCAGGCAGCATCACAGATGCCTTTTCATTCTCTGAGGCAGCCTCTACAGCAACTGCAATATAATTAATATCAGTGTTGCCCTACATCCACTAACAGCTTGTGTTCAAGTAAGAAGTATTCAAATCTCTACAGAATTTATATCATTATGGGTTTGGTGGGGTTTTGTTTGTTTGTTTGATTTTTGCTCAGTCAGTGTTCTGACCTGACAAAGGAGTATAAGGAGAGCTTCATAAATAAGATGAAAGAATGCATCATTTGCATAGACAGGTGAGTTTTTAAGATTCAGTTAATAAGTAAGGGTTATTTCTCTTTATCTGTCAAAATTAGTTCATACTTATAGGTCCCTAGCTCGCTACTTAACGGTTTATGCTCTTTTGCCTTTTCTTCTCTGGTGTATCCATCACTAGTTCTCTCTGGTAGTTAAAGGATAAATTCTTCTAACAGGGAAAATGACTGCTCAGCAAATCAGCTTCCTGATGTACTAGCTGAAGGGGAAAAAAGTGATATTACTTTAAATGTTCCTATCATGTGCATATAAAAATTATTTTGAGACTTTTAAGAAAAAGAGTCTGTTTTGAGTCTGAAGTGAAGGAGACAAAGAAGAGATTAGAGCTAGTAAATTTTCAGACTACTTTTCTACCCTTTCTTTCACAGGTGTTCGTTTCTAGAGTCTGAACCTCTTTAGAGTATTTGTGCAGTATATGATTAAATGAGCAATGATAATGAAATAGAAAAGCCAGGGCTCCTATCGTTTGTGTATACTTGACCTTGATTTCCATATCAGTGTTAATATATGAACGTGTTTCCTGTGACCTCTGAGTCTTGCTGTCCACACCAGTGTTGAAAGCCAGTGTCCATTTTAGGGCATTCATTTATGTACCACGAGAAGCCTCAACTTGTTTCCTGTCTGACTGACTGCATCAAAAACATCCCTGCAAGATGTATTTTGTTATATGTTTTACAACATTATCCTCCCAATAATTTTCCACCCTAAAATTACAGATCTGCCAATAAAACACTGTTATGCTGTAACATCACTTTGATCAAACACAAACCTGACATTATCTGCTTGCCTAATTTCTGCCTATTTCCTCTGTCATATTGCGGGTAATCTAACCTCGCCAGTGTCCTATGAATTTATATGATTAAAGTTCCTTCCTATCTACTTTGCAAACACTGCAAAATATAAATGTCAGATTAATGATTCTTTCACTCTAATAGTGAAAACCACATGACTTTTTTAATTCTAATTTTAATTTTAATGGACAGGTCGTCATTTTTATTTTCCATGATTTTGTAAACAAACTGGTGTCCAAGAGCTAACATTCAAGAATTCAAATGATGTAATGTGGTACTCTTCCTGCATCATTTATATGTTCCTATGGTAGCTACACAAATATCTTCAAGCTGATAGGTTATTTCTGTAGTTGGTAAACTGTCAGAAACATTTTTATAAGTCTTTGATTTTAACATCAGTGGCCGCAAAGACATAGATTGTTATGTGCCAATTTTTGCTTCCTCAGCTGAAAGATAAGCTAATATATTATTGACATTGCATAAATCTCAGTCTCAACCAAGTTGCATTAAAGTTAGTTATTGAATCTTGGGAAATAAAAACACATTCTTCACTGTCATAGCAAGATAAATTACCTGTAAATAGTGCTGGTACGCAGAGGCTATCTTGTCAGTTTCTATATTTTCACATTTCTCTAAACACCTTACAGCTTTATTTTTAAAGCAGTTATGGAATAATTTGTAATATCTGTCTCTCTTGAGTGGTGTTTTGTGGAGACAGTTTGCAGTCAGCAACCAAAGGAATTTCAGATAAATCACAGAGATATCAGCAGTAATTATTATTCATTCATCAGTGAAAAATAAGTTCACTTCTGGAGCACATCCACTTTCTTGTCAGTGGTTATACTTGGACTGGTGGATGACTTGCTTAGTTCAGGTAGATTAATAGTATCTGCTTCTCTTCAGTATATGTAGCTGGTTCCTGGGAAGGGTAGCCACAATAACTCTGCTAAGATGAAAAGAGCCCATAAGTAATTTCTGAACTGAAATGAGTGGGGAGTTTTTGCAGAGCTACCTTTGAGGTCAAGATGCTCCCAGAACTGAACTCTTAAGCTGCACACCAGAACAACCAACTTTTCAATCTGTATAATTCTGTAAATTCGTATCTCATAGTGTTGAAGAATTTGTTTTCCACTTGATAAAAGTTAGAAGATCATATCACATCACCAATGCAGAAATACTCCTCTATGTCAATTCCAAAGTACTGTTCAATTCTTAACCTTCTCTCTCTTGTTTATTTTTTTTCTTGCCAAGGTATCTGGCTCCTTAAAGCACAAGTAGCTAAAGAGAGATTTGAAAGCAATATACATATGGCACTGCTTTGAGATTTTGTCCTTTTCCAACATGGATCACTGCAGAGGTACTGAACCAGAATTTTGGAAATTTACATCTTTCAGAGGATGAAAGATGATTATAGGCACTTTCTGAGAGTCTTGAGAATGCTCATTTTTTCCTACTGCTATGATTTATGAACCTTCTTATTCTTAACAGATGTGTCCAGATACACACGGAAAAAGTTTGACTTGCAAAAAGCATTTCTATTTTGAACTTTTTTAATGCTTCGTATATTATTTGCATGCAGAGTGAGGCCTCTGAATTAAAAGTTGCTCGTATTTTATTTTAAACACAGTTTTTGGGCTGGATTTGTCAGCACTACAGACCACTATATGTTTTGGTAAAATGCAAGAATAGCAAAGAAATTACTGGATTTGATGTAGACTTCTGAAAGAAAAATCCCTCTTCAGGGAAGGGATTCAGGGGTGAAGTTACAAATATTACATCATTTTCTGTTCTGACATGTCAGCTGTCTGCCCTGCTGACCCAGTTGCAGCCTTCACCCTTTGACATTTACCAGACAGTTGTTAAGCTGGTCAAATAGCTAGATTTCCCATTGGACATCTCCAGATCATCACAGATGCAAATGATAAAGTTATACTTGGGGAGCATTACTCAAAGCTGAACTTATTCACTAATTAGAATTTTAAATGTTTCATAGCAGGAAACTATTAAGAAAGTTCAGTGATCTGCTTGCTTACATGAAGAACCTTACATTTCATATACACGATTTAACCCTTAAATTAAGAAATTAGCCTACGTTACCTGTTGGTATGTATATGCAGAATGCTGACAAATACTAAGATGTGTGTGTTCACACATCAGAAAGGACTGAAATGGAAACAGCCTAAGGCAGCCCTCCAGTAAATTTATTCAGCAGGACTGTAATGACTCTTCAGGCACCAAAGTTTATCTGCAGTAAGCAGTGCAGAAACAGGGAAGTGTGTGTATTTAGTATGAAACCATATTTTCTTAATTATTCACCAGACTTCTGTAGCTGACTTGTCTCCTTCTAATGAGCACACGACTTCAGTAGTCATAGTTAACATCATGGATAGCTAACAGTTATTGTTAGATGCTGTAAATTTCATTTCTGTGTTTTTCTTGGGATCTGCTGTTTGAAAGCATGCATACAATGAGCAAAATGCAGATGCTAGATTCTATTAAATGTTGAAGCAGAAGCAAATATTGAAGTCACAAAATCCTTAATCTTGTGGTGAGGACCATTAGCTACATACAACATGGATTAGACCAAAGTCCAGTCCTGAATGAGAGATAAACCGCAGGGCATTTTACAGAGGCAGAAATCCCTTCAGTTGTACACTCACCTAGAGACCATTAGAAAAGAATCTCCCATACTTGTCAGTGTTCTTATTGAGGAGAACAGGAGATACGTAGAGAAAACTGTAGACCTAGTAGCAAGGAGTTGGCATAGAGACAGAAAGGAACAGGTGACAAGACAGACATAACTGCTAACAGGTACAAAACCTAAAAGTACTGTTAATTTTGAGAGAAAAACAGAGTTATCCTTTTTCACATATTCTAGAAATAAACTTTGTTTACTCGGGAACTCCGTTTTTATGGACTGTAAATGAAGTCTAGGAAATACAGTTTGTGTGAGACTCAAGACCTTTCTGATAGGGTCAAATGAGAGTTAAAGGTAATGTTCCCTGTACATGTCTTATTTTCAAATGTAAGAATAGCTCTTGTTTTCTAACTTAAACAAACTGTCTTGCTAAGCCTTTGGCTGTGTGCTACTGAGGCACTGTTTCTGCTTAGGGTAACCACATGAACTTCCAAGACAAAAGGATATCTTCACTAATATTAGCCATAACTGTCTGTGTTAGAAATTTTAAGTGAATGTAATTGTGCTTTTGTCCCAAGAATTTATCCACATCTATAAAGTGATATTTCTTTCAGAGGTCTGTGCCTCCATCCTAATGTGACAAAATTTCTCTGTCCAGTAGAAGGGCAGCCTGGCTTTGTCTGTCAAATACTAACTCACAATTTAGCTAATGAACTAAGGCAGTGATGTGCAGCACCATTTTATTGCCATCCAAGATCCATTCATAATGTTGTATCTGTTGCTTCGGGACAGTTCACTCAAACCCAGAGGCCCCACTGCACAGGCTTGCTAAAGACCCAGAAGCAATACAAGAGAACTTGCACACTGTGCATACAGATATTATACAGCCTGGGGGGCTATTTTAGACTGTGCATGTAAGTCATAAGGAATTAACTGAAAGTGAGCCAGGACATGAATGCAGTGCCGTGTCTGACATGGTATATAAACATTACAGAAGATCATGCACATTAGTTTACTGCATTTATTGCAGCTTGATGTATTGCCCCAGGGCACAAGAAGGGAAGAGAATGGATATTGTGACTAAGATGTTGTTCTAAGCATCAATTAACTATCATAAAGAAATTAGTATTGGAGTTTTGACATTATAGAGCATGAGAAAATCATTAATGTTGTTGAATATCTAAGAATTCTGCCCAAGGAATTGCTTTCAAAATGGATAGGCTAGAAGTAACAGAAAGTAAGAAACACAAGACTACAAGAAAGATCCTACTCAGAAAACTTCTATGGCAGTAATCAAACCAAACAGTTTTAAGGGAAGGATGCATTGTGGTCTATGACCAACATAGTATTTAGGGTCTTTTCATTGCACAGCTGAAGAACTCTATGTTAAGTCTAACAAAGAAAGTGATCTGAGCATTGGTCATCACACTTATTTTAAATGAGATTATGCTGTCTTATACCTTGTAGCATTTATTCTCTACACAAAGGGTTCCTAATATCCAAATGGAAGCAACAAAATGTAGAGGTGAAACACATTGCTTCTCTCTGTCTCTCTTTCACAGAAGTTCTGCTGTTCCTTGCAAGTCCAACAAAAATAGATCAAAGAATTTAGCAGCTATTCAGATAAACAGAAAATCAGAGTAAAAAAAAAATCAAAAACAATGAGACAATCTGATGGGCACATTCACAGGGGAAAAAAAAGAGCACTGAAGTGAGATCAGAGTGGATTAATGATGTTTATCTTTCACCTGCATTTTCAAGGTGAACCTTTGATTGAAGATCAAAAACATTCATTTTCACTTAACACAAGTCTGAAAATGATGCCAATATTAAAGTGAACAACATATTTACGATGTTTATTTCTTTTGTCTTTGGTGGAATTGTCTGTTTTAGCCTCTTTTGTGGCACATCCTTATTTAAGTATCAAGAAGTGTCCACTCTTTAGCATTTGAAAAATAAACAGTTTTAACCTTCACTAGTTGATGTATATTTGCTGTGCCAGATATCCCATGCCAAACTTTCCACCACTGAACCTGTGATATAAATGAAATAACTACAGTTAATTTAGCAAACCTATTTCCAATTTATCTATGCCAGAGACAAAAATTCAGTGTCTTGTTCGGTGACTCTTTCCTGAACTGGTCGATCTTTAGTTATGAAAGCACAAGTAAAATGAAAGTAGTCCTACCTTGGTACATGGCCAGATGTCACATAATTCTAGATCCTCCTTGTCCAGGTGGAAATAGATTTTTACAAATTATTATGCTATAATAAATCACATAAAGTATCACATGTGACAAGTGAAATGCCCAAGAAAGGAGACTAATAATAATAATAATAATAATGTTGGATTTTATGGAGTTATCTGCATCTGGGTACAGTATTTTGTGAGAGAAAAAGTAGGAAGAGAAAGTGTGAGCTCATACCAGCTTCCAGGCTCTCTTGAACTGACATAACTCTAAAACTGCCTCACTGAATTTGGTATGGATTTAACAGATATTAGGAAAACCTCTACCTATTCCCAGTCTTCATTTACTGGTAGTTAGAAGTGATATTCTAAAGTGCAGTTTGTACACAAGTCTTTCCTTTAAGCATACTGCAAATACTGCAGTGTTTATATAAGTATTATTCTTGTGATTATAGCTTGATAAAGAGCAACACAGAGTGGCATCCAATCTCCCTATGAAAGCATTATTAATTTTTATCTCATACAATCCATTTTGTACATCCAGATCAAAACCTAGAAGATACAGTTTCTTCCTAACTTGAAACTTGAACTTCATTCCTGAAAAATGCTCTCATTTTGTTTTTCTTCCTGCAGATTAACCAAAGGTTACCCCAGAATGGTAATGGAAATGGCTAAGCTCTTTTTATAAAGTAAATAAGAAAAAGAGGAAGCATATAGCAAAAGTGGATCTAGATAAGATGCCATTAGTAAATATCTATAAAGTCACTGGATCCTCACTTGACCTGATCCAAAAATATTTCCTATTATTAAAAGATCTTTCCACTTCTGCAAAAGAAGAGCTCAGTGTAACAAAAATCCCCAGAACTTGCTAGTCATTGGAGCACAGCCAGGGAAGTAGCTACTTCGTTTAGTTACGTGCCAGATGGGGAAGAAAGTCCATAGCTCCATTTCCCCTTATTGCTCCAGTCTTCCATGTGGTAATAAGCATTTTGCTTAATGAAAGCTTATTATCTTAAAGTTTCTACTTTAAACATTTGGATAAAAAATTCTCGTTCTTTTCTAATCAGAAAAAAAAAAAAATGCAACAGTTAAAAATGTTGACTCTTTCATGCTACTTCAGACTAGTTAGTCTGATCCAGCAACCCACAGAGTAAACCACAAGACACTTTACAATATGTCGCTACAGACTATTCTACATAATAAGAAACAATACAGTGCAAAAAGAGGTCAGTATTGATCCACAAACATAGAGCTTAATATCTTCCCTTGATCAAATATGGGATTTCATTGTTTAATGCAATTGAATTTCTAAATGCCTTTTATAATATAAATCACTTATTTTAGTTGAATGTTGTCCTTTGTTCAGTCAAGATGGCAGTATATTTTTTTACAGAAGTATTTAGAAAATGGAATTTTAATTGACAGTCAGTTGATGATTTTCCTATGAGAGAATCCTGAATTAGAAGGAAAACAGGCATATTGACCTATTAGGCACCCATTACTGTATATCACAGAAGACAGAAGGAAACTCTTAGCTAATGTCTTAGCAAACCAGTGCTAAACACAAGTGCTTCTATTGTAATACTACAGCTATTTTGGTGGTAGCATCTAACAAAGCTTTGTGTCTTCTGTGCAACCACTTAGCTCAGATTTTGAACAGGAGACATTTTAGTTCTGGAAAACTCATGTTATAAAGATTCCTTTTGATTTCTGTGCATTTGGAGAATTTATTAAGAAATCTTGTGTCCTTACAGTTGTTAACACTATTTGAACATGTTTCCTCAGAAAATTTGGCTACCTCTTAATATAATACCAATTTTTTCTTTTTTAATAATTAGCATTTAATATTTTCTTCTGGGTAGATATGTTGAGTCAGCTTTCCTCTTTTGTTAGTTTTTAATGGCCACTTATAACTGAACTCATAATCTGTATTTAGTGTTCTACCTTAGGAAGTCATATTTTTGAAACATTGAAAGATACAGAAACTTTTAAATTCCAGGGGACAAATGAGAGGTCACTGGAAGTGCTTTTAGGAAAGGAGAGAGAAAAAACATACAGGTGGGGTCCTAAAAAGAATTTAGACTTATTTAGATCCCTTCTAAGTTTTTATTTTAGGCCCTTCCTTCTGTAAAAGTTTTGTGTTCACAACCATGACAAAAAACAGTCATATAACATGATGCCTGGACTCCCAGGAATAGATTTCATTAAGAAAATCCTACTTCACAAATGTATTTTCTTCCCAACCTTCATGCAGTTTTGATGAGTAATAATTACGGGGTTTCTCAAGTTTTGTGTTGTTACTTTAAGTGACATTTTGTGATACACTTCCTTTAGTCACTGCTCTTCTAAGGCAGTGGACTAAAGATCCTTAAAAAACCACTGATAGTATTTGATAAATCTACCTAACTGAAATAGACTGAGCTACCTGTGCATGCAGTATGATGAATTTCAAGTAAGTAGATTCCAGCTCTTTTTCACATAATAAATTTCCTTTGTGTGGGTAGAAGTAATTCTATGGATGTGTTATTCTGAACTTAGGGACTTATAAATCCAAATATCTTAGCCCTGTAATAATAGAAAAAGCACTGAAATAGCTTTCCTCCATAAAGAATAAACAACAACAACAAAAACTCTACAGCTTTCCTAATAACCCTAGAGGCATTTTCTTCATGAGCACTAATATTAATTTTCTAGCAGCATTTGTAGAAAGGTAAAATGCACATTTGTCTTGAAAACCTCATCACTGCAGTTCTAGTAGAGCATTCTTCAGTGGTCATAATTTTGAACCTAAAATAAGTCTTAAGAAGAGGCCCTTGAATCATCAGCAAATTACAACATTGACATTGCTTAACTCTCGTGTGTCACTTCTGCCCCTTTCACCTCTTCCCCCAGCGACTAATATTCCCATAGTTTTCTTTGGCATGCCTGATAGACTATTCACCATTTTCTGTTCTTCAGTCTTCTATAGGTTTGGGAAAAAAGTCTCATTTGTACTGCATGGATATAAAATCAGCCATCAGCAGATCCACAATTATCATCAACAACCACTTGCATCTGAAATGAGATTTATTAGTTCTGTATGAACTGTGCAGTGTATTAAGGCCAAAAGATTATTCTTTTGGCTGTTGTTACTGCCACAGAAAAGAGCACTTTTCAATGAATCTCAGAAAGGTTTTTTGACTGGAAAACCTGAAGTTCCTACAGTCTTTGTTGTTGTCATTGTTGTTGTTCTTTTTTCAGTTTAAAAGCAAAAAAAACAAAAAGTAAATCTACAGTTTCTTTTAAACCCGCTCATTCAAACTAACATAGGTAATTTACAACAGAGGAGGTAGACAAGCCCCAGCCATAGTCCACACATGCAAATAACATGTCCTCCTAATGTAATCCCACAGCTGCACCAGATGCTCAAGGAGAAAGTGTGGGAACCAGTTATATCTAAAATAATCTTGGTATAACCTCCTGTTTTCTTAGTGCTGGCAATGAACAGGCATCTTCAGTAAGAGGCAGCATCCTGATCACAGTGTTTAACAGGTACCAGGTACCAACATTATGTCGAGTGCGTCTAACCTGTTAGCCACTTACATCTTCAAGCTGGGCACAGAAGAGAAGACAAAAGGTGACAAAAGGGAAGATGAGTGTGGTACAATACCACTTCATAGTGAGAAAGAACTAGAGACAGATATGGGAGCATTTCACAGATGTGAGAGTTGGGAGCTGTACAGAACCTTTTTAGCCTTGAATCCCTGCTCTCTGCCAGCTTAACTTCAGAGCTGATGTATGTCCTGCAAATGCAGGGTGGGTGGCAGCCAGAGAGGGGATGCCAAAAGTCATTGAGTCCAGGGTTGCACTGCAACAAATGCAAACAGCAGGATTTTGGGCTCCCTGAGGAGGTGTACATGAGCCAGATGGAAGCACACAGGAAACAAAATCCTTATTTGTCACTGTATTCTGACCCATTACTTATCATTTTTAGGGCTGTCACAATTTGCAAGACAGTCTCATTTTTCAGCTCCTTTAAAGTGCAAAAATTAAACCTTTAGGCTGTTGCAAGTAAGCCCAATCAGTAAATAATAACAGTGTTGTAGCTGAGTCAACTGATCTGATTATTTCTTATAGCTTGATAGGAAGTCTAGAAATCCACAATGTATGGGAAATTAGTAATCACAGCCTGAACCTCTGATTAATCAGCTGAGGCAAGTGTCAGTTCAGCTGTGGGAGCACAGGTGAGAGTAATTTAGCTGTGCTCCTGGAAGGGGTGGAGCTTGACTCCACCTCCTCTAGACCTCATTTAAGGGCTGACCACCACTAAGGCAGCATCTCTTTTGAGACTGCCCCTTGGTGGAGATTGCCTCAGCAGTTCCCAGCAGACTGAAGGCTTCCATATGGGTGAGTTTTTCCTGTAAATAACCTTTTGTGTATTTACAACTACCATCTTTTCATTATTTTCGCTGTACACACAACTGCTTACACAAGACATCACCTTTTTATTATGGAGAAAGAAACAGGATATCTCTGGTTAAAATTAGTTCTTCTTTTAGATGTTCAAATTTAGATGTTCAAATCAGGTAACCCTGTAACTTGAAATAATAGTAAACACTGAGGCATACAATCCTCATTGTTCTTTTTGTGCATTCATGGCATTCATGGCAGTAAGAGATGGTGGTAATATGTATTTGAAATATATAAATTGTACCAGGAGAGGCTCAGTTGGGGTATGAAGAAGAATTGGTCAAGTACTGCAATAGGCTGCCCTGGTGGAGGCCTCATCCCTGGAATTATTTAAGAGACTTGTGGACATGATTCAGTGATAGGACTTGGTAGGTCAAGCTGATGATGTGATGGATGTGGTGATCTTAAAGGTCTTTTCCAACTGTGGTGATTATGTGATTCTATGATACACCAGTTCTAAATACTCAGTTCATCCATGTTCTTGATGGCAGATCTAGTTCTACTTTATGAGAATTTAGATTTTACTGTTTGCTCATATAATGCACATCAGTTGTAGAAATGGCATGCCACAGTATCAGTAACATTTATAGCCCTTCCTGAGTCAATATATATATATTAAATATATATTTATATTCATTTACGTATTTATATACTTGACCACACTGTTGTGCAGGTAGAAGCAAAATCACATCTGTTTTTCCCCCTTCTACTGTGCAATTTGGAGTTTAGATCTAATACTGTACAATGTTTGCCAATTAGCATTGTTGTCCTGTGTTCTTTCTTCTTTGAATTTTCTCTTGAAACCCAAGCTTTCTGTCCATTGGAAGAATGCAGGTGTTGGCACTGGGCAAGTGAGCCATGGGGATATCACAACAATGAGAAACACTGACTTTCACTGATAGATAATTTTTACATTTAGTATTTACTATGCAAGCACAGCAGGCGCCATCTTGCTCCTCCTAGTTACATTCTTACAAGCATATATGTTCACTGACCTCAAAGATCATAGACTCTATAGACTGTGACCATATGTTGTATACTTCCTATCTTGAGCTAAGGAGTGTTGCTAAGAATGCTGCCTTGGGCATTGTTTTTTTTTCCCCCTTTTTACTTCATGCTCTACATCCTCCTCTCAGTTTTGCTGCTGTTTCCTGACATCTTTCCAGCTTATCGATGTTTTCCACCTAATATAATGCATAGGTCTCGGTGTGATTACTTAAATAGATTAAAAAGGAGAGATAGAGAACCAATTCAGACAGAAGCACCTCAGAAAAGATGAGCAAATACTTATGTAGCAGTCATACTCTTCTTCAAATGCAACTTGACTTTGCTTTTTTCTCAGACTTAGGCTTTTCTTTCTCTTCTTATAAGCATAATTCATAATTGCAATAGCTAGAGATGCAATCCTTAAACAACTCAGTTTTTATCCAGAGAGTTGATATAAAAAAACAGTAATTTTAATAATTAACTTCTTTTGCACTTCGTGATATTATTTTCTGTTGATGCTCATTAGTCTTAAAACTTTTGTGTGTTTTCCTTCTCTTCATTGCCTCCAATCGTCATTTGTGTTTTAATTAATTGGGATTTTTTTTGATATTTTAATTCAGACCAACCATTACAAAATCCATTACATTTGAGAATTACATCAAGTTAGTGAATAAAAACATCTGGGAAGAATATAAAGAACACATGAATTATCTCCTTGTTTGTCTTCCAGTTTTGAAAAGAGTGAAACTGCAGAAGGAATACTCAAAGTGAGGACTTTAAAGAGCCGGATTACTCTTTAATAATATCAGCTCTGGATTTATTATCAAGATAATTAGAATTGGTGGGGGAAAAGAAAAATGGCAAGAGATTTCCTTAATAGCAATGAATGAACAAATAACTGTTTTCTGATATAATAACAAGTCTTATTGTAAAACCATTGCACAGAAGGGAAGTGTAGATGTTTAAGGTGAACAGTATGAAGGATAATAATATTCAGAAAAAAAAAGTGATTTTTTTTTTTTTAATCCTTCTGAGCTGCATTGCTCCAGATAAGTTTTGGCAGGAATTAGAATAGAATAGAAAGAGAATGGTAGAAATTCATACTTATTTATTGTTTCCCATGGCTCAAAATAGCACTCAATGGTTGAGAAGTGATGAAAATAGGTGGAGGTGACATCACCCAGCTAAAATGTCTTACCTGCTCAGCATCCAGTCATTTACAATATGAAAATTAATCTATGCTGAAACGATCACATTGTGAACAACTGTTAGTCACTGAAAGCTTTAATATGCATTGACACATTTTTGCTAATTAGAAGGAAACAAATAACCTGTTTACTCCGGCAGATTGTGGCATGTCTTAAATATATGCATAGAAGTGGAAAAGAAAAAGTTAAAACATAAATCCTGGTCTTGACTGCATGGAAAAAGTAATCTCGGCATACATGATGATGTGATATGACTTTAAGTCAATAATGGAGAGAGAAAAATCATGTGCTTGTGGCTTTAACTGCCATGTTTTGTTTTGGCTTACCCTGTGTTACTTTAAAAGAGCTTTTGGTATGCACAGCCGTGCACCTTGGCTTCAGCTGTAATGATACTAGGATAACTGACAAAGTCTTGTGGGGAAAACTTTGTTTTTCCTAGATCTGATTCATAAAGAATAGTTATGGCTTCATGCAGTCATCGCAACAGATCTTGTCTAAACAGTGTTTTAAACTGTCTGCTGGGACAAGCTTAAGTACCACTTGAATGCAGTGTTGTGGCCTCTCCAATCAAATCAAAATAAATTAATTAGGTGAATATCATTGGTATATGCCCTTCCAATATGGCAGTTGTATCTTTGCTCTGTGTATCAGAGATTTGTGCCTGTGAATGAGCAGTGACTTTCTGCGTGAGAAGGTGATAGATAGACATTAGTGAGGTCCAGTGAATCAAAAGGAGAAAAAAACCTGTTTCCTCTAGCAAATAAATGCTGCCATGTGCTATCCACATTTGCTATCCAGCTCGTTCGGGCTTTCCAGACTATTATGCCTATTTCAGTGGATTAGCCTCCACTCTTTCTCTTAACATGGCAGCATAAAGAAAGTGTCCGTTGTCAGCCTTAACTTTCCTGTGTTTCTTCTCTGTGAGCAAGTCATTACAGTATGTCTGATTATTAGAAACAAGGAACAAACATTTCCCCTCTGTGAAGAACAGGAAACAATGTTTGGAAAACAATCAAGTCGATTCTCCATGGAAAAAGACAAGATGTAGCAACGGGAAAGTGGTTTGACCCTTTTCCAATTAAAGGGAAAAAAAAAAAAAAAAGGAAAGAAAACCATTTTCATCTGAAGAGGAAATAATTTTATATATTCACCCACACTGACCTCTTTCTGAAGATGTTTTTGATTATAAATTCTATTTGAATATGAAGTATATCAGCAAAAGGAAACCAAAACATTAGGAATTTTGGACTAAGTATTTTGCTTTTATCTTGTGAAATCCTCGTTTACATCTGCCTGCTATTGTACATTAAGTTTTCAGCTGAGCATGAAAAACTGCGCAAGATGCTAAGAGAGGTCACTCTGCTGTGCACTGCACACATGGATGTGCACTGCCACCTGCTCACAGCTGTAGTTTACATGGGGGAGTCAGCCTGGGAAATAACAATAGCCAAAGCAAAGCAACTGTTCTGACCGCAGCCCAGCTGTGATCTTTTAAGCATCAACAGTTCCCTTCTCTGCTTTAAGTTTTTCTTTTTTTCTGGATTTCTGTGCATATTTGTTAAAAACTGAGGGGCAGGAGGGAAGGAAAAAAAGGAAAATGGAGAAAAGAGAGGAGACACAAACATGCATGGTGCTGGAACATGCTGTGGCCTGTGCATTGAATATCTTTATCTATTACAGTTTGTGGTCACACATTTGTCTGTCTCTTGCTTCATTCTGTCACACTTTGCACTCTCAATTTTGTGTTGAATCACATAGATCTTCCATTTAGACTTGTAATTAAGTATCCGGTGTGGGGCAGAATGTAGTTCTGCTGCCCCAGCAGCTAGGGAGCCACAGTATTGTTCCCAGTATGGCCCAAAGGGAGGAAGTAATCGATGCCAATCTTTAACCGATGAACAATACTTCCCTCTGTGTCAGCTCAGACATGTGGTTTGTGCATCTGGGAACTAGACACAAGGTTCAAATGTTCCCACTTGCACCCTGCACAGCAGAAATTTGATGGAATTTTTCTCTGCTCTGTGCTACACAACAGCTGCACTGACCCTCTCAGTACTATCATACTGTCACACTCGGCGCTCCCTCTCTGGCTCCAGAACAAGTACCGTGTCACCAAAGTCTCAGAGCCTTACTTTTCAGAAGAAAATGCGTGTTTATGAGTTTATATAGCAATTATATTACTGAAGCTGATGGTGTTAGTATCAGTTTTGTCTTTTTCTGTGTATTTCCCCACTCACTGACTACAAATAGAAACTCAGGGAAGGGAGATTTCTCTTTCTGATTGGTTTTGTTTTAGTTTTTGGGTCAGGGTTTTGTGTTGGTTTCTTTTTTTCAGATTTTAAGCAAATCCTTGGTCTTTTGGCTAGGAAAAGAGATTGATAGAAATAAACCATTGGAGAACAAAAAACAAGAGACAATGGGAAAGAAGTTAATATTATCCTGCCATGTTTTTTAATTCATTGCCAAAGTTGTGATATTTAGAAAACAGCAAATGCTCCTTGCAGTCCTACTGCACAAAAATCCTTACTGATACATTCCTGCTGCCTGACTCCAAGTCTCCAGACTTGCTTGAAAGAAGCAGTGTAACCTCCCTCACCTTGCCATGCCTCTAAACAAGACCTTACAACAGGGTAGCAGTAATGACTGAGAGATGGTTTCTCTAAGAGAAGAAATGGTTGTGGCAAAGGCAATTGCAATGAGTAGCTCCTGTCAGATACAACTTCCTACTCAGAGCTCACAGAAGGCTGGAAAACAATTTGTTCTTAAAATTCTGCACACTAAAAAATTGCCACAAACTGATAATCTATGAAACTCATTTCCATCAGGTGCTACAGGGCTTAAAACACATCAGGAAAAAGATGAGATGCATGTGGATGCATTCAAACATTGGCACATGGACGTGAAGAAGCAGTACCTGCAGTATGTAACAGTTACAGTTTTTTTTTTCCCATAGAAAATAATGCTCCAGTGGTGCTTGCCAAGGCACTCAGCCACTAGTTGACATCAGGCTGAGAGCTTATTGATTAGCATGTATAAAATAACCTTTCTGGCACATTTCTTTAAAATTACTGGTTGCACTGTAGCTGTGTTTCAGATTTTACTCCCTCTAAAACCAGACAGTCTGCCAAATGAGTTCAGCAAATAATATGTTTACTGAATTTCATGAAGTATTAGAAAGCTATTATTCAAAGGAATGTTCTCAATGGTTCATTCAGCTCTGGTCAAGGCTCTGCCTTATGGGCTGTTGTTGACTGAATTTGCAAATCCTCCTACACATGCAGCAAAATACCAAGGCTACACAAGAACAAGTTAACTTTATAAATATCATCACCTTTTCACTCAAATTGAAACAAAGCTGCTCTTATTTGTAACATTCCCCTTGGTCTATAGTGAAGTTTAGTCCCAGCATATGCTCTGATTCCACAGAGATCATAGCATTTTCAGTTTGTTTGCAAAATTAACATACCTATAGCAATCAGGCTTGCAAGTTGCTTCTAAAAATGTTTGGGTTCTTTTTTGTCTCAGAAATCTGGTGTCTTGGAGCTAATTTTTACAGTGCAAAGAGCAAGTTCTCTTAGTGGTCATCTCACCTTCAGTCCAGAGCAAAATGTTGATAACTGCACTGTAGGTAATAAGTTACACATTTATCATGTACTGTGGGAGTATTCTAGTAAGCTCTAATTAGCATTTGTTAATCAGGAAATGGCTTAAATTCTCTTTTTGCATTCCATCCATGTGTTAATGAGTATTATAGACTGGATTCCACATACTTTGCAGGTCTTTTCTGTTTTCACTCATTCCATTTATGTAGTTAGAGTTCTTTTCCCTCCCAGCTCCTTGGGCACTTTGCTGAGAATGTCCTTGGCACTGTACAACACTGCTTTGCAGCAGCTATAAGCATAAGTGTGTTATCAACACCATTTTTCTCTTAGAACAGAACTATAGTATCATACCAGGCACTCTGACGAAGAAAGTTCCATTCTAGCTGAATGTGAGATGAACATAAAATGTGTTCAAAGTGAAACCAGTGTTTGCATTTGATGTGTTAGAGTTTTGAAGGCAACTAGTGAGATCTGGAGAGAGGGGTTCTATGTTCCTAAGATTTACTAACAGGTTTATGAATGGAGGCAACAGAGCAACTAGTTAGCACAGCCCAGAGAAAAGGGTGTTTGGGGCATTTCAGGACTTAATATTTGTCATGAGGCTTGTACAAAACACTTAGCTAACTGTGGAGGAGAGAAAGCTGTACCCTAAAGATGCTGCACAGAGGAATTTAACAGGTGAATTTGACAGTGAAGTAATAAGCCTGAGTGACAAGCTGCCTACTGATGCTGTCCATAGTGGTAGAGAAACTATCTGCAAGGATTTGAGGACAAAGATAAAGATCTTCATTAAACTTCAGCTTCTGGCAAGAAATGCATGAGATGGTATCAGAGAGAGGCCAGTCAAAACAAACCAGAGGCCTGGCATTTCGAGCCAGTTTAGATAATGCAGACAATGAGGAACTGTTTGAAACAATGTTGAACTTTCAAATTGTTTTCATAGCTTGTCTTGTATTTTTCCCAGAAGAACACCGTGATAACTTGGTGTGAAAAGTGGTGCCCAACAGTGGTAAAATGCATAGATTTGTGCATGTTCAAAGAACATTAGAGGTAAATGAGTTTGTATATATTTGGTGCTAACTTCTAAGCAGGGATGACCCATTTCTGGGAGTTATATTAAACACACATCTGATTTCCCTTAGTTTGCTGTTGGACTCCTTCAGACATATAGCATATCCAAATCATGCTTTTTACCATTTTCTCACTGTCATGACAGAAGATCCTTTTTAGCACAATTGCGCCTTAGAAGTGTTTTGATTGCAGCTGTTTTCAGCATTTTTCTTGTTTCCCCCATCTTTCCCCATTAGCCCATGGCACCGCTTGTCGTACAGCTGAATGCTCCAGTCCCACTGTGTCTGCTTCATTTACATAATTTTTTTCACTGGAATTTCAAAGTCATGCCTTCAGTGTCTCCTTCCTTTTCCAGAAGAGCAATCTCAGAGGCATTGCTGATCACTTCTGGCAAAGTGAATGAAAGTTTTCAAGGAGACGCTTTGTGGTGTTCATTTTCCAGTTGCTGACTTAACTCACCATGCTCCATTAAGACAGTCTAGTGCACTGAGCAAGCCTCAGAAATGGAAAATTATGTCTTACAGTAATTTAGACACACACAAAAAAAAAGAAGATTAATTCCTATAGGATATGTGCTGGCACAGTTCCAGGCAGCTGGGCTTGAACAAAGCGGCCTTTTTTTATTTCATAGATTCTGGCCAAGTTCCGTCCCCCTCTACAGAAATTGTCTGTTTTATCCTGGAAATAAAAGTTCAGAAATTGAGCCTGAGTTGATCTGAAGGAATTATTTAAAATATTTTTTATTTTATTTTTATTTTTTTAAGAAACCCATTCAATTTAGATTTTCAAAGATCATCACAAAAACTTTGTTTGTATTTGAGAAAACAAAGGAGGCTGCTAGATGCTGTTACTTACCATCCAGTGCATGGTTATTACCTATTAGGATTCATTGGGACTACACTGCAAGTTTTCTGTATGCAACAGTTGCACAGTAACATTCAAAACAGACTCTGAATTTTCTAATACTCTCCAGTTTCATGCCAGTGGACAACTAAAAGAACTATTAGTGTGGTTTTCTTGGATGCAAGCTTAGGGTTGTAGCATCATCACATAACTTTTGTGAATGCTGGAATTAAAGAGAGGCTGCCCTGTGTCCTAAAAAGAGATGCTCATCTTGCATTAGAAATGTATTCTGCACCAAAGCTTCTTTAGGAAAAAAAAAAAGCTCCTTGTGTTGAGTAGTAAAAGACTTAAGGGTTAAAGGTTTATTTAATTTTCAGTTAGTGCTTTGGCCGTCTGGGGTTTTTTGTTTTGTTTTGTTTTCACCAAAGTCAACTTGATAATGTTTATAAAGCTAGCTTAGAAAAACTCAAACACTGATTTCTTCATGGCTGAATTATGGAAAAACAAACAAAACTAATGTAAACTACAATGGATAGTATCTACTCTCTATCCTCTTGTCCGTTTGTTTTTAATAGCCTATTTTAAAAGTATCGCTCTATTTTTAAATGTACTTCTTTCTTTTGAGCAATGAATTTTTAACAATATCAGAAATTTTATATACAAGAACATCACTAATTTATTCCTCAAAATTATATGTATTGTGAGCCCTTAATAGTTCTATCCTTTTCTGTAGAAAACATGATCAATTGGGATTTAGGAATTGAGAAGAGGTTAAGGAAACATACAGTCTCAATGAAGAAATGATATATATCTGACAAATGGCTCCCCTTAGTGTACTAAGCATCTTAATTCTTGAGCAAAGCAGAAATAGGTGATAGCTATGAAGAAAATGTTTGGTAATGTTTGAAAAAAAAGAAATAAAAAAGGGAGGGAAAAAAAAAAAAAGGAAAGAAAGAAAAATAGCAAGTATTCAGGCAGAAATTTTTAGTCAGAACAAAGTTGTCTCTTGGAGTTTCCAGCTTCATAGGTCAGTATGTTGGGCCATTGTCACCATTTTACTGGCTGCAAACTAAAGAATCCAAATGATATTCATATGAAATAGACACATGTAGTTACACATTCCTATCTGTTCTTTAAAGATTTGCATAGAAATATTCAGGGCACCTGAAGTGGAAGAGAGACCCAAGCACTTTGGCTGGGGGTGAAACCCATACCCACAATCCCACAGCACAGCCAGGCCTTTCTGCTAAGGTTTTGTATATAGATGCAATTATCTTTTTAACTACTTGCATCCCACTTTGGGGCAGAATGAAAATGTTATAGAAAAACAACAATCTGCAAACAAAGCTAGCCCTAAGAGAAACACTGTGCTCAAAATGAATCCTAATTTGAATACTCTGTGTTAAGGATTGTTTTCAAAATTCAAATAAGAAATGTAATATTGAAAATGCTTTAGTTTTTCACTCCATCACATTTCATGACTGTTCTTTTTATGTGAGCGAAATGTTTGAGAGTATGAGAAATTCTGTACATTTGATGTTTGAGCTATATCAAAACCCCAGGAAACAGGCACACTGGAAATGAGATACTTCTCTGCAGCTGTAGATAAATGGCCTGACAGATTAGATAAGTCTGCACCTCTGGTATTGGGCATAAGCATTGGTATTACTAACTCCTAAAACATGCTTGTGTCCATTCTCAGAGTTGCAAAAACATGTAGTCAGTACAAGAAAGCTGCTGTCCATAGACATGTAGGAAAAGAAACCCAAAGAAAAGCAGATGAAGGGACATTTGTTGTCAAGAGACAGGGAAAGCACACAGGCCTGCATTAACAACTTTCTGGTCCTTGGGGAACTTTGTTTTGCAATCCAACAATCCCCAACATGCTGGCAGGTGTCATCAATTCCAGAATTTGGCTCTGAATTAGAGTGGTGTAATTAATGTCCTCTGCTGAAAATTAACAACTGCTTCACACCTATCAGAGAATGAATTGAAGTTGTCTTGTATTTTTACAAGTAAATTAAACCTGTCTAATTGGGTTGCAGCTTTGGGAATTGCAAGCTGCCACCTGAACATCCTGTGATGATGCTCAATTTGAAACCATATTGTCATACACAGGCATATTTTCATTACCACCCAATTCAGTGTCTTTCAAAGCTGTTGTCAGTTAAGTCAGTCAGGTATAAGTGAGAGAATTTTAGAAATATTTAGCAATAATAATATTAGATATAAGAAGCATTTTCTGATTCAAATTTAAAAAAAATGTGCCACTCAGAAAGAGAGAAATCAAATGGAATCCAACAGTTTCTGTGTGTCATACATCTAAAATGAATGTAAATGACAAAGTAATGTACATTTTAAGAAGTTTATTGTTTACATCATTTTCTAACTTCATTTCATGTGACATCTAGGATTCTGCCTTCAGTAAAACAGAAGTAAAATAAACTGCAAGGGAGGTTTTATGAAAAGGAAGCATCAGAGCTGATTCTCACTTCTCTTTGTTTCTTTTCTGCTGTGCACTTCAGAGCTTTAGTAAGTTTTGCTTTCAGTATTCTTCACAATGCTTACGTATACATTTTCTATATTTATTTTCTAACAGACAGGAGGAAAGCTTTCACTTTTCATATTCATGTAGACCACCCTGGAAAAAAAATTAATTGCTCAGAGTTTTCCAATGTCTGTGTGTTGTAACAAAACTGACCCACCAAGGACTGAGACTTCCTCAAGTAAATTGCCCAGTTTCCAAATATGTTTTGCTCATTCATCTTCATCGTGATTACATTTAGACTCAGTTTGCTGCATTACATTAAACCTCCTTTTTTTTTGTCATCGTTGGTAGTTTTTGTTTTTGTATTTTTTTTTTTTATGCTTTGATTGTCTACTTGGAATCAATTTCTTAATTAATTTATTCAGTGGTGGAAATTAGAGATCTAATTCACCATGCTTGAAAGTATAAAGTATTCTCACTTTCAATCAAGCACTATTGCATGCCTCAGCCAATGGTTACCGTACTCCCCAGGATTGCTGCCAGGAGGTTAACAGGGAGGGTTCTACCGGATACAGAATGAGGAATGACCTATCTATCCAAGCAGATTAGACATCCTGTTTTAGCTGGTAAAGCATTCCAAGCCAAAATGATTTGGAGATCTTTTTTATTTTCTTCTGAAAATATTTTGTTCTACCAGATGCATATTACTTTGCACCTCAAAACTGCAGCTGTCTGTAATATGTAGTATGTCCAGTTTAGGAGTTTGTTACATATTTGTATTAATTCAGAGGTAAAGGAAAGCAATAATTTTCTTTCTCACAAATCACATTAATAATTTCTTAACCTTACACACAGGGTGTTGTTAAATTGATTTAAATGAAAAAAAAACAAAACAACTCTGTATGTGGAATAATACTTGGATTGTTTGAAAAGTATTGTTAGTATAACTTGAACCACAGGTGGAAATTTCATGTGTGGATAAGAATATGTGTTTGCTTGTCTTTACTCTTGCAAGAACCAAGAACCTTGGAGAGCATTCACAGAATATCCCTGAGGGGTAGGTTTTAGATCTGGCATTAGTGAAAAGATGTGTCACACTGTGTCCAATCTAGAAATTCACCATTACCTACTGGGCTTCTGGGGAGTTACTGCTTAATTTTAGCAAGTATAGAATGTATTTGGGGATTATTAAACATGCTGAAGAATCTTGTGCTAATGTTCCTGTGAATAATTTGTTACTAAAAAAACATTGATATGAATTGGAATCAGAGCCCCTTTAGGAATACATAAAAAGCTAATGTAGGTATTTCAGTGTTTCCATTTTTGTGAATTCATCCCCAGGGATGTATTAAAACAGTGTTAGTATTTAGGGAGGAGCTGGGAAAATTGAGAGAAGCTAGATTACACCCTCACATTACCTAATCTTTCTCTAGCTATCTTCTTTCTGATTATATTCCTGGCCCCTTCTTTCTTCATCATTCATTATTTGAGAGCTGTGTCACAAAACACAGCACACTGACTAGGCAATCTCCTAATTTAGCCAAAAGGAGATGCTGAAAGCTGAATCCCTATAGACAAACTTCAGGAAATCACTAGGAACTGAGATCTGAAAGCTTTACCAAAGTGGTCCTTTCCTAGAGAATCCTAATGGTTGGAGCACAACCGTGGGTTGAAAGAGCAAGTGGACTGAAGTTATCTTCTATTAAATAGTATTTGGAACTAGATAACCTAGATCTAGGCATCCTAGATTCAGATAGGGTTGAATTCAATAGACATGCATGTTGTAGCTCCAAGAATTGAGACTGCTACAGTGGCCCCCAGAGAAGGAGTTTGGGGGTGAGGAGTTTAGATCTGATCATGTGAGAAACTTGATTCACTAGTGAAAGTCATCCAAAGGGCAGGACTTTTCTTCGTTTCTGTTGTCAAATAGTGGCAGGACAACTCATGTAAACTTTTGATTGAGGAAATTATCTTGGTTTTCTGAAATATTTACCCAGTCCTTAAAATGTGAATACTCAATGAATATCAGATCACATTTTTAGATTTACACCTATGGAGTACACTTTTCTCTGGTGATCTGCAGTCACTCCTGACAAGGCATATTTGCACAGCTTTTGGCATGAGATTTCCCCACTGAAGGGGAAAGAATATTTATTTTTCCTTACTAATTACAGTATTAACTATACTTAAAATCAAGGAAAGGAAACAGGCTGAAAAACTGACCCTAAACTATATATGGAAAGCAGGATACCAGGAAGAATTGAAACACATGCATGTTGTGTTTTCTTAGCAGGAAAGGCAGCAATTGTGAACGCTTGAGGACATGTCCACTGGGTGGTAAAGCTGACAGCAGAAAATCAAAGAAATCTTAGCTCTAAGGCAACAGTGTAACAGAAAATATATGTCAGCTCTCCATGCCCATGCAGATTATCACTCAGATAAGACTGTGACAGAGGTTAAGAATTCTTTCCCAGTATAGTGTTGACTCTGCAAAGCTTTAATCTGTTGTTCTTTAGCTTTTTGGATCTCTTGCTTGAGAACACAAACACTAATAAGTTTACAAAAGCAGTGTGTGCACATTACGTCCACTTTCAATCTTGCATTTCAAGTTCAAGTTTAGACATACGAGCATGCAAAGCAAAATGAAGTGGAAAGCTATGATTTTAATGGGGATTTAATCTCTTTTGTTCTTTGACCTTTTGTGGCCCTCAGAATACATCAACACTTCTGTTGCATGAATTGTCTTATTGGCATAGAACATGCTGATGCAGCCAAGCAGGCATTCAAGTGCAATGAGAAGTTTTAAGTTTTTACAGCATTTTGCACTCTACTTAGCAGTAAGTAATCCATGCGCTGCCTTGCATGGTATAAATCCTGAGTATCAGCACAGGCCTCAGCTGAGAACCCTCACACTGTGATCCCTGCAACTGGATGGAAAGCAACTGTAGGAAGCAGATGCTCAGCGCGTTGATTCTGGGGGAACGCCAAGCCTATTGAGCGTCTTCTCTGTAGAAGGCCAAAGGCAGAATGACACTGGAGCAAGTGCTCAAGTAGCATCTCATAATAAAACTTTTTCAAGTCTGATTAATAAGAAAATAGCACACTGCATTTTTAGTGCACGTAACAGGTATTTTTTACTTTTAATTGTCATATTTTATCCTCTCTTTCCCATTATGCTCCAAAGCCTGTTCAGCTAAGTGGAACAGCTGAACCCAGGACTATATTCAAGCTACAATTGCTATTCTAGATAGCAGCAAGCATATCTGCTGTAATAGAAATACTATATGGAAGAAAACACTCTGGTATGACAAAAAGAGATTACTTTTGTATCAGGGAGCTAAGAGATGGAACCAATGCTTCACGTCATTGGAGACCACCACATGAAATGTAGATGAGTACTTACAGACTATAAAAGGACCTGCAGCTTGTAAGGTTCAAGTTAAAAATAAAAGCTGCGTGTGTGTCATCTTGGGAGTTTTTTCATTTGAGTGTATCAGGTCCAGAAGGAGAATAAGTCAAACCTATTGCATGGAAAGAATCAGCACAAAACAGGAGTATCCTGTGTATAGAAACCTAGAGAGCTTTCTGAGTTCAGTAGTATTCATGTTATAGGCTGAATGCTGTGCAGTGCAGCTAGCCAATATGATGGTGAAAAGAGGGAGCAGAGTGAGTGACTGGGAGTTTGGGGAGAGGTCTGCTACTACCATGTGGGCCTGAGCATCAGGTCAATGATAAAATGCTTCAGGTGCTTTCCTTGCATGGTGAAATCCTTAAGGATAGGTCTTGTAATATTTAGCAGGATAAATACTTTTATTCTCCTTCAGTGTAGTGCTTTCATCAGGCTGCTCTAGCTCCCCTTTCAGTATCACCAGTTCCCATGTTTACTGCAGCTATGCCACAGCTGTCTTCAGAGTACACTTCAGTAGGTTCTCATTTTCACTTTTTGACTGAATGTTTCTTTCTTCCAAAATTACGTGACCAGAAATGACCCTGTCTTAGGAATGTGATATATACGCGTCCATCTGAAAATTAAGATTTATGTCTTGCTGTTGTTTAGGAATTCCCGTGGCAGAGGAGCTTGCTGGGCTGCCAGCTTTTGCCATCTGTCAGGCATGGTTCTCACACTTCATGAGGCTGGCTTTCACACTGGTGCTATTTTTCTCAACAGTTAATAAATTCTACCCAAATCTCAAAGTGTTTCACATAGCTAGCTGAAGAATACCTCTGATAAGGTGTTCTTGCATAGCTTAATAGACATCCGAGGAATGCCACGACAGCTTTTCAATTGAAGGAAATACAGATAATGCTTCTTAGCAGTGAATTCTGAAGCCGTATGATTAAATAAGTGAATGTACTGTAGAAAGCCCAAAAAAAGAAATAAATATTAAAATAGAACTAATTTTTTATTTTGAGAAATTCAGCCGCCTATTTCAAGATGTGATTTAATTAAGTAATTGAATCATAATCAGATAGTGCTGAATACAGACAGTACAATGCAGCATTGTGGTTAAAAAACTAATAATCTCACTTTTGTGTGCATTTCATATCATTCAGAATAACAAAATTCACGGAATGACTTTTGGAATACTGTCATTAGGCTCTAGAAGATTGCCATGTGTTTTGATTCTTTTCTTTCACTGAAGACTGCTTTGTTGAGTCATCTTCACATATAGGAATCCATGGGATTCCCTTCTGTGCTACACCTGTAGGTCACCCAGCAGTACATCTTAGTCTGTGGCAATGTGAGACAAGTATGTGAGACCGGGATCCCTTTCCCTTAGATTACTTGGAATTCAGAATTGTATTAGAAATGTTAAAGGATTCAGGCTTGCTTAGTTTTTATGAGGCCCCATATATATAGGGAGACTTTCTGTTTCCACAGTCTTTCATGGCATCAAGTTCAAGAAGCCTAGTTCCTGATGGGCAAATAGCTTTATTTTCTATCTTTTAAAGAGAAACTGGTTTCACTGGGTACTCCACAACTCTGGTATTGCAGGATTTGCTGAAGAACTGTGCCTTCCATGCTCATCTTCATGATTCTGTAAACCTCAATTACCATCAATATCTCCAGCCTTATCCAAACTAAAGAAATCTATTCCTCTCCTTACAAAACAACCATTTCAGTCCCTGAACATTTCACTTGCTTTTCTCTCTACTGACTTTAACTTCTGGAGAAGTGGAGAACAGGCTGCACACACAATCCAAGATGCAGTCTCTCCAAGGATTAAATAGCGACAAAGTGTTTATGTAACCTATATTGAGGCTCATCTGCCAGGTTTGCCCTAAGCTGTTTCATAAGGTTCCTCTAGAGTTCTTCACCATTTCTTATTGTTCATATACTGTGGAAAAGTCATTTCTTTACTAGCATCATTTTGAAATGTGGTTCAGGTATTTTGTGACAGAGCAAGAGAATAAACTTCTACACTGCTTATTTTAATTATTTTAATTATTGATCTCAAATGTTTATATTTGGCAAGGTTAGGGCTTCCCATAGAGATACAGGTGTAACCGGTAGATAGACTTTAGCTAAGTCATGTAGAGTCTGCTTGGAGTCCACAGATATTAGATTCTACATGCCATCTGTGCTAAATCTAAGGCTATACTCCATCATATTTGTTTGTCACTCTCCATATGTCTCCTTTTAACCTTTGGTTTCAGTCCTCCAGCCTCTGAGAACATTGATTAGCCTAAGTGAACTACACTGTTTTGTCAAGAAATTGAGCAACTCAACAAAATCACAATGAATTTACACAAATGTATCTGGGATTATTTAGCCTGAAGCATGTGGAAATGTGTATAAATAAATAATGTTTTCATAAAACAAATCAAATTACTTTGTGTGGGAAAGAGAATGTTTAATAATGTTTCTTCTTCTTTGTGTTTCTCATTAGTCTCTCTTGGATCACGAGAAAAATGTAAACTTCAGAGACTGAAAGTTCCTAGGCTACTTTAACTCTGCGTGAGTCTTCATGCCACAGAGGTTCCACCATACTTCTGCTACTCCTGTACTTTCTCACTGTCTACTATAAAGGTTACCAGTCATTGATGAATGCTTTTCTTCTGGCATCATAAAAGGGCATGGCCTTTTCTGCTCAATGCCTGTGTGAATAGACATTGTCAGCATGGCTAAAGAATACAGTAACAGCAATGGTGCAGGATCCAGAAGCGTTACAGCCACAGTGAATCAGCTAAGCTAGTTACAAGTCTCATGAGGAAACAGCTAGAAAAATTTTCCACAGGAAGAACTTCATAACGCATCTTGGATTGTTTCGTCTTGGATTGTTTCTCTGAAGACACAGTTTCAAGGCCACAGTTCTTTTTAAAAAGTATCTTACGAACCACATATCTTTAATATGCATTACAGATTTGTTACTGCAATTTAGAGATCTGAAAATAAGATGTGATGAACGTGCCATTTTATTTTGTATATTTGAGGACATCACGTGAACAGCAGCAGAGTCAAACAACTCACAATTCGTGATAATGCCTTTGCTGCTGTCACTACAAAAGGACAAACAAGTTTAATGTAAAATGCACAAGTTTCAGATGGAGCCTCTGCATGTAATCTAAAAACACCTCAGATTTGATAGCACTGTTGACTGGCAGTTTAACTCAGATACAAACAGATTGCTGTTTTTTCTTTACAATTGTACATAGGAAATGTTTTACATTGCCTAGATGTGTTAGCATGGGAAGAGTTAACGCCTCGAGAACAAAAGCTGCATCCATAATAATGCTTTGTTTAAACTTTGACTTGTATATACCCACAACTGAACTTACACTCTTAAACAGTACAATTCTACATGTAAACAACAAATTGCATACTCACTCTGTGTGTAGAACTGAGCCTTTTATACAAAAAAACCAATCCCTGAGGTATATATAAGGAATATATATATTCATATACATGTACGTTCTTATTCACATACACAAACATCCTTTAAAGCGTTCCCAGAATTGCTACTGGAAGCTTACCCCTTAATGTACACTAAGCATGTGTTTGTATTTTTGAAACTGTGGAATTTATATTTCTTTAATATAGTACGTTATAGAATGTATGGAAAAAAAAGAAAGAGCAATTTCTCCCACGGTGCTCCACAAAAGGTTTCATGTCCTCAGCTTCTGAAATGTCTAAGATTATAAACTTGTTGGCAAGCTCCCGAGGAATTTCAAGGCATCTGTGCCTGTCTTACTTATTTTAAGCTCTGTCTTCCAATGTTATGAAATCAGCAAACCCTCCTGACTTTCTTAGTAACTCCATTTTATGTGGTTCTGGCTTTCAGGGAGATTCAAGAATGACATAATCTTCATTTCCCACCCACAGGTTCTGGACTCTTGCCATCGGTTACACCCTTCCGAGTAATGTGCAACAGGAATATTTGTCTGGTCCCATATGCCCTTAAATGGAAGGCAGCCCAGCAGAAATCACTGAAGCCTAGTTTCTTGGCTCTCAGTTGAATCCTACCACAGGTAGATCAAGGCTTCTTCCTTTTCTTTCTGTCTGTCAATATTACTTAGGCTTCTGTGCAAGAATGTCAGTCCAAGTTCATGCTGTGTTATTACGAAATAGACTGATTTCCCAATAGATTTCAGTCCTCTTACTGAGAGGAGAGCAGATATCTTGAATGTAGTAGCAATGAATAAACAAGCTATACAAAGTGCTTCTTTTGTATTTTTTACTGGAGCATTTACCCAAGTACATTCAAAAAGTACAGAATCCTTCATTTTTGAAAGAAAAAAAATAATGAGAACTGGGCTGATCAGCTGCAATGCTGTACCTTTCCTTAGCCGTGCAGCTGAGAGTCACGTCTTTCACTCTTATCAGTGTGATAATCCAACTGAAATATATCTAGCAGGAAGAAAATGAGCTAGAAAATGGGACAAATTGATTGTAATGCTCATCAGAATGAACTTTAGGATAAATGCAACAGGAGTACCATGCAAATTGGATCCAGAGGATTATTTCTCTCTCTAGGCTCAGTGGAAATGCATGCTACATTAATGTTTTTGTTTCTGTGGTAGAAAATATCTGGCTAAAGTATTATAACATTTTAAGAGAGAGACAAAATGAAAATCCTATAAAATTCTACTTTGGTGTTAAAAAGTCCAAGGCACTTAAAAACATCCTCTCAAGGCAATTGTTAAATTCTAGGAAGATTTTATGAATGTATCTGCCCTTTACTGGCAGAATAAAATAAAAGATGGCCAAACTCTTCCGATTTTATTGAGTCTTTAACTCTGCCTATAACTAGATCTATTTCTTCTATTGTTAATAGATGTTCGGATAGTAAGAAAGAAAATCTGTTTTAGTTACAGCGGAATCGCAGTTATTAAAGATATTAACTTCACCCGCCCACATCAACATTTCAATTTCTAATAATGAAAAATATTACACAAGCATTTTCAAATATATCTTTAAATGCTACACACCCTATGTTAGTGGGTGTTTGGTTTTTTTTTCACTATACATGAAGAATAGATGAAAGCATTTAACTTCAGCAAAAATATGATATTTATTTAGAAAAAAAAGTAAGAGCCTTTCTAAACACATAGGTAGAAAATTTACTTTGGGATAGACTACATCAGTTGACATTCTGCTTCTTGAACAGACTATTTTCTGGAATAGATCCAGGCTGAGAGTCTAAAGTGCTTGTCCAAGCTTCTCTACCAAGCTTACCTTTGGGAATTCTTGTGCCAAGCCATCAGCTGGAATCAAAATGGTCGATCTTAACATAAAACCAGAGGTTGGATTGCTGGCAAGAACTAAGAAAGCAGCAGAAACATTTTCTGTTCTGATTTTACCAACATTTGCTTCATTCTTACATCTGCCTTTTGATAATATTCTAAAAAAACTATCAAGAATGTTGCAAAAACAAAGATGTATACTTAACTTAGCAGCGTATTTACACAAAGCTAGAGCTAAATTTCTAAAAAAGAAGTGGTAATAAAGGACGATTCTGTGAGTAACACTCAGTTAATCAATGGACAGAAATATCAGACGATCCAGCCATACAACAAACCAATCTGTACTGGATATAGTACATTGTGAAAAATGACTAATGGCAAGGCGTGATCCATATCGGACAGGTGAAAACTGTATTTTTCAAATGAATTATTATTGTTAAAGCCCTGCTTTCTTCTTTTTGATTCAAAATTCTCCTCACATCCAATGGAAATATACCTTCACTTAAAAGAGTTTAGTCCTCAGATTTCAAAAGACCAAAATAAAACAAAATATTCATTTGGAAATGTTGGAATTGTAGCGTTCTTAATCAAACAGATGAATTCCTGTAAGTTTCAGCATGTAGATGTGATGGCAAATTTTCAATGATGCATGAAGTGACTAAAATCTCTCTTCCCATTTAAACTGTCAATAGCACATTAATGATTCGAATGAGGAAATCCAGACCAACGTACTGAAAATCTTGTTGATAATTTTCAAACGATTTAATAGGAGTCTTCATGGTTCATACTTATTTCTGTATCATTTCTTGTATTATTTGACATTTTTTTAATTTCACTGATGACCTAGAAGTGCACTGTGTTGAGCTGCAGCTGATGTTTAAATGATGCTTTTAAACCATGTAAGGCTTCCTATTCAAAAATACATTTGAAAGTTTGGCAAAATAAAAATTAAGGAAACCTATGAAATAAAACAATTTTACTCCCAATTTCTGCCCCACACAAATTATTTTAAAGACTATCTCTCAGAAGCTCATTCATTCATGGGCAGTATTTTGGCTCCATGTGCATTTATGTAAGTAAGAAGAATTTTGGACCTCCTTTCTATTACATCAATAAGCTTTTCAATTCCTTTTCTGCCTCCTTGGCTCTCCCAGTATACTTTGTCAAGGAACAAAGACTGAAGCAACTTCTCCCGCAAACGCTGGCTCCTTAGCACTGAAACTGCAGACTCAGGGAATCTGGAAACGCACAAAGAAAATCATCAGTTTTGCCATCACTCTGAATTGCAATGTTCATGTTGTGGTTTAGCAATCAGTTCTACGAATATAGACTGTGACTCAGGAGATAACCATATCTTTTATACAAGTAAGATTACTCACACATTTTTAGACACATCCTATAATTCATTACATGTTTCTTGGGCTGCTGCTATTTATTCCAGTAACTTAGTGTCCCTTGCTTTTTGATTATAGTATGGCAACTTGTTTTACAAAAATATTAACTTAAAGCTTACTCATTGATTCCTTGCAGTATTTTGAAGTCGAGATTGTCTTCACTTCTGTCAAAGAAACCTTTATTGTTTATAAAGGCCAAGTGCCTTTGATCATGCTTTCTCTGCACTATGTGTGTCAAGTCAACAGCATCCTGATCACTGCATCTCAGAGCCAGTCCTTGCTGCACACAGGAATCCTCCTTCAGAGGTCTGAATCCACAGCAGTGTCTGTCTAGCCGGTTATAGATCTAAAACCAAGCACAGCAGAGCGCTGAGTGAGAACAGCATCAAAGTATTTGGGGCATGGTGCCACTGTCAGACATTGCTCACTAGCACAGCTGGCAAGAGAACAAGCCCAGAAGAAGCGTAATTAAAGGCAGCAGTGAAATGGCATTAAAGACCTGGTCCACAGATTTCTCATACCATTAAAAGCAATTTGCTAGACTGTGTATTGTATCCATTTTATGGCCATGATTTGTTATGTCAGCAGAAATTCTTTGAAAATAATGGAACAATGCCACTTTGTAACTGGAATAACAACTGGGAAGTACAACTCAAGTTTTTACCAAAGGCTGTAGGTTTTTCTTTTTTACATGTTGTCTGTGGGAGCACAAAAGAAATAGCACAGCCCGACAGGCACAAAAGACCTCAATTTTCTATCAGACACAGACATTTTTCATTTTTTTTAAGGATGGGTAATGGTCACATTAATCAACCAGAAGCTACCACATGTAGGAATGAAGAGCAATTTGTAACCACAGAGAAGCCTCTCCAAGCTGCCCTGTGATGCATACTTTAACGACATCAAGGTCTGGACTATTGTTTCCCATGGGAACACTCACTCAGACATCACGCAGCACTTAGCTGGAGGAATACTTCTGGTCTAACTTTAGCAGTGTAAATGCTAAGCATCTCTCCTGACCTAGTCATTTCTGGTCCTTACGTAAACAATGACAAGAACTAAGCACTCCCTGAGCAAAGGATGCCATTTTAGGCTAACTGCTGAGCATGGAAAGATATATCACACTTCACAGGTACTCCTATTTCCTGCTGATGAGTTAACAGTATTGGCAGAACCCTGGGTGCACAGGTGGGCTTTAATTGCCTCAAACTGTCTCATCAGAGACCTTCACACATTGCCCATGGCCCAGGAGCCCTATTTAAGCTCAGACTCAGCTCCTCAGCTCTCTTTTAGTCCCTACTGGGGTTGTATGTGCTTCTTGTCCTGCAACTTGGTACTACTGGATAAGCTGCCTAGGGGGTTCTGGCTTGATGGCCCTGTGCCATGTGCTAGGCACTGCCAGGCCTGCTTTGTGGCTGCCTTCATCTCCAGGTTTGGCTTCCCTTGGGGAACCAGTCCTATTCTTTTTATAGGTGTTTTGGGAGCAGAAGTGAGGTAAGATGCATTTAGGCTTAATGAATAACTAATCAATAGTAAATCTTTTTTCTGCCCTTCTTGTTCACTGTATTGTGCTAACCATTAAAACTGCTCTAGGCACAAGTATAGTACTGATCATAGAAACACAAAGCCTTCTAAAATTAGCCTTATTTTTTGACATCTCAGTGAAATGAAGTATTATAACTTCTAATGTAGAACTCTGAGTAATGTCTAAAAACCTCCTTTTACTGTCCATCAAACTAAAGCCTGAGAGCTCTTTTTTCCTTTCAAGCATGTAGCACCATTGCCACTGGTCCTGGTGGGAGTGTTTATCTTCAACTAAGAAAATCCTGGGGGGTGAACTAGATTTCTTCCTCTCTTTTCTGCTGTGCAGCACTGAGCACCTTCAAGCACAAAAGATACTATTGCTTTCAGTGTCCTAGCTCATTTCCCATTGAATTCATTGCCAAAAAGGGAAGGAGTGGCTTCAGGACTCCTCTTGTATGTAGCCCTATTTCATCCCTACCACATTTCATTACATGCATTAAATAGATGAGTAGATTGTGTTCCTACAAAGAAGCTATCTGTATGCATTGCAACATTACAGTGTTAAAACAGAACAAGGTGATATTCTGGAACTGATATTAGAGCCTTAACAGCTTAGTACTCATTGTTGATATGTATTTATGTATGCACATGAAAACTGAAGAAGTCATTTTTACTTTTAACATCCTTACTTCACCTGAGTTCTTGAAGAACCAAGGTGAAGGCCAAAAAACAAGCATTTGTCAGCCTGCTCCTATGGTTTACAGTATTTGAATCCAGAGATTAGGAACCTCTTTAAGAGCACCAAAGGCATTTCTTTGATGGAAGTATGTTTAACCTTTCACTGTTCTACTGAATGATTTATGACGCACTTTTTTTACAGCAGTGTTTGTAGTTTACCAGACCAGGCTTTAGACTTTTAAGATATTTTTTTCTTGAATTGATTTAAGATTATTACACCTGACGGCCTCTTTAACCATCTTGAACTGTCTCAGACCATCATGGCGCTTATGCTCCTCATTTCCACAACACAGCCACTGTAAGCATTTTACACAGGTACCTTAGTTCTTCAAATTCCCTTTATATTTTCTGCATTATTCATTCTGATTCAATCTTAAATGAAGAGAGAATAAAAATTTCACTTTAGACGTGTACTTTAACTGACCTTTCCTTCTAGAAAACAGGAATTCCACATTATTTCTGTTGGGATATGTTATATTATGTTTAGAAGCAAAATAATCCACATGTGACTTTATGCCACTTTCTAAGAGTTACTTGCTGATAGTAGAACTACAGATGGAGTCTTTAAACAAATAACAATATATTTTCAGAGAAAAATTTCATGCTCTGTTTAACAAGACTGCAAAAATGCAAGCAAAGGAAGCACTTGTTAATCCTATAACAGACCTGAGAAGGGCAGGGATGGGCTATGCATAAAGCAGAATGATTCTTATATTTCAAGAAATGAAACTCTACTGAAAAGTTTAATTATATGAACACTCAATTACAGTGCATAAAACTAGTGCTAAATGCAATTTTAAATACCAGTAGCTTTATAAACATCAGTAATTGCTGCAGGAAGCTCAGTTACTCGCACCTGTTGGGCAGGTGGAGACAACTGGAAGCAATGCTAAGGGGTGTATAAAATCAGCTGCCAGCCATACGCAGGTAGTTCAGTTCAGTCCTTCTTAATACAGAGTGTATTAATGTTCTGCTGTGTAACTGTGGTCACACTGTGATACCACAGGACAAAACCCTAGTGTGGCATTGCTTGCACTGATGTACAGTACCTAACTGAAAAACGGCAACTATGGTCATTAAGTCTAAACATTAAATCAATGGTAAAATTTTTAATAAGTCAGAAAATTTACAGCTCTTTTCTTGACCCCAGTTTCACCTGACCAAAGCAAAGCAGCTGAACCCTTTCTTATCATAAGTGTTTTACAGCTGTGAATGCTATCAAGAACTGTGTACAGAGAAACACTGTGCCTGCCTCAGAGGTGAAGTAATACAAAATATCTTCAAATGGGGTAGTCTAGTTTCTGATCTTTCCTTGACTACAATTCATTTTGAACACTCTAATCATACAGAACCAGGAAAAAGTTCAAATTGTGCATTAAAAAAAAAAAAAAAAAAAAAAAAAAGACTTTTCTAAGATCCCACATGTGTTTATTTTTTGAGGCAGACGTGTTCATTAAATGTTGTACCTGCAGAAGAAAGTCGAACACTGCCATCTTGGACCACTCATGATGATGGATTTCAGTACAGCCCCACTCATCTTTTGGAACTTTGCCATTCTGCCAGCACTTCTGCTTCAGCAGTTGCTGATATTTCCCCCAGGTTAATCTCACTGAAGAATGAGTATTGTTATCAGTTGGACTCAGTGAAGAATCCCAGAGAATAACAGGACAGGCTTGACCAGCTGAAAAAGGAGAAATAGGTTATAGTTATATTGGGATACTGTCAGACTGACTTTATACATTACCTAAACATCCACGGTTACAGTGTTTTACAGATGTGGTGGAAAAAATGTTGCCACAGGCTAATAACTTAACATCCTTTGGTTTATGTGGTCTTATTCCACATCCAAAACCAGCCACCAAAAGAATGGGAGAAGCACAGGCATAAATACTTCAGTATGCAGAAAACTGTTTTTTTCCACTTGCAGGAGATTAATGTATTAAGTCACATACTAAAGTATTATAAAGTGCACAGGTAGATTAATAGCCTAATGCTGCTGTGAACCAATGGTGAAGTTTCTGCTGTGAATCGATGGTGACTCACAAGAGATGATAACTTCTCTCAAAGTGTATTTTCCTGTACAATGGGCATAAAAGGACTATAAATCCTATACTCAATGTGGATTTATTTTGTTATTTTTAGTATTGTAGGCTTATAATTTATGATTTCACTGTCCTGAAATGATGTACAAGAACAGTGTAGTGTTAGCTTAGCATGAATAAACACCTTGACAATTTATTTTCTTTTTTTCTTCAGACACAGATAGAACATGAGAGTTGTTTAGTATAGCAAAATAGTATAGCAGTGTTCGTAGTATTTAGTGGGAATGAACCACTGAAAAAATTTAAATAAGCTAAGAGGTTTTTCACCCAATATCTAATAACAGGGACGTGTGTCTTCTTAAGAATATTGGACACTTTTCACTGCCAATGCAATGCTTCTGTTGCTACCTTAAGCAGTCAAGGACCAAGAACTGACTGTGGTTTATTAAAACTTTAAATTTTTTTATTTTTTTATTTTTATTTTTTATTTTTTTTTCAGATAGAAGACCAAAATACCATGCCTTGTTATGGAGAGTGGGAACCACTTAATTGCAAACCATTTATTTACTAGCAGGAGTTCAGATGTGCGCAAAGCTCCAGCATTTATTTATATCCAACTTGAAGGTCTGTAAACCTACATGCTACACATGTGCAACTTGTGCAGCCTAAATTATTTGTCTTCCATATGAACTTGAACATAAAGATATATCCAAAATACAGCTCTCCTTTTCTCATGAAAGCAATGAGTTCCAAGGCACCTTCTCCAGAAGCAACCTGGGTGGCTGTCAGAACACTAAAGATTAGCATTGGTGGAACAGCAAGGTAGAAGCTGCTAATGTGAATTCTCCATCTTTAAGCAGTGAGAATGGTTGATGGATCTCCACACAGCACCTTCTTCTGACTGATCCATAATAAGCAGGAAATTTTCTTTGCCCATAATTAGCAGTGAATTATATGTAAAAATCTACCACTGTACTGCCAGCAAAATAGAATTACTCCAGAAGCAATGCCTGCTATTTTATTATGTGGGTGATGTCAGAGGAGGATGTTGGTGGTATGGTGGTAGAAACTTTCCACCAATATTCCTTTATATTTTATTGCCATGTGGCAGATGGCAGCAGAGGGGCAATCTACCAAAATGGCATCTGACTTGGAAGTGCATAAGTAGCACAGGTGTGTCACTGAATTCCTCCATGTGGGAAAAATGGCACCCACTGACATTTATTGATGCTTGCTGAATGTTTAAGAGATTACCAGTGGATGTGAGCATGGTGAAGGGCAGGTGGTGTGCTTCAGCAATAGTGACTGTGGGTCACCTCTGCTGGTGAAGATTTTGACAAGCATAGAATGCAGGCTCCTGTTCATCAATGGTGAAAATGCATAGCTAATGGTGGTGACTGTTGAAAAAGAGAGTTTTGTAGCTGAGAATTTGTACCATCAAATAATGCTATTGTGCTCTTTGTATCTGTTCTAGTGTCCATGGAAATAAATAGGAGGTATTACTTTCAGAATGACCTAAGGATTTTAGACTTCATGCGCAATCATGTCCCAGTGTCTGCTCCATTAAGCAGAGAAAAATAGACTCTTTTCCACCATCAGAACGTACTTTATCCTCTTTCTGCCATGGCATATGCATACAAGGCACTTCTCAAATTAAGGCAAACTAGCTCTTTAACTGCCCTCTTTGATTAGATCCTTGATTTGTCCTTAGGAACCCAAAAAGTGTCCTTTCACTATGATCAGCAACATACATCAGCATGTTTCCTCTGATGGGACAGGAACAGTGCTGAGCACTCCCGTATATTCAGGCTGAGATGCCTGAACGAGTGTTTAGGAGTTTAATTTCCTAAATCCTAGCCATTTCCCAATCTCCCTCACTCTGTCTCTATCACTGATATTGTAGATTAATTTAGTCAAGTCAGGTCAGCCATCAGCTCAGCTTCTTTTCCAAGGCAGCTGGAGAAGGTCTATAAAAGCACTGCAAACTGCCACACAGGAAAAGAAAAAAAATCAGCTTCCTTCAGGATCAAATCTGATCTTCTGTTTTTGGACTTTTGTTAACAACTTGTATAAGCAACTTGCAACTTTTTCAACAAATCAAATACATTAATTGCCTTCTAACAAAACAAACATTTCCTGTCTATTCAGCACAGGTATGATAAACAATAGTAATATTAATAATAGTTATATATTATATACGTATCATACAAATTATATTTAATATATAAAATATATATATTATATATGATATTAAAAATAGTAATATAAATAATAGTAATATACTTGAAAAATATGAATAACATCTTAGTTTCCAATATGATTAAAAAAAAAAAAAAAAAGAGAAAGGTTAAATACAGGAAATATTTACATTTCAGAGGAAATGAGAGCAGAAAAGATGAGCCAAAATAAAATCAACTCTGTAATTTAGATTGAATTATGGGAATGCAAAACAGCAACTTTGGTAAAGAGCAGTGACTTCAGTTTTTGACTCTAGGAGGAAAACACAAATTTGCTGAATTAAAGAAGATAAGGGGATGATTCATGGCTGTATGACTTGGCATGACCACATGAAGGTAGGCAGTTCTCATTCAAACTTCCTGAGGATAGGGTTAGAGTTAACAGAGCAATGGAAAACAAGGCCCAACCAAGAGCATTCAGTCTGATACAGCCAGAACTGAGGAGGTCCAGCACACTTCAGAATAAGTTCATTTGTCCTGAATGGACCTCTTTCCTAATCAGTTTCATATGCTAACACAAAAGGTTCCTGTTTTTCTGTTGCTTGCAGCTGCACTGCGGCTCTAATGCCCAAGGATGCCATCTTTGCCTGCTACCGAAGGACCTAAGGATTGAAAAAACTCCTGATAAATTCACAGTGAGAGAAGGAAATACTATGAGGAAGCCAGGGAAGCTTACTCAAAGCAGACTAACTTCGTTTTCCTTTCACCTGCTGCTTCAGATCCATTTAACTACTTGGCTACCTAAAGATCTGGTAAACTGCTTGAAACAGGCTTTCGGGATTTGTATTGGAAGCTCCTTCCCAGTAATTTGTGTGGAATTTTCAGCATCAAAATATTTCTAAAAATTAATTTGGCCCTTAGAAGGTCCTGCTTCAGGGAATCCAAAGCTGAATAAGAAAATACAGAAATCCCAGGTCACCATGTTTGGCTGCCCCAAGGTACTCAAACCGCTTCGTTCACAGTTAAGCAAAGTACCACTGTTTGGCTTCTTCTACATCAGCATTATCTCAGAGATCCACATGCCATATCACTTTAAAATTGGACTACATGCTTTTTAATCACATAGATGCTCTTGCTAATTGTATAGGAAATTGGTAATCACAGCCTGAACCTCTGATTAACCAGCTGAGGTGAGTGTCTGGTCAGCCATGGGAGCACAGGTGAAGGTGATTCAGCTGTGCTTTCGGAAGGGGTGGAGCCTGACTCTACCTCTCCTAGACTTCATTTAAGGGCTGACCACCATGACAGCAGCATCTCTTTTGGAGTCTGCTCCTTTGTGGAGTTTGGGTGACCAGCCTCAGCATTTTCCATTTGGATTGAAGGCATCAGAATTGGTGAGTTTCTCCTATAGATAACCTTTGGCTATCTATTACACCACCATTCTTGTATTATTTCTTACTCTACGCTAATTTTACTCTTCCACCTTGCCTACTAACTTACAGTAGGAGCATTTTCTCTATCTTTCAAGGAAAGTACTTTAAAACAAACCCAAGATACCTTCAATAAGACAGTAGTTATTTAAGGAGGTACTTGGAGCCCTTTTCAAACTCATCATTTTTTGCTGTAGTGGTTAACTACTGTCACATCTGAAAGGAGAAGTTTAGTTGCTCATGTAACTTGGTATGGAAAGCTGAGGGAGCCTGTCAGCAGCAATTGGACTTAGAATTAAGAGTTTGTTTTAGATTATGTTGAGAAAAAAGTACAGAAGCAGAAAGTACGTGATTTTAGGCCAGTTCTTTGTCCTGCTCGTACACCTCATTTGCAATACTTGTCCTTTTTGCATATGGACATTCAAATTAAGGAATACTGCATTAATGCTTACGCACAAACATCTCTACCCAACAAGGTACTGGAAATACACCCTCTGGTGCCCCTTGGAGAAGTATGACATGATGGTGTGAGTTCTTCAGGTTGACAGAAGAAGCACAGATAAACTGAAGCACTTTAAAGCATTTTGAATGCATAGAGGAATGCTAGCTTTTTCTTGTTCTTTGCACTAAAATTAATGACATTCATAACACCTTTACCTGCTTTTGTGCCACTTTTGGTGGAATGATAAATGCAGGCTGATAGTGTAAGGTACAATGGTGAAAAAGCTATGGCTCTATTTATCATCTTGTAGAGGCCAGCAAAGCAAAACAAGTATTCCCAGTCAGCTATCTATCTCATAAGTCATTCACCTATTTGTGCTTAACTAACCATGAAAAGTGTTACTCAAAGGAAGATCTGGCATTTCAGGAACAAAAAGCAGTTCTGGGCAAACAGTTGGCTCAGTCTCAGCTAACAGAGGCCCCACTGAATCGAATACACACATACTTACTCTTATCAAAGGATCAAACATATTTAGCCAAATTTCATCTGTGGTTGGAGGCATAGCAATCCCCGGCAGCTGCTAAACTAGAGAACTAGAATCTGTGCTGATGTCCATACTTGGCTTGTATGGAGTAAGGTTGGTCCATGACAAAGATGCGCTACATAGCAAGGGTGCTTAAGGCTTTTCTGTTCTTTAGGTTAGGATCATCAAATAATAAAGATTCTCCATCCTGAGTATACCAGAACTTAGACACACGAAGGGCCATTCTCCGCTTTCTTCCATGGCACCTGGAGTTTTATATATTTCTTGCTGTTTTACAAGCAAATCATTTGTTTATAGGTGTTTTGGAGCTCACAGCGTGTTCATGCTATGTAGTAGTAGCAGTAATGAGTATCTACCTGTATATGCCCAGAATCATGCTCACTGCCTGTAAGATTAAACTTGAAAGGGCTTTGCCACTTATACTCCCCAGGTTATTTACATTAGGCCAGTTAAGTATAAAAATAAGAGTTATCGTACCTGATTTGTCTGTACATGATGGAAAAATAATATAATCTTCCCCAAAAAAGTTTTTGTAAACATCTATGAGGGTTTACAATTAACTAAGAAATGGGAGGGCTGTGAATGGAGAACTTGCATACAGCCTTTTGCTAGACTTTCAAAGAAAAAACCATCAGTGAGGGAGTTGTGGGAATAAAGGAAATGAAACCTGTAGAGGGGTTTAGTACATGTTTCTTTGAAACTGCTTTTGAAAAAATAAAAAATAAAAGACAGTTTTGAAAAGCCCTTTTTTTTTTTTTTTTTTTTTTTTTTTTTTAAGATTTTAATGCTACATCAAGCATGTCCTGCTGCATCACATCACAAGTGAGGCAAGCTATAGGGATGTGTCATGGATAGAGAGATGTCAGTTCAGAAATTGTGTACGTTTGCTCACAGTCTCTAACCATGTAGCTCTCTCTTTGTCATATGAACAACCACGAATAATACAAGCTACTCTGTAATAATCTTTGGAGTGCCCACCTCACCTAAAATGCATGCTAGTTACAGAAATGAGCTCACTAATTGTTCGCACTGTTTTTAAGAATACATTTCTGTTAATTTTGCCTACATAAACATAGTTTCAAGACTATGTCAAATACAAGCATGCAAATAGTAGTGAGCTCAAGTAGGTATTTGAGCACCAGAATATTTTGAGGCTAAAGAAATGGAGGGAGACAAGGTACAGTAACTGTTCCAAATCCTCTGTTCACTGGAAAAAATGAAGTGGGACCAAAATAATGTTATTTCCCTTCTCATCACCTAGCAACACTCTTCTTGCTATAGGAACATAGCCAGTTATGTGGAAAGGAAAATAAAAGACAGCAGAATGACTCTGTCTGTCCCAGACAGTCCAAAACATACTGTAAGGTGACAGACGCTGTGCAACACAATGTGCAATTAGCCTAACGGTCGTTCACAGAGGCTTGCAGTCTGTCATCTCTGCAGCCATGCTGTGCAAAATTCCTCTAACTGAACTACCTTAATTCCTCATGACAGCTCTATAGCAATAAAACTTGAGCCTAAAAATAAACGAGGCATAATGTATCTTCCATGCCCTGCAAGTATGAATAATATTCAGAAGCCACTGAACTGTTATTCCTAGAGATTCATTCACATTGTTCTATGGGCTGCCAAAAGGAACATTTACAAAGCAGGAACAAATCAGAGATCACTAGGCCCTCTTCCTGCTATCAGATTTTAGAAAGCCATTCCTGTGTTACGTGTTTCTTTTTTTAAGACAGGCTGAAATATTTATATTTCCTTCAAGCTAATTTCAGCAGTAAGAAATGAACAGCAAAAACAAATAGCCAGCCACTTCAGCAGTGATTCACTAAAGTGCAACGTAGTCCTTTTCAGCTGTGATTTGTGACTGAACAAAAATAGCAATTAGGCTGCAGACATTTAATAAGTAGCTATCTTAGATGTAGACTTCTAACTTGCATTGCATGTCTGAAATCTATCTTTTATTTCTCTATGGGATAGAAAGCCAAAGTTTTTCATTGAAAACTGTTTAAACCAATCATGTTAACAGGCATATTGCAACGTTTTCTGCTATTATTTCTGTCTTCAGTATATATAATCTGTAAGGAGCCTCAAAACATCAAGCAGGATTAAGTGAGATGTAGTAATTTTTTGAAGTATGAGGGGAGAGAGCATAATATTTAAATAAATAAATAGTTCCCAGTGATATTAGTAGCATGCAAGTAGCATCAAGCTTCTTCAGGAAGTCCTCTTACCTTCTTAAGTAGGTTGCTACTTGACAAAATACAAATCCCTTTGCCTACCGCCTGTTTGAGAGGTGAATTCTTGTGTTCCCCTTCAATAATATCAAAGTCAAATATAAGAGATGAGAAAAGTTAAATAAAAGGCAAATATCTATTGAATCAAAAGGAACCTTCTGGAATTTCTTTAGTCAGTTTGTACAATGCCATGTGACAGACAGGTGACTGACTCCCTCTTTTTTAATCATTACTAATTCTCATGGACAGTGAATCATTACTGCTTTCAGCAACTCAACTGTTTTTGTATTTAGTCTCAATTTGGAGGTACTGCATTGTTTGGACAGTACAATTACCTGACAGAAATTACAGGCACATTGGCTTTACACCCTTCCAGCAATGGGATTAGTTCTCAGACTAGCACAAGTTAAAGCTGCTGCTGTCCTGTGGTTAATGTGGGATGGGGGAGCTGAAAATCATAGGAATGCATTACCTTGAAAGAACTCTGATTTCCTGCTTACAGAAGGCAAGCTCCTGTTTAGCCCCAAGATCCTATCCAAATGAAAAGCAAACACTTCACTCATGTCAAGGGGTCTTTTGATGATGCCACAGTGCCCCTGATTGCAGGCAGTTCCTGTGGTGCTAGGACCACTCTCAAATACTACCAGGACAGCTTTATGAGAAGGTAGTTCTTGGATGCTCTCTATCCGTGAATCTGCCAACATACGCATGCTTAGAATGTCTTCTTTGCTCAGCCACGAGGGAGAGCTCTCACTGTAAATCCTGATGTTACTTTCCTCAGCCTGAGGCTGTGCTTTAATCCTTACAGAAATCCCCCCAGGTCTCTGGTGCCCCCTCGCCCTGACTGCCATTTCCTTATGCTGGAGTATATCCAGTTGGTGTTTTCTTCCCTCCAGAGAGGTTGCTGCTCCCATTGCATCCACAGTATGAATGTCCCTCCCCGGCTGCTGAAAAAAGATCTCTTTCTGGCCAGTGAAATCGGCTTTTGGGAAGTGCTGCCCATAGGACAATGGGACTGCATGTTTCTTCCTGCGCTTTGGCTTCACCGTGCCTCTGATATTGGCAGGCTTGCTGCGCTTGGACCGTAGGGTGATATAAACCACGTTAGGTGGCACCAAGGTCCCATTGCCACCCAGATTGGGTTCCTGGAAGCTGGGTGGTGACAGGGTGCTGTCCAGTGGGATGCCCAGAAAAGAAGTTTGTGCTACATCCTGGAGACTTCTGGAACTGATCGTTTCATATCCTCCTTTATATTGGGGTAAAACGTGGCCCACTTGACTGACGAGGAATCCCAGGTAGATCACACATGCAGTGCCCAGCAGCAGATTCCTCCTTGTCCTCAGGCGCCTGCAAGTCCACAGCCTTACTGTCCATGGGGAGCACAGGCAACAAATAAGCAAGTTTTTTATTTTACCTGGCTGATCAAAGAAGGTCATTTCTGTAGTGAATCTGCATGATGAAAATGGCATACAGTCTTCTGTACACTCCAGCCAGGATGATGATGCATGATTTCCCTTCTCTGTTTTCTATTTCTCCTTTCCCAAAAAGCTTCCTGCATGGGTGATGAACAGAGGCTATGGATATGCCTGGGAATGTGTTTAGTTTTAAGGATACCGACACTCCACTTCTGTAAGCTGCTGAACTCTTATCAGCCACCACAGGACAAGTGATTGGTTTCAGAGAATGAATGGAGCCTGCTACGTAAGCAAAGTTTACTCGCTTGTAGCCTAAAATATCTGAAGTTCTCCCTTGCAAACTGCAAAAAGAAAATGGTTAATAGTACCATTTCATTTCATTACACACATTCAGCATCTGTGGCTCTATATTTAAAAAGACAGAAGTACTAAATGAGACAATATGCACCTAGAAATGTTCCTGAATACATCTTTCACTTTCTAATTTCAGTGTAACTTAAACATCAAAGTCATGAAATACAGGCTCAAATTGTAATCTCAGCTAGCTGTCTGCCAGTGTTAGAAGAAAAGCTTATCAAATCCAAATCGTTATCTTTTTCTTATAAGACAGCCTTTACTAAAGCTCATGTTATGGAAATGCTGTCAGTTACACACTATTAACAACCAATAAGTGTAACAGTTAAATATGCATGTATTCAGTAGTATAAAAATAAAGTAGCAGTAACAAATTTCCCTAGTTTAATGTAAATACAGTTCACATAACTCATAAACCAACATTAAAAATGAAAGACAGTTAATTACACTCTTGTGAAGCCATAAATTAGGACCTAGCAGTAGTTTTTCAAGTAAAAATCACAGTGCTTTATATATCCTTTCAAAGAAACACAGATAGAATAAGTGCATACTATATGCTTATTGCTATAAAAGTGTAAAACCTCTTACCTATTCAGCTTGACTCATCCTTTGCTCTGGTAAATTCCTTAGGTTAATAAAAATAACTTTGTAAAACTGACGTTCTCAAAGAATTCCAGCCCATATTTTAGTTTTAAGTACAGTTCAAATTCATGTACTTCATTACAAGTTAAACACTGTTTGGAACCTAACTGTACTGGGAGGTTGTTTGCATACGAACTGCTATAAACTTACATGAACCTCACGTTATGAAAAAAAAAAAAAAAAAGCAACCAACCCTCTTCTATTTTAAATTCTGTAATGAAAAGTTCTGTGAAGTAAGTGCCTTCCAAAAGTACATTCCATTTATTTCTAACTCCTGAGGGCCCTCTAGTGAACTGCACACAAATGAACAGATGAAATTCCCATTTTTCCAGGGTTTTCTAAGAAGGCCCTCTGTATTTGGAAGCATTTGAGAACCATACGTTCTTGGGAGGAAAAACAAACAGTGGCTTTTAATATGCTATTAATATGCTTCTAAACAGGAGGGTTTTCTATTTGTGCTTTCCAAAATGAGGACAGCACAGTCACTGTGCAGATGGGAGAGTCAAGGCAGTAAGAGCTTTTGCAGAGCTGAGCAGTGAGGTAACGGTAAAGCTATGACTTCTGACTCCTCATCTGCTAAAAGGAGAAAATAATAAAACATACATGTTCACTGCAATTTAAACTAATAGGGATGTTGCCTGTTCCACAATTAACACTCTAGGGGGAACAGAATGATTGAAGGATATGCTTATGTTTGAGATGGTTATAAAACTTTTTGAGTGGATTTTTTTCGCTGACCACCACTTTTGTTTACTGAATTCAAAAAGCTCTGGACAATAATATCAGTATAAATATAGCTAATCTTGCTTAAAATTGTTTACACTTTAAAAGGGTTGCATGATATGGACCTTCTCAGATCAGGCTTACATGCTGGAGGGCCCTGCTTAAAGATGGAATGGTGATTAAATGTGCCCTTTTGACCAAGAGAGAACATAAATGGGTCCTATGAATGGCCTCCTGTGTTCCATTTAATAAAGTGAATGCAAAATATCAGCAAGTTAGAAGGGTGAAATCAGGGCACAGAGCATATATGCACATACACGTAAAGTCTCTTGAAAAGCTCAAGACAGGTTTCTCACTTTGAAGATAAATAATGAGAAGTAGACAGACCATTTAAGCAAACAGTTTGGAAGCAAACAATTCCTCATGAAGCTTGTAACCACTGTACATCTTTCAGCTGTCTCAGGACATTATTATTCTTTTCACCTCGCACTGCTAATAGCACAAGCCAGGGAATGTATCACACTGCAACAGCTATATACGAATGTCCAGTTCTTGCATGCAGACTGTACAATGCAGACTGTCCATGGCAATCAAGCAGTTGTGAAACACTGCCTGTTCCAGTTACTAATACTTTTCCTTTGGCATGGCATTTCTTTTAAATTTTGCAACCTATGCAATCTTCTTACAGCAATTCTTTGCAGATTATCTGGTGGAAATTATAAGGGGATACAGGATATTTCCTTTCCTAATTTCCTTTGTAGCCTAGAAGCTAAAATGTGCTGTACCCACTGATGTGTAGTGATGACCACTGAAGTGGTTTTTTTTTATGATTTCTGTGATTATAACCATAGTATTTCCTCAATTCTTCATGTTCAGGAAAGAGAACTCTTTCTTTAATGACATCTTGTTAAATTTATTGGAATGGACGGTTGCATGTGTTCAACTAAATAGGATTCAATATCTTGTTAACTGCAGAGATATTTGTATCTAAGTTTCTTCTCTGGATCTTTAAAAGATAACACATTAAGACGTTGGGTTTTTTTTAGGGCTTATGTACAGCTCCAGTGCCCTACTAGATTTCACAAAACAGCCAACAAATGGCTCTGGACTTGTTTGGAAAACAAGCTTTTCTTTGTGTTTCAGGAAAGATAAAGATATGTTTGTCCTTTGGTAGAACTCTTCTACTCTATGCAGCAGGGCACAAAAGTGAGTTGAAAGGGTAATTTCTTTGTCTTCACCAAAAATCTGGAGTATTTTTTTGAAAGAATAGAATGAGCTATGAGAGTTGTCTCATCAAATACTGACCTCAATTGTTGCAATTTGCCTTTCTATACTTAGCCTGCAAGTCTGTATTTATTTCTTGCTGCTAACTATTTTTGTAGTACTACCATCAGTGTCCATTAAAGTCAGTTTCTTCTTATGTCTCTTCTTTATATACCCATATTCCACAGCTAGTGTTATCTCTTTCTAAGCTTAGGGGCACTGGAATAGCAAAGCTAATATTGGATTAGATGAAATTGAAAAGGGCAGTGGACAGAAGTTCTTTTCATTCCTAGGCACAGAACAGCTGAATTACACATTTTGAACTTTTTTTTCTGTCTTATTTTAACTGCTGAAACACACCACCATCAGTGTCTTTATTTGTAGAATAAACCAGATCAATCTGTGTTTGTCACAAGGACAGACTTGCACGTTGAAATGGCTGAGGTATGGTGCAGTCCCATCTGTATGGAGCCTATAGGCCTGAGAAGTTATGCTGCGAGAAGGAACTGTCATTATTACAGTTAACGTAGACCTGATTTCACAAAGCATTGCTTTAGAAGGCTTGTGCTGTGTTTTTAAAGTTGTCAACGTGAGCTGGCATCTGGAAACTGTACTTCAAGAGGACAGAGAGAGATGTTTGCTTCATTACTAAATGTGCTGACTAATAAGTCTATGCTTCAGTTGCTGTGGGTCAGATCCTTACAGGGCAAACAGCGAGAAGTGCCATGACATATGCGTGAAATATTTCTTTTTTACGACTTGGGTTTGATTATTGAACAATGCGGCAGCTTATGGCAGCTGCTCGCCCCGGCCCGGCCACAGTGCCTCGCAGGCGAAAGCGGGCGGCAGCAGCCCAACCAAGGCAGCGTAGTAAGGGACGGAGGGCGGAGGCGGGCCCATGCGAGGGGCGGGACAGGCCGGGTGGGAGGTTGGAGCGACGGGGTGGCCGGTGAGGCGGTGCGGCAGAGCTGGGGTGAGCAAGGGGGGGTGGGCGGCTGGTGGGGGCAGTTGCTATCGGTTTCTTCTCAAGCGGTGCGTGAACGCTTGGCCTGCGTGAGCCCGAGGAAGTGCAAGCGAGCTCTGCTCGCTCGTGTTCCGCCTAATGGCGGCGTTTAGGCAGTGGCAGTCTGCTGCGGATCGTGGCTCCCTTCGGTATGTGTTGGTTTCAGTAGGAGGAGCAGAGTCTGGCAACGTAGTGAGCTCAGCTGCCCGTTTTTCCATGCTGCTTGTTTAGTGAAAGCGTGGCCTGTCTTTCAAATGCATCGTCGTAGGGAAGAGCAGAAACACTTGTCTGGCTGCTCGTTAGTGGGCCTGGTGTCACCTGAGCAAGCCTTTGCTTCACCAAGGAGCCAACAAGAGCCTCTTAAAATACCCTTCTTTAATGGGAATTGTGGTATAGGAAAAATGTGCAAATTAGCAGCATTAGATACAGCTTCTAAGCAAACGAACAAGCATAAGCAGTTTCAGATTTTGGCTGTGCTGTGGATCCACCTTGTGATGGGAGCTCACTTCTTGCTTAACACAGCTGTTTGCAAGGACTGCACCATTGTGTTACTGTTGCAGTAAGTGAAGGTAGTAGAATCACTGAATGGCTTGGGTTGGAAGGAGCCTCAGTACCCACCCTGTCCCAATGCCCTGCAATGAGCTGGTTGCCCCTGCACCAGAGCAGCTCAGGCTGCCCAGTGCCTCATTCAGTCTGGCCTTGAGCACCTCCACAGATGGGGCACCCCCACCTTTTCTGGCCTCACTGCCCTCTGGGTGAAGGATGAGTGAAGGAACGTGGTGGTGTATTTGTGAGGAAACAGTGAAAATAGTGAACGTGAACTGTCAGTGAGGTAAACCACTGAAGTTAGTGGGATAAAGCCAATGTATACAAACAAAACTATATTTCCTCTGCAGCTTAGGAACCCTGAAATACCTTTCAGTAAGGACTACTTACTGAAGAACTTCTTTAAATAACAGAAACAACTGTCTCTTATTTGCACTGTGTTCTGACATCCTGACAACTTCAGCAATAGCCCTGCTGTGTATTTGTTAGCTGTAAGCCATTGGAGGTGCATAAGCTATTCATCTGGCAATTACAGGATTGTAGAGAACAAAGGAGGTTTTTCAGGAATCCTCTGAAACTCTCCAAACAATACTAAGGTTATTGTCCCAGTACATGCAGAAAAAAATAATAGTGTAGTTGACTTAATGCTGTGTGTCAGTACATTATTTGCTCTTGACACTGGATCATGGATTAATTTGAGTTTGGAAGGGACCTCTGACAGTCATATAGTTCAGCTTCCCACTTAAAACAGTGCAATCATTGAAGTGCATCCAGTATCTCCAGATCTTGTCCAGCTGAACTTGCTCTTGAAGTCATTGGACTTAGAAGTTGGCCCTGATGTTTAGCTAAATTTGGAGAGTAGGTACCCAAAACCTTGGAGGGTTGCAGAGTTGTCATCAGACTGAATGGAGCATACTCCTCCTCAATTAACTGAAATGTGTGGGCTTTGTGTCATAATTATAGCTTTACAATTATGCTGTTGTCTTCAATGTGTATTTTTTTGTATCCCTTAGATACTGTCTTGCCCTACATCCCACAGATTTTCTTCTAATGGATATAAAAATGAAGTATTTTTAACATGGCATTTTTACGTAGACTAACAAAATTTAAAAGGACCTTTAAATTTGAAAAGTTCTTAATATTTGAAGTGAATAATGACTTATTTATACTTATTTATTTCAAGGCTCAAGAACTGACCTCTGCATTCACAGAGGTGCAATGTGATCAGCTTCATTTTTATGTCTTTAATAGCATAAAGGCTTTTCCACAGGAAAAAGCTTTTGTGCCTTGCTTTTACGTGAAGGGCATTTAATGTGCTATGATTCAAGCTAGCTGATGTAAGCCTTTATCTATTCTGATTTATTTTTGTGATGTCACAGTGTTTCTTAGCATATCGGTTCAGTCTTGGAAGAAATTTCAGCCATATTACTTCCACTGATAGTGTCTTCATGTCCCAGGTGAAATGTACTTTGCAGAAGTCTTTTAGTATAGTGAAAATCATCTGGCAGAAATGATCTACATAGGTAAGGAAAGTGAAGAGTCAATGAGAAAAAGAGAACTGAAACACCTATGCCATTGTGCGTTTGTAGTATGTCTTTAGATATCATCTGTGTCTTTTTGTAAGTATTTAATGAAAAGATGATTTTTCAAGGAGAGAAATTATAGGAACTGAATGGTATCAGTATTTATGGGACTGAATTTTTCACTTGCTAATACAACTGTTTAAATTCAGCCAGCGCTGATGACTCTGCTGAAACTCAGATAAAAGCACTACCTCAGCAGCTGTGGTTTTCCATGTCCTAAGGACTCCAGAGAAGCCGAGGCTGGTGTGGCTCAGCTCTTCCTTTTCAGAGAGTTCACTTGCAGCACCTCTTAGCTGATTTTGCAAAATTACCTCCATCCTTTTTTAGCTTCTTTCCTCCAGGCAGCACTTAGGCCACTACGCTGGGGAATTTCAAACTGCATTGGGATGTCATTATAATCAGAATAATCAGCCTTACATCAACAACAGGATTGCATACCTCTATAGATATGCCCCTTTATACTCACAGAGTAATTGGTTATTTTTAACAGTGAAAATCTTTCATTGAAAAGAGGAAGTCTAGAGTATAGGATAAACAACCACTAAAATCTGTATTGCCAGTTAAATATTGCAGGTTACAATTCCAAGCGCTTTTCTTATATGTTTGTTTCTTATATGTTTACTTTTTTATATACCTGTCTTCAGAGCCACTTTTGCTGTCAAATCCACATCAGAGGTGTATGGGACACTTCTGCTGAGTGTAATCTCAAGGTGAGTCTCCAACTAAAAGAACAAAAGAAGAGGTTGTTATGTGATGAAAAAATTCTATGGCTTTCACTTGTAATCCTAAGGAATGAAAGGAGAAACTGTTGAAGCAGCTTGTCCTTCTGCTACCCAGACGAAAAGATGAACCTTTATTCCTGCTTTATACCAACTAGATCAATTCTTGTGGTTTAGTATGTGATACTAACTATGGCAATCTGTTGAATCTCTATGCCAATTCACTACTTGTAGGCAGAGAGGTTGCAATTTACTGTGGCTTCTTCCAGTAATGGTTTTATCTAATTTTCTAATCCCTGCTTTTTTATGCACCTGTGTGACTAGTTTGCCTGCAGGAGTAAAAATGTTATGATATAGTGTCTCCCTAGGCAGCAAGGTTTCATGTAAGTCTCAGAGATTCGAATAATCTACATTCATGGTGTTGTGTTTTCAGACATGATTTCTATGCAGTTGAGTGTGAAATGCGCCAATTGTTTTGTGCATCTGTTCTTAATTGGCATGTTATTACAATTTTATGGCATGGAATTCTATGGTTTAGTTCCCAGTTCTTTCAGACTTATGAGAGAGAGACATAGGGTCCTTTAAGTTGGAGGTTTCTGAACTAGCGTGGTATTTTTAATACTTAACATGTTTAATTCTGCTCTGTGATTTCAGAATCTTTCAAGACCTGCAGAGAAAAACAAACAAACAAAACTACAAAAAGAGACACCTTCAGTGCAAAAATGAGCTTTGAGAGAGCCTACAATACCTTTAACATCAGCAATGGCACAGATCTAGCTATTGGATTTACCTCTTCCACAGTAGCTGTTCTTCTGTTTGGGACAAATTTTGTGCCAGTTAAAAAATACGATACTGGTGACGGTAAACTTATTTACATTTTTACTTTTATTATTTTTGCTAGTAGGAATAATATATCATCAGCAAATGTGAATGTTTCTATAGGTCAATTTATAAGTATCAATGTAGTCTGCGTCTGTGCTTAAACTATCTTTCTGATGTTAGAGTGCAAAGCAGTAATGTGTTAGTTCAGGATATGGTAGAAAAAAGTTGTACACTTTAACAATAATGATGATTTCATGAGCATCTTCAGATAGAATGAGAAGATCTTTTACCATGCTGGGGATTCTGAAGTACATACAGTGTCCTTTATAACACTGTAAATGTTGTTGGACTTTGGAATGTTGCACTTTTGTTGTGGACCTGAAATAATGAGACCAATAAGAAAAGGATATTTTTATGCTTATAGTTAATAACACCAGTGAGAGGAAACATCGCTTCTATTTTCTTATAATTTCTTTAGCACGTTATCACTTTATGATACTAGTTTCATGTTGCATTTGCATGATTATGTGAAGCATAGTCAATAACCAATCACCAGAGGAATATATCTACAACCGTGTTATTTTAATGTTATTATGTGCAATACAGACTCTTTCTTTTTTTGTACCAAATACAGTCCTAGAAGGACAAGGGTAGTTTAAAAATAAAAGTCTTAGCTGGCATGAAGTTAAACAGTCTGCTTTGTTGTCCCTTAGAGATTCAGCGAAGGTTGGAGTGATTTGTCCAAACTTTGTTATCCTCAGTGTTCTGTATTAATGAGTTGGACCCTGAAGGAGTTTTGTCTTGGTCAGCCACCTGCGCTAGCTGCTACTGGGGTGGTGGGAGAAGCTTTCAGTAACTTAATATCCTCTTTGTCAGAAAACTATCAGAACTTTTATGCATTTGAGGGTTGGGCCGGCAATTTGTTAAGTAATTTATTAAGTAATTACTTGAGTGCATAGCAGGGAATAGATTGACAGAAAGTGACCAACTTTCATTTTTTTCTGTGCTATTTAAGCTAAAAAACATGTGTTCAGAGGTAAGAGACTCACACTTGTAATGCTTTGCCATTTTTCTCTCATGCACATTTGCTTTTTTTCATAGGAATGTTCTTCCAGTGGATTCTCTGTGCTTCCATTTGGATGGTTTCTTTGGTGGTCAATTTAATCCGGAATTGTCCCCAGTTTTGGCCTTTGGCTATGGTAGGAGGTTTCCTGTGGGCTACAGGTAAGTGTTCCAATCCTTGAAAAACAAAGTAATCCTAACTCACCACAAAAGCAGCACCAAAACTATTTCCATGTATGAGGTAGTTTTTTGGCTTTTCTAGTCCTGCTATTAATGGAGCTTTACTTTTGGAGCAAATATTACTGTGAATAGTAGTACTGCATATGCTGGATGGACCTACTTAATGCCTCCAGCTTTTTATTTCATAAGCAGGAAATTCGCACCAAAAATAACTTTTAAAACAATGTTGAGGAAAAGTCTGTGATTTAATGTATTTATTTTTAAGAAATGCTACCTAGCCGTAATTGCCTCAACTGTATTACCTTCTGAACACTGTTAGACTAAATTGATAGCTGAAATATGGAAGACCGTGGTCTAGTTTAGAACTGATTTTAATTTTGGTGTTGTGGGTCGTTGATTTTTTTATTATTATTTATTTATTTTCTTTCTTTTTTAGGCAACATCACAGTTGTCCCTATTATTAAAACCATAGGCTTAGCTCTTGGTCTTTTGATATGGGCTTCTTTTAATTTGCTGACAGGCTGGGCAAGTTCCAGGTGAGCATTTTAAATTATGCATTATTAATGTTTCTCTTTCCTTGTTAACAACCAGAGTGTAAGAAGTGTCACTGATAAAGAGGAAAGGAGGATACATTAAAAATCTTTTTCTTTCAATGTGTAAAGTAGTCAGATTAATTATTTTATCTTTTTTGTTTGTTTGTTTCCATTGCCTCAATAGGGAGAAAATGCCCAGTCATGTTTATTAACATAATTGAGTAAATAATGTGGGTTTTTAAATAAAACCAGAGCACTGTCTTCTTCAGCATGGATTGATAAAGCAATTGAAATTAACTTTGATTTTTAAATACCCACATTAAAAAAAAATCAATTTCAATTTAGATTTCTTTTCAGTTGGTTTGCGCAAACCAACTGAAGCGTCAATCCAATATTTCTAATATAAACTTCAGCAGAATTATTTCTGTGAATAAAGATTTTCAAGACTAGTTTATAGTATTTGGTATGCAATTTGTGCAGCTAAGAGTAAGTAGTTAAATGTTCCAGGTTTGGATGGTTTGGAATTGACCCAGAAGAGGTAGCAAGACCAGTCCTAAATTATATTGGAGCGGGACTTTCACTATTAAGGTAAAAAGTTATGATTGATTTTTGTGACATAAAAATATATTTTATAACCACAGAAAAAAATAAAACCAGCAGGCAAATCTATTGAAATATTCTTTGCACATTGATTTACCACATTTTTGAGTTGTCCATGCCTCTTAGTTTTTGTTTTGTTTCCATACGTAGATTTCAGCACAGAAATGTAGTTTTATGCTGGTAGACATTGTCAGGACAGATCTGTAGTGCAGTCATTGTAGCAGCTCCCTGTCTATCTAATCTCTAACGGCTGCCATATAATGGCTTCCTTTGGGATCTTTGGAAGAACTTCTCATTTTATTATTAGTTTGTCATTTGTGTGAGTTCAAGTTTTGAGCCAAACATAAAGATGGTGTTTGTTAGGTAGCAGTGTCTGTGCTTTCCAGATGGTTGGCTAAGGAGCGCTTTCCAGGAACAGAAGGGTGGCCCTAAATGCAGGGGCCGTGGGCTTGCCATAGGGATGCTAAGCAATAGATGCACAAAATACCCCCCCGAAAATGTACAAAACAGGAGAGTTAAGAACATGGAGAGGGTAAAGACTGTCCTTGACTGCTGTGGCTTTTTACTAATGGTAGTAGCACATGATATTGAGAGGTGTTCACTGAACGGTAGCAGTGCTGCTATTCCTGCCTGGTGAATTCATTCAGCTCACCAGCTGCTTCCTGCCAGTTCCTGAGATATCACAAAAAAGGGATCAACACGGGAAAAGATCCTTACCAGACTTGTTTTCCTGGCACACTGCACAAAGCATATGTATATTGTTCCATAGAGCTCAGAAGCACGTGTTTCATTTTAGCCTCCTGGGTGGCACCTGTGCATATTTACCTAGTCCCTCTGGAGGAAGTTGGCATATTTTTGTATCTATCCATATGGCTTCAGCAGGAGATAAATCACTCTTCAGGGGGAGGCATTCTGTTTGTGACTATGAGAAAGAATTTGTAGAACCTTAAATTATCTTGCTGAAAAATAATTTAAAAGAACAATCCAGAACGTCACTGTTCTGATTACATATACTTACTTGATTTCTGGGAGCTGGGCATAAAAGTAGAAATGTTCCCCTTTCTTCTTTGTTTTAATCAGTCAGTGCATTGGAGCATCGCTAAGCCATACCCCTTCTCCTTCTGCATGTGCATGAGGCCCTGTAGGAGCAGTGTTCTCCCAGTTGCACATGATAGAAGACTCAGAAAGACTAATTTCCCTTAGGTACAAAACCAATTCTGTGCAGTTTGAAGCTGTTGCATACAAAGTTTCTGTGCAGATGCTTGACTATGTGTAGTGTTGTACAAAAGGGCACTGTTATCTACCACAGCTATTATTAGCATGTGTCTGTAAATACACACCACAGAAAGGAGATATTTCAATACCATTATATAGAAGAGAGAACTTTAAAGACTAAAATAAGATCAATCTGTTTACTTCTGCTTAAGTGGTTTGTTACAACTATTCAAAGCGATTGTGTTTTTAAAATGTATTGAACTGAGTCTAGGGTAGTAATGACAATAAAATAATATGCTTCCAAATACACCTTTTGTCTCAGGATGCTAAATGTTATATCCTTGTGATCTGACTTGTGGTATTCATTGGTGTGTTTTTCTCTTCTGAGCGCTGTCATATTTTTTTTTATAAAAACTGAAGTCCAAACTTCTTCAGCTTCGTTAGAAAGCACGCCATTACTGAGAGAACCTGTAAGTACTCTACAGATACTTTACAGCAGTGAAAAGATGTAACTGTTTAAAAACGACAGTGAAAACTGCTTAATGTTAACATATTTGGTTAAAATTCATGGTAAATTACATAAAGCGAGACAAATACGCATCGATGCATTATATTTTATTTGTACATTTGGTCAAATGTAAGCAACAGAAAAGGCTTTCCCTTTCTCAGCTTTCTGACTTACAAGTACTTATTGCAGAGGTTATGTTATAGACAGTGTGTGTTTCTTCCCTCTCTGAGAAGAGGAAGCAGTTTTAATAAAAACTTAACTAAAATAGCAGGAGAATGCTTAGGGGGGAAGGCAATGGAATGCATAAGTGCTCTCCCAGATCTTTGCCACGTTGCAGAACCAGTCCCTGATTTGCAGTGCAGGGTGAATTTTGAAAGGCAGACCTGCATGTAAATTGTAAAAACGCTTGTGAGTGCTCTGTTACATAGTAAAGCCAAAATCCAAAGCCAATCATTTACAGGCTTTGAGATAGATCCAGTTATTACTGTTATGTTTTTGGGTGTTTTTTTTCTTTTCTGAAATGATTTCTCTTTTCTTTATTCCAAAGTATTTGTTTAAATTCCTCTTGTTTTTCCTTCCGTTATTATTTTCTTAGAGAAGAACTGCTGTATTAATATGATGTTTGAGATGCTGTTTTCTTTTTAAAGGGGAAAAAAACAGGACTGAGTAAAAACTCTGATCTTTCTACAGTCTGTTAATGCTTCTGAAGATGCCTCTGATGTCTCATGGGTGACCAGTCTTTCTCCAGTAAAAAAAAGATTTGTGTAAGTCGTTAACAGAGAAAGTAACTAAACACGGGAAGAACAGAATTTACTTTGTAGTTTTCCAGGCATAGTCATGCAGTATTAAATAATACACTTATTTGTATATGAATATAGTAGCTTAGCTAGTTGAATAATTCTCTTCTGTGTTCAGTGTGTTTTACCCTACCAAAGAACAACATTTGCAGAGTAAACATCAATAGCAATTATGTTATTACAGAGTTGGTTTGTATCATGTGGTTGATTAGCACCAGCATAAAAGGAACCCATGCTTCCAGGTGTGGTTTCCAGGTGAGGACACCTGGAGAAAGCATGGCAACATGGAAAGTAAGCAGCTGAGGTGGTCCAGGGTGGGACTGGTAGCTTGCAAGGGGACTGCTGACAGCCAAGGCCCCACTCATCTGGAAGTGGAGAGGGAGGTGCAGTGATCCTGGAAATTTTTGTGTGGGAAACACTGACTGCAAAGGGAAGCTGAGAGTGGGGGCATTTTAACTATATTTTTTTGTTTTCTCTCAGCTTCACTTTAAAAAAAATACATTGGTTGGTGTGGTTAATTCAGATTGCAGGTTCTTGGCACAAGAATTATCTGTATTACTTTGCCATGAAGTGCAGGAAAACTGAATTACTGTTTTGAACAATTTCTGCTTTAAAAACAATAAAAATATGCTTAAAAAGTTAAAAAACTTAACATCTGTATGGCATTGCTAGCACTTTTCTCGGATGTTTTTCAGTGTATTACTTACTTCCCTAATTAACACTAGGCTCTTCTTTTTTTCTGATTTTTGCTGTTTTTAAAGAGGATGTAGCCTAGCTGTAGTAGCTGGAATACTCTACGGTTCCAGTTTTGTACCAGTACTTTACATCAAGGACCATGGAAGAAGAAATGAAACTATATATGCAAGAGCAAGTCAGTTTGGTAAAGGCTTCTACTTTGTGTCATTATTACACAGTAGTCTTCTGCTTTCGTAAAGGCACAGGATGAAACTGTTCGTACTGCTGGAAATACAGTGATAAAATACAAGTTCTGCACTACGTTACGTTTTATCAAGTTTGTTTTTATCTAAATACTGGCACTCCCTTTTCCCCAGAGGTGACTTACACCATTAGAAAACAATGAGAAACAACCCAGAAGATACCATGCTTATCTCACTTACTTCACATCTTGTTAAATGTAGCTAGCACTTTCAAAGTACCAGGTTCATATGCCAGGAACATGAGGTGCAAGAACTCGCTCAGTTGCCAAATTAGTACACTAGTAAAGGAAAGTAGATAGAAAATAATTAATGAGCAGAAAAGAGATATAAAATTTCAAGTATTTAACGTCTTTTTTTTTTTTTTTTTTTTTTTTTAAATGGAAGCCTTTTGTGGAAATATAATAACTACAAATGTTTCTCAAGAAACATTTTCCTGAAGATTTAGTATAATTTAGCAAGTAGTACCAGCAGCAGTTTAAGGGCCCCCTTGGACAGAACAGTGTTGCTGTTAATGTTGTTTATTACATCATGTACAGTTTCTTTTGAATGCAGCAATTCATATATTCCCAAACTAGACACAGTATTATTATTGTAGTTGCCTTTACTGATGAGGACTCAAAGTTCAGAGGAGATAGGGATTACCTTGCTACATGCTTCAGCTTTACCACCTTGGGAATGCTTTGTTTAGCACCTACCCGATCTGTAAGGGATTTGTTTTTGTTAGTGATTGCAGTGGTCAAAATTGTGATGCATTCTTCAAGTTAAGAAAGGAAAAAAAAAATAAGAAAAGGCCGTGTTTATCTTCCATGGTATGTGCAGTTATCTTTTAAATGTATAGCATAAAGAAATAACTATCTACAGGAATGTAAATGTGGAGGGTTAAGAGAGGATGTGATTATGTAAAACAACTCCCCATCACTTTTGTAGCCCCATTTAAGGATTTTCTCAAGTTTTTTTTAATAAATTAATACAGTAGCTTGACTAATAGAGTTACAAAAAATAACAACTCACAGGAATGCATAAAGGCTTGTGATAAATGCTAGAGTCAGTGCAACATTTAACTCATGTTTAATAAGGATATGTATGACTAACCAAATCCATCCATAGTCAGACTGTTACGTTAATCATAACCACAATTGAACTTGAATTGTTAGTAGTAGCGTTTTATTTATTTTTGTCTGTATGAATACGGTCAGTGAAATAAATGTAGTTAAAATTAGTAGCTGATATTTTGGGCTAATACAATGTTGCAATCTCTTTCAGATTTAGATTATGTTTTTGCACACTTCAGTGGAATATTTCTTACAAGTACTGTCTACTTTTTGATCTACTGTGCAGTCAGGAGAAATAAACCTGATGTTTATCCCAAAGCCATACTACCAGGTATGACTGTTAAGCTAGTAGCTAATTATTGTTAGTTATTCATACTTTTTTGCATTGATTACTTCAGTCTGTGTGCTGGAACTGTAGTTAGCCTTTAAAGTCTCTTTATTTGACTTTGTTTTGAAAGATATTCCTATTAGGTTCATTAAGGTTAGGAAACAACCTTAATTTTACTCTAACCTGAAAAGTGACATTGCAGTCCAATTGTTGGATTTTCAAAAACTGACCCTGCCTGAGAGGAGAATACTTTGCCCAGGAAAGTGTGAACTTTACTGATAATTTGGTACTTCAGTTGAGGTAGCTGATTTTATCCCTTGAGCTTTGGTCTAGATTATCAGAGCTACCTTGTTATATTCAGTTTTGCTATTATGCTATAAAAACAGATGTTTCACAAATGGCTGTCTATATTTTTCTGTACATGTTTTTGATCAGAATTTATTTTTCTAGGGTTTGTTTCTGGTGTGCTTTGGGCAATAGCCAATTGCTGCTGGTTCATCGCCAATCACTATCTCAGTGCTGTAGTCAGCTTTCCGATAATTACTGCGGTAAGTATATAACAACAGAATCTCTGACTGGAATTAAAGTGAAAGCTCTTTTACCCATATTTGTGGAATTTAGTTGAAATGTTGACATTCCTGCGGCTTTTCTTCTTTTTTTATTTTTTCCCCCAAGAGTATGCATTGCCTCCTTTGCTTGTCTGTGCTTTGTTTTATTAGAAACTTTCATGACTGTGGCAGGCACCATTTTGGCCAGTGAAAAGTGGAGAAGTTGAAAGAGACTTCAAACTGTGTTAAAGCCAATGCTCAGGAAACATAACTGTATCAATATTAAATAGCGAACTGAGGTGATTAAAAGAAGAAAAGTTACGTGCTTTCATCTCACCGAGTAGATATTGCTCTGGATTTTTTTCAGTTGTTGTTTTTCACTATCAGTTATATTTCTTAATTAAGAATGAAGTATTTTTTACTACAGCTCTTGAGCACATCTAACAGCATATGAATTGTTGAAAATAATTTTCTTATACCTAGGCAGGGAAAATAGCTGTTTGATTCCTGCTTATGATGCTGTACCTTTCAAACAGTTAACATCAGGAAGTTGCATAAATTCCATCACTATGTATGAATCTGTTGTTATTCCCTCAAGAGTCTACTGAATGGTGCTGCAAAGCTGGATAACTTCTGGCAAACTGAGGTTTATAAGTATGAAAAAGTTCTGCTGAATGACTCTATTTTGGAAAAAAAAAAAAGCTAATGAAACAATAGGGATTAAAGTTTGCTTCAAGATGCAGTTAATCAAAATGAACTCTGCAGTATGCAATTTAAAAAAAGAACTTGGCATCATTCTAGTTAGAAACTGAAGGATTAATGGAAAGCAGCTTTGGTAACTTTGGTTATCAGCATACGTAAAGGGCAAGGATATAAAACCATTAAATGAAACATTTTCAAGACAGCACTGATGAGAAGCTGCCTGTCTTTCCCCTGCTCCTTTACTTCACCCTAGAGGGAGTTTCAGTTATTCATCATGTCCCTTTAACAATTAGCTTCATTAAAAAAAATGCATTCCTCTGGCAATGTAAGTTGTTGAGAAAGGGAAATAGCACCATAGTCATTATGTAAATAATATTTTGCAATTTCACTAAGAAATAGCATGTGCAAACACACTCAGCACAAGGTGCTGTTTTCTCCTGCTATAAATTTTTGTCCTATTGAGTTTACTTAAGATAGAGAGAGGAAGACAACTGTCCAAACATCTGTCAAGTGTTTCGGAGAGCAGCTGTAATGGGAAGCATTTGCAGAGAGTTTCAGACATTTTCTTATCAGACATGAGAATTCAGGTCATTGCATACACAGGAGAAAAAACTGTATTACTGGGAAGTCTGGAAATTATCATTGTATACCACTGTTTGCTGTTAGCTAGGAAACCTGTAAGACAACATCGCAGATAAAACACTGGTTTTCCTGACCTGTCTTAACTGTCTGGCTTTGTGCTTTGTCCAGATCCCTGAAATACAGGAAATAACATTAGTATTCCAGTCTCTTGATATCATACTGAGCGATAAAATCAAACTTTGTTGAACAGGTTAGTCATAGTAGAGGAAATGTTAGGAATATCCTTGATGGCTGCCAAAAAAACCTGAATAGTCCTCTGAAATGTGATGATAGATCAAAGACTGTAGTTTGGGCATATTATTTGGAGTCTCTAAAAGAGCGTGTAACAGCTAGTGCAGATCCCACAGTGTAATTTAGAAAGAAATCATGCCCTTTCTTAAATCAGTCTTCTACTTTGTTAGCCCTTCTTGATGATTTACTGTATCTTACCTTAGAAGGTCACTTAGGTGATGATAATGCTTTTTCCATGAATGTTGTAATTATACAGGATGACATAAGCTTGCTATCCAATGAAATGCAGCTACCCTTAAAACAATAATGGGAATGTGGCACATTTTAAGGAAATGCTGTAATGTACAAATGAATCTTCTTCCTTAGGGTCCTGGCCTTATTGCTGCAATGTGGGGAGTCCTTGTATTTAAAGAAATCAAGGTAATCTTAGTAGATCTTTCACCTAGTCTCTCTTGTGTTTGTCTCTAGCTTGTAGAGCTGCATTACCTGATGAAGAGCTCTCTCTCTTTAATTTATCCACCTTACAAGTATTGCATTATGAAGCTAAAAGTCATGTCATGCAGTAATAAGTTTTCCAATAAGTTTTTTTGTTTTCTTTTTTTTCCAAGAAAAATTAAGAACTTTCAACAAGTCTTATAGGAATGAAGATTGGAATTCTGTAACTATGAGCAGCAGGGAGAATAAATAAAGACTGTAGCAAGGTCAAGAAACAGGATGCCAAGCATAACCTTTATTTGAGCTAGTTCTTCCAGTGGGGGCAGGGAAATTGGCAGTTGCCCCAAAAATCATGTGGACTAGCAAACCAAGATCAAATTCTCCAAAGGACCAAACAGTGAGGCAGAGTGCCCTTCTATTGACAACATAGAGATTCCTAAACTGATATGCACAGAACAGGCTAATTTACTAGATGTTAACATAGCATGGCTGAAATTATTTTTCTAGTGGAATTTGAAGCTTAGCAGCGTAGCCCTAAGATTCTCTTAGTTATTCTGTACAAGATTCATAAATATGTAATTTGCCATTACAGATGAGATTACCTTTTCATGTAACGAATAGATTTGTTTTATCATAAAATTAAATGAAACCTCTCATCTATCCAGGGCCTGAAAAACTACGTATTACTCTCCGTAGCGTTTTGCATCATTTTGGCTGGATCACTCTCCACAGCTTTTTCTAAAGTTTGAAGAAGATCATCTTACCAGTAGATGGTGCTACTGTCTTGTTTAATCAAAAGCACAGCTGTACAGATCAACGACTGTTTGCAAAACGCATGTCCAACATCTGGAAATGGTTATTTCTACATTTCGAGGATATCAAAGGATCTCATTAAATAAGGCCAGATGATTTCTTAGTTACTGATTTTGCTGGTTTAGGTATGAAACTTACATCATCATAAATGGCAGTTTGCTGCTGTAGTGGTGTAGAAAGGGAGTCAGTATTCTGTGTGTGTTTACTAATTAATCCTATTCTAATGCTCTGTCTTACTGATTAGACTATATTATGTCTTGGAATATTTATGTTTTAGAACTAATTCAAAGATGCCAAAGTTGTTTTTTTATTTAGAGGCATTATTCTTTAAAGATACCAATTCATATAAAAATCTTCCAATCACTGCACAATTTTGAAAGAAATGCAGAAAAAACAAAAAGGGTGTTGAAAAATAAACTAGTGCTTGCTGCTTATCTCTTTGTTTCAGTGCCATAAGGTTATGTAGAATTCATGACCATGCTATGAATTGTTGGGGTTTTTACCGAACTCTTGTTGAGCGAACTAAATCTGTCTAGAAAAATGCAACACTCAGACCGCAGTCTTAGGAAAAAAAACAAGAGGAGCAGCAGAGCCATTATTATCATCTACTTTTATAAGCACTATTCAGGGACACACATGATAATATGATGTACTTCAATACCACAGCTTGGAATTTGTAGCATGTTGAGATTGCATTGTAATTTCATTAAATTTTTAATCTGGAAAAATCATAGAATGGATTGGGTTGGAAGGAATGTTAGTGATTATCTAGTTCCCACCATGTGTAATCTATCCCCAGCTGTGCTAGGAACAAACAAGCGGCATTGCTGGGACTGGGGGGACCTAGTTTACCTCTAACCTTGACCAGCTGTTTCCCATCTTCACTGCATGAAGTGCTGTAGGCCTTGTCTGTTTCTGCAGTATCTTTTTTTGTTTGGTGCTATGAGTACCCCGAGTGTCTTGGGTTCTTCTGATTTTTGCTCTCTCTTGAGAGATCCTTGTAAGTTCATGTGTGGTATGGGCCCAGCATTCTTCTACCAGATTGGATTGTAGGAAACATTTGAATCTAGTAGGGCAGGAGCACCTTTGCACTTTGATTGTTTGGCTTTCTGGAACAAACCCACAGCAATTGCATATAAATACATGAAGTTTTGTATGGTCCTCCAGTCTGTATTGTAAAACTATGAGGTGCAACATCTTAATTGCTTATTGTTAGAGCATTAATTACAATTATTGTTTGAAAAGACTCAAATGTTGGTTTTGTTAAATGTTTTTTAGCACATTCCCTATTGGATTTGCCTTTTTGCCTCGCCAATAGAAAAATAATAAAAAAATAAGAACAAACTGCCATCTCTTTGCAGTTCTTATCTGTTTGGTTCAAATAGGTGTTTATTCCAAACTGTGTCTTCAAGAAGGTCACATGGAATATTACGAAGGTAAGTATTCCACTGATTTCTGAGATGTTCCTGAAGTTCTGAGTTTGAAATGCAGCTTCAGTGTTAAAATGCTGAACCAACAGAGTTCTGTTTATAGAGCTGTTTTTACACAACAGTCTGACAGCAAATGTTTAATAAGAGAAAGTTCTGCAGCTGACCTTAATGACCACGGCTCTGCTTACATCAGCAAAGCTCTGTGTTTTTATATCAGTCAAACAACTGACATGGGAAAATGACACTTCTTGAAGAAAATTATTATCTTGTATACAAGTCTGGGTTTCTTTAATAATTTCTAAGGATATATTTGAGCTTGTAATAAGATTTTTTTGCTGGTAATCCTTAAAAGCAAACTATTCTTTCAAATACAGGTTGACAGGGAGTTTCCAAACTAGATTTTTGTGTGGGTGTGGTGTTCACAACGAGGATACTCAGCATCTCTAGAGTTCTCACACCTCATTATTCCTTTCTCCATATTCATTATCAATTTGCTTGCCTAGGCTCACTGCTCTTCTTCCCCAATTCTTTTTACTCTTTAATATTCTTAGTAAAAAATATTGTTATCTAGAAAAATAAATACATTCACTCCTACGTCTTTTAAAGCAGCTACTGAAATGCAGCCCATTTAATATGTCTATATATATTTCCATATTTTATCTACATTAGAATTTTCTTTTTCAATCACGATTCAAGGTTGACTGAATACCAGTTCAACAGTCTGACCTGACCCTGAGCGTTTTTGCATCTGGAATGAAAATAAAATGATAGTCGAGATGATGCATGCTAGCAATTAATGTAATTTTTTATGCTGACCCCTTGCTTTCAAATAGAAGGTTGAAGTTTAATGTAGTATTCCAGAATTATGCAGTGACAGATGGATTCTACTTTAGCTAAATATGTAATCTTGGAAACAAGTGACTGTGAAGTGCAGTATTTTAGCTGAGATGTTTCTCACGTTCCTCGTGCATACCACAAAATGTGTCTTAAAAATCTAAAAGGTTTCTTCTCTTGAAACACTGAAGATTTGTTCTGCTTATTGTACCAAAGGGCCTGTTTGCAAGCACAACTTGACATCTTGCATTTGTGGACCAAGGAAAAATGGTGGCTTCTAACAGACGACTCGTTTTTCCTTATTTACAGAGGGGAGGGGTACACTTGTTCAGGAACTGCAGAGCAAAAGCTGCTCCCAGCAGTCCTTACGCATCTGAGCTTTGGTCCTGGACAAGGAAGAGCCTCAGGAATGCAGAGGCCACAGGTTCCGGGATGCTTTGACTGTGGTTTCCAGTTGCTTTTGCGTGCTATTGTGAGGCTGGAATTTGTTGTGTAAAACCCTATCAGAGTTTGTATCCTCGAAGCATACTGTGCCGTCAAACTCAAAGGAACGGTTTAGGCTGTTGGCTTGTGGTGAGTCCCTGGAGATATACTTGCAGAGAGTATGTGTGCCCTCATCTTTAACTTCTGTTTCAGATGTTTGTGTCTAGCATTTTTAAGTGAAGCGGTTGAAATTTAGTTCTTAAATCCATTAAAAAAAATAAAGCTACTATTTATAGATAAGCAAAGCTGCATGGAACAAAAAATGTTTGAATATTTTGAGAGGTTGGCAGCATTTCACATTATGTTTATAATACAAGTAAAAAAACACTGAAAAATTCTAAAATAAGCACTTGCAGCTTGCCATGCTAACAACATACACAGCATTTTTGTGCCTTTTGGGAGGCTATTCACCCTGAACATGTATTGTGCTTTTCCAACTCTGTAGATGTTGAAGTGATTGCCTTCTGTTTTTCCTTCTCTGCTGATTACATTTATGTAGTTTAGTGCCTGTTGTAACCTGGCAAGCAACAATCGATTTGGTGAAGCAAATGTAACAGAAAGGAGGGTATGTACATGTGTCTGTGTCTATCCATGTATGTACAATCATACTTTTTTTCTTCTTTTTTTTTTTTTTTTTTTTTTTTGGTGGTGTCAATCCATGCTATTCTTTAGTATATCATTGTTAAGTTACTTGTATTTGGCAGCTGCCAATTTTTCCATATGTGCTGTACCTACTTCAGTGAAGTAAGTTTTAGCATCAAAAAAGACCTGATCCAGTTAACAGACTTCCACCATTTAATTGGGTTTTCACTTGTGTTTCTCATAACGTGGTTAATGTCAGTTTAGGTGCTGTCTCAACCCAGCTGTTTGCTACTAACAGGCACATCATACATCAAGGTTTGTGAGTTTTTATGTCTTTACGGGCAGAAAAATCAGCTACTTCAACTTATGTCACTGTTAAAATGTCTCCCCAGGAGCTTCTGTCACTTTGGTGTAGCACATTGAGAAGACTGTATCCTTTCTACTTTGCATCTAATTGTAGCTACTGAGCTAAATGTTTCCTAAATCTTGCTTGTTTTTCTTGTTGCTTTCCTTTCATGAGAAAATTAGCTTTAATTTTTAATTGAAGATAGATGCTTTGCAAATGTCATAAAATTTAAGTGTTTTGGTAACTTTGGAAATCTGTTTACTATCTGTGTTATTTAATCTAATTTCCCTGCCATTATGGGCAAGCTGTTTCTTCTTCTGTGAGCTGGTTTTGCTATTAAACAAAACAAAGTAAAAGGGCCTGCCCAGGAAATTCAGTTCCTACGTATAAAGTGGCAAGGTGGGCATTGTCACATCCCAGCAGATGTGATCAGCAAAATCACTGCCATGTCTCCACCAACTAGCAAGAAAGAGGCACAGTCTCTTATGTGGCATTTTTAGAAGTCATGAATATTGTAACCTTGTACCCAAAACTTTGTTATTTAATTAGAACTCCTCAGCCTGAATTAGAGCATTAAAATGGAAAAAAATGCACCAGTAAATTAATGTGAATAAGGAATGACTAGTCACTGTGTTGTAATGCAAAAACAATTGTTCTCTTGTGATGGCAAGCACAAGGAGGAGCCTAAGTTACAGGACAGACTCCAGAAAGCATGAAAAAGATTAATGAGAAAAGCAGCATAAACCAGCTTTTAATTAACATATGGAATACAAGCAGGAATTCAATAAGTATGGATGACAAATCAAGCCAAAAAGAAACAGTGATAAAAAGCAGCAAAGCTGGAGCAAGAGTTTCTCATTATCTGGGTTGAGAGAACTTGCATCAAATTGATCAGAATCAGGCATACTGAATCAATTAGACTTCTCTTGTAGGGACTGCATCAGGCTGGAGGTTGATGGGATGGAATAGTAACTCAGAATCTGCCCCTTACAGCCCCACACAGCCCTGCTGAAGGAATCACAATCTCCACTGCTGCTGTCTGAGAGCAGTGCAGTGTTCCCCCCATGGCTGCAGTGTGTCATCAGCATATTATTTTCTAGTTACTCAGATAATAATTTCATTATTTCTCCTGGTGTTTGTTCTCAAATAAAACAGGGTCTGGCACAAGCTCCCATTATTTAGTAGACTTCCTTTAGATATCTGTAGGCACTCAGGCTGGCCAATAATGTTTAAACCTATTAAGGGAGGGACACAGAAGAAAAGCAAAACAGTGTTTTGGTCCTCTTATGACTATTCAAATGATGATCAAGAATTTAATTTTTTTTAGAAAAAATATTCTTAAATGCAACTGAAAACATTAATTCAAACTCTAGCAGTATTTCTGTCAGTTTCATAATGGAATTAAAAGCTTTACTTGCTTAACCAGAAGAGAATCATTTCAGTTAAATAAAGTATATTCCTTAACAAAGATTGCACAACTAAGCCATAATCACTGGTCTATTCATTAGGCAGCATTTCATGTAGTTCGTGCAACATCAGAAACAAAGCAGTGACTGAGAAAGAAAACAATTCTGATGCTATGATCGAAAATGCTGCTTTTTAACAATACAGAAGGCTATGTGCGATTAACCATTCATTTGCTACCCCGACATTTCTTTCAATTCAGGCTCTGCATCTTCTGCATGAATTCTGTACCTCTGTATCCTGGGGAAGCTGTCTGGCAGATTTGTAAATATGTCTTGACCCATAAACAGTTCCTAGAGACAGCAAATAGAATTTGAGTTTGGAGGGATCCTTAGAGGCCATCTACAGGGCTGAGATGGGACAGTCCAAACAGGAGGCTCAGGTGGACAAAATACACATGCCTAAGCAGTTCCTAGGTGATGGACAGGAGTGTGGGAAGAAAAGAATATCATTCCCTGAGAAAGGGCCTCAATGATGCTCTCAAAGCAACTTGACAGGCAAAAGCTGGTTGATTTTAAATGCAGCAGCGTGCTTTGGTCAGGCAATGATAAAAACGTATCTCAGAGTCTCACAGAATCTTAGGGGTTGGAAGGGACCTGTCAGGGCTGGCCTGTTCCTGAAGCCATGCCCCTGGCCCCACTGGTGACAGAACCCCTGTGCTGTGAAGAAACCAGAGCAGCTTGTTGGATCACTGTCCCTGAGCTGGATCTTGACAGTATTTGTTAATCAGACAGGAGCAAAATAAGACCTTCTGAGTGATGTGCTGTATATTTACATAACATATGCTTGTAAAGCATCTTTATGTTGTCTCCCTGCACTTACTGATGCCCCCGTTACATGCAGCTCTCTCTAAACTCTTGCATGCTCTGCTGATCTTGCTACCCTTCTCACTCTGCTTACCTCCAAAATAGTTCAGCAGGAAGGATCTTCTGCAAAGGTGAGGTGTTCCTTGGGCTGTGTGAGAAGAACTAAACCTTCCCAGGACAGCTTGCCCTCCCATGCTTCAGACAGGTAAGTTTTCAGTGAAACTGGGTTAAGAAGCAATTACTAGTAACTCCGACATGTTTATATAATGAGAGGTTAAATTCTTTTGGAAACAATTACTGAATAACATGAGTTAAAAATCAATTGGGCTGTGTCCCAAGTGTATATTACCTATAGCCAGAAGTCTGGTTATCTAGAAAAATAACTTCTGTGTTGTCAATTATTAGTCAATCTTGCCTTCTCAGATGAATTATTTTGATCATTCTGCATGAAATGAATTCACTGTGGAATGTACGCCCATCTTCTGCCACAGCTGTTTTACAAACCTCATGTGGTTCCTGCTCTCACCCCCACCTCTATACTGAAACAAGGCCAATAGTTTTCAGCTGTCACATCGTCACTAGAATTAAACAATAGAATTACTTGCATGTTATCTATTCAAATGGCATTAGAAAACACAAATATATAGGCAGCCTCAGTTATTGCTGTCAGCATATTGAGTTATGCCTTGATAGGGAAGAGACAAGTAAATATGCACAAAGGAATGATCACCAGAGTGTTATTAGTGAAACATTAGTTTTACTCACACAAGTAATATCAGAGATTAAAGTGGAGATTCTTGTGGATGGAACATGAGTGCTTACAAAAAAACCCACACCATTCTGCTGACTTTATTATATATCTTCAGCCTTTGATGATAAAGGGGGACAAGTCTTCCAAACTAACTGTGGTCTGTAGCAATTTTCTTTACAATTTTATTTGTATTTTTTGTTTCAATTTGGTTTATGGTGGGGAGAATCAGATGCGAATTTATGAACTGGTGAGTTGATGGGATCATCAGTGAAACTGCAGGGTAGCTTTTCTCCCTTCCATTGCAGGGATAGGCAAGTTCTGCTTTAAAAGAAAGCATTGCAAGATATGTTGTGTCCATTGTAAAAACCTATAAGCAAGTAAGAAACCCAGGAAATGTGGCACAAGGTGTGAAAAGAGAAGCAGAATGCAGTATCAAACAGAGCTGTTGTTCTGTTTCAATTTGTGCACCTACCATCAACATCCAAGGCCAGATCCCTCCCATGTTGGCTGGGAATACTGAAGTGACATGGAGAGCCAAGTATTTTATTGCCATCACACAGTTTTCCACTTCAAAAAATGTTTATTTTGGAGGATGAATAACTCCAAAGTATTTTGTACAGCTTTTTCATTACAGCAAAACGTGGGGGGAGAGTATTATTTAAACCAAGTGCAAAGAAGAAAATTCCTGGAGTGCTGCATTCTTTTCTAACATGATATAAAGCAGTGTTTGCTTGCTGTAACTTAAATTGTATAGAAGGCTTGCTTTGCCAAAGTTATTTATAGAGCTTGATGTTATTTTTGTCTTTGGTTTTGTATTTACAGCTTAATTCACTGATATCATCACCATATGGTCCTTTCATGAAAGTACTTTAAGGTCTTCCAGCTGCATAGTCTTGAAGCTTTTTACCTTTGCATATGTGGTGACCTCACCAATCTGAACTTTATTTAGACATTTGTTTCAAAAACCTTTTCCTGGAATTTCTAAGACAGCAACTTAAAGTGAATTTTCAGTGTTGTTTATTTCTTTCTGCTTTCGGTTCCAAACAAGTGGAGGTGTGTATCTACCCATAAACTCTACAGCCAGTGAGTTTTTTATCACTTAAAAAGCAACGACTTTTCTTACATATGCATCATGTATTTTCAAATATGAACATCAACCTGAAGAATATCCAACAAGCAGAAAGTACTCAGGCCCTACCCTGGCCATTAGGACTCTTAAAAATAGACAGCTATTTGCAGCTTTTTGCCAAGGAAACATCACACTGATAATTTAGATGGTTTTGCACTGTGGAAAACAAAACACAACTTTGTCCTTCTACCATAGAATCCATAGCCTTCCTTTTTTTTCAGTCTGTTAACCATTTGCGACATGATTGTTACAAGTATAAACCATTACAGTCAGATAAATACTTCGTTCCACATTCCTAAGTATGGAATTCTTCTGTGGAATTGAAGATAGGGTTCTCTGCCAAACTCTTAACACAATTCCTTCTCTATTTGATCAGTAAACTGGTATAACTATATAAAGTGTGAGTTCTCCATCAAGTAAGCAAAACTCTGAAGACTTTTTAGATTCAACCACGGAGTTTCAGCTATATACTTTACGGTGTTCTGAGTTCACCTCACTGGCTGGGGTTCTCATAAATATTGTGACTGGGAAAATGAATGTCTGAACAGTGTTCAGTTGTAGAACTGCAGAGTAATTTACTACCAGCTCCAGCGTCACTAAGTTACTTCTGGGAAGGTGCCATGTTGTTAGGAGGGGTGCATGGGTTGGAACAGACTGGCCCCATGTGAGGGGGGGGGGAAGGCTGTAGTTTAATAAAATGAAAAACACTGCAGTTTTGGCTTGTAACTTTAGTGATCAGAAGACACGTTTGGTAAACAAAGCTGGCCTCAGGGATGAGCAAAATGCTCATTAAGGCACCTGATGATGACACTCCCAAGATTAGTGCTGGTGAAGATGTAGATAAGGAATGGCTGGGGGGGGGAGCAGCTTTGTAGGCTTCTCATAAGTCTGCTTTTGGAGGCATTAATTTGTTTGTTAATTCTTTTTGTATTTAGGCACAAACCTGTGTTTAGTTAACCTCAAAGAGTACAGGAAAAATTCCCAGTTGTGTGGTGTGAGGATTGGGGCTGAAAGGGAGACCCTAGGCAGCACCACCATTAGAAGTGAGGGATCCTCATCCCTATATCTGTCCTACTACGTCTCCCTGACCGTATCTCCTGCCTGGTTGTCACATCAGCAGTGAGGAAAGCTTTTGTTGTTTTAACTTATGCTTATGACAAAAATACTGGGGAGAATGAAGGGAATGTTGAAAACTGCAGTAAAAAGCCCTTGTTTTCTCAAGTGAGAGTGAGCTTGGTTTGAGGCAGCTGATAGCTCCAGTTGAACTCTAAACTTATTTCTGTAGGTGACAGTGAGTTTTCTCACATGTGGACCTAACTTTTGAGGAAATAATGTCAAAGTTCTGTTTTCTTGATGACAACCAAACCTCTCCTTTTCTTTGAAGGCTGCTCCAAAAGCAATACCTTTTTTATTTTCTTGGCCCATGACTTCAGAGGCAAATGTTAGTGGTATGGCTGTAGAGGTTGAAACTACCTGCCAACATTCTGTTATATGTTGCTGTGTGACAGATGGCAGCAGAAGAGCAGCCTGACAAAACAATGTCTGACATGGAAGAGTGATGGAGCAAAAGCGTGACACTGAATTCCACCAGTGTATGGGAAATTGGTAATCACAGCCTGAACCTCTGATTAATCAGCTGAGTCAAGTGTTGGGTCAGCTGTGGGAGCACAGGTGAGAGTAATTTAGCTGTGCTCCCGGAAGGGGTGGAGCTTGACTCCACCTCCTCTAGACCTCATTTAAGGGCTGACCACCACTAAGACAGCATCTCTTGGAGATTATTCTGTGGTGGAGATTGCCTCAGCATTTCCCAGTGAAGGCATCCATATCGGTGAGTTTTTCCTTATAAATAACCTTTTGAATTATTGTTCCACATTACACACCAGGCAGATAAAATGGTGTCCATTGATGTTTGCCAAATGTCAATGGAGACCAAAAAGTGAATGTGAGCACAGTGAGGCTGTGGGTGGTGCTTTTCAGCAATGACACCTTCATAGCAGCTGTGAAAAAGCAAGTTATCTCTGCTGGTGTGGCTTTTCATGAGTGTGGTGTGCAGGCTCTTGTTCATTGCTGGCAAAAAAATGTATAGCTAATAATTGTGGGTATAGTCAAAAACAACACTTCATAGTTGAGAATTTATCAGATAGCATTACTGTGCATTTTATATTTAGTTGTAGTTTTTACGGAAACAAATAGGAGGCATTATTTTTAGAGCAACTTGCATATCATTGCTGAATACAAGCCTTGGCTTGTGTTGTCTCTATTTTGTTGTTGGCCCAGAAGCCCAAATGCTTCTCAGTTCAAAGGGATTCAGGCAAAACTCTCTTGTGGGTGACAGCTGAACCCCTCAGATCTCCTTGCAGCATGCTGACATCAGGTTTGTGCTGCCTCACCAAGAAGAGCCAAAAACAAACTAGGAAAATGGGTCAAACTTCCTCCTGCTTTAGGACCCATATGCTGCAATTAAAGTGCAAAAATGAAGAATAAAAATAGGGACACACAATGGGTTCTGCTTGCCCCCCAGCAGAACAGCTGCACCGGGGCATAAACATATCAACAGCTTCCAGGTGAGGGAGCCTTATACCTGGTTAAATTACCTTGCCTTTGATGTACTAAGCTGAAACAGATGGATGTGTTTGTGGTTTTCATGTGGTAATAAGGTAAATAACACCAGTGGAAATTTGCTAGAGCCATCTTATAGTGCGATAGTTATAAAAGGGATGAACAGTTTGAAAAAGATGAAATTGGGTGAAAATGAAAGTGAGTTTCTTTGTAAAACTTCAGTTGCAGCACTGAAATCCCTATACTGAAGCTTAGTTTCCTGGTCTTCTGGTGCTGTCAGACAATCTGGCTGATAACCAGGCTAAGGCTTAGATATCTATGTTTTCAACTGTGTGAAGAATCGGAAGAAAATGAGACAGAACAAGTGTTTTTAGAAGTAGATAAGAAGAAGCATAAGGAGGCATTTTAAAGACCTGTAGTGATGAAAGTTTGTGAGAACTACTCACTAAAGGGAAGAATGCAGAGGAACTTCAAACTAACACTCAGTGGTGGTAATTTGTGACCAAGGAATGGCTCATGACACCTCTTTAAAGGCAGACTCCTTGTAGAACTGCTTGTGGCAGCAGGATTCTGCCCTATTGATTGTTAAGCATATGCTTGTGTCTAATTTGCTTCAATAGGCACAATAAAAAATCCCCAATATTTCATGAAGACAGTAGAATTTCCTCAGTTGTTTTTGAGAAATCTCCTTCGTGAAGAGATGTGAGTTCTTAGATTTCAGTCTTCAGCTATGAGATAGTCAGATGAAATTAAGCCTGATGCTAAACTTAAGTTATATTAAGAGGGTCATAAATTGGAGTTGTACAAATGTTTTTGCAGGTCTGCTTTTGCTCGAAAAACATTTGTAATGAAATAGTAGGGCAGTTTCTCCCACATATCAAATGAAAGTAAATTCCTCACAAAATTAGTGTGGAAATAATTCAACCATACCATTCTAAGTGTTTATCTAAAAGGCTGATCCCTATCTGTTTAAACTTCATAGCGTTACACAAAAAGTATTATTTATGATGCTGTAATGGGAGCAAACAAATATGCTGCGAACTCTTTCATCTTTCGAGTAGCAGGCTTCTAAATGGGACTTGTGGTGAATCAATCAGGTGCCAAGCAGGTCATGTGGCCCTTTGGGGAAGAGCTTCTTTCTCAAGCAGGTTACTAGCTTGAATGTTTCTAGTGGGAAAACTTGTGCCTGCAAATGTTACTTCATTCAGTATCTTTGACCTTAGAAGTTGTTCTCTATACATTGCCTAGAATTTTCTCTTTAGGAAACAGTAAGGAATCCTTTCAAAGTAATTCCTTACTTGTCCTCTTTGGTGCATCTTTCTGTATAGTATCTCATATTGGAATGATGTGGAACTGAGCTTGAAATGGCATAGTGATGCCTAAATTTCTTTAGTTGGAATCTCTTTTTGTGCTCTATGGGCACATCGTGCATGACATGTTCCAAGAGACTAGCTAGACCCTTTCTACTTAGAAGGCTGAAGACTAGAAACAAAAGATATCTCCCACCATTGTTGTGATTTATCTTTGATTTCAAATGTTGCTTGGACAGTGGCCACTTAATCAACTGCTTACGCTACTTATTGCACTAAAGAACTTGGTGTTCAGTTTTACTCTGTGACAGGGAAAAATAATTTGTGTGATCATTACACTGGAAATGATACTAGGCAGGTAAATTTGCAAGAGAATATTACAGTCGCCTATATTTAGGCACACGTAGTGCTTCAGTCTATGGTTACAGATTGTAGATTTTCAGATGAAATAACATTTTGTGCAATTTCTTGATGTCAAACGTGGCAGCCTTTCACTGACAGATTACTCTCTCACATTTGATCTGATAGGCACATTGGGATCATACAGGGAAAGAACAACAATGAGGAAAAAAAAGAGGTGTTCTGCAGAGAGCTTGAATAATGGACATAAAGTGCTAATCATGCCTAATATCATGCTGAAAAAAAAAAAATCTAAATATACCAAAGGACTGACAAGAAGGGACAGTCACAAATTGGCAAATTCACTTGAATTTATACTCCAGTATTTGCAAACATCAGATTTGCATGCAAATCTGGAAAGATCTTGGAAACTAAAGCTTTGTCAGAGACAAGGAGGAATGTGGTCATCAATGTCTGTGTGACAGAGGATTATGTTATTTGTCATATATTCTCATCTGATACTAAAAAACGCAATTAAAAAAAAAAAAAGTTCAGAAAAGGGAAATTACATTAACAGAATACTGCTGTATTTTGGCAGATAAGGAAAAACTGTGTTTGTGGATATTTTTTTCTTCTTAAAGCTAAAAGGGATGTATTTTGGCACCTTGACCATTATTTTCAGTTCCTATCTTGTCATTAGCAAACCTTAAACCTTTTGCCTTTCCTCTTGCAGTCTAATTTCATTGTGGTATTTCCTTTTGTTTCCTTGCCTTTTTAACCATGCAGTTCTATCCTAGACTATACTTAATCCCTTCCAGTATTGTGCTTCTGTCTTTCTGGTGCAGACATCAGGAACCTGAGATCATAAAGCTGTTGTGAATGCAGAGTAGAGTTGTTTCATAAGGTAGATCACATGAGACAAATTCAGAGTGCTGTGGAACATGTCTCTATTCCATAAAAACCTGCTCTTTATTAATATTTTCTGTTATTTCATGCACATTTCCAAACAGGGAATTCATTATATGGCAAGCTGTTTGCAACTTCATAAGCAAACTCACCAGGCTTCCGTGTTAACCAAGACAGGGCTTTTATTAAGTGCAAAACTGGCTTAGATTCTTTGCTTTGAATACCTGTAAAAATGGTGGCATTCACCCATGTCATCCACTTGCTCATGTGTTCCTATATAGTGGAATTATCTTTCTGAATAAATTTTATTTCTTCAGTTCAACTGATTCCTCAATCCAACTTTGTGTTCAAATTAGGAATATACAAAGCCTGTGTTATATGTCCTCATTTTAGGAATATGACCTGGATTTAGGCTATCCTGAAGTCTCAACCAGCTTGAACAATGTAATTCAGCTAAAACAAAGCAAAACCAAGAGACATAAAAAGTACACTTGTTTGTATAGCATAAATAGTTCAGAGAATCACAAGAACTTCTTCTGTAGTACTTTTTTCCATACTGATAAGTTCTGTAAATTTTCAGATGTGGATACTACTCAGAACTAGAAACAATACCCTGTGTATTTTGTTTCTCGACAGAAGTTTACAAAACCTTCAGCACTTTTGTAGGTCTTTTTCCTTTTCCCTGCCCATAGCTACTTCTGCAACTGTTGACCTTAATTGACCAATAGCAAATCAGTTAATCAATTAAAAATTAGTATTATTAGAGCTTTGGCAGACTTATATTTTCTTCTCCAAAGCTAAATTAAAGCACTGACGAATATTAGAGATCCATACTGAGCTGGGCAGCCAAAGGGAAGTGGGAATTATGAGGGCCTCTTTACTGATGGTATGAGCTCGTGAGAGTCTGCAATCAGCACCTTTTACCTTTTCTTTACTGAAAAGCAGTGCATGTGGGTCAAAAAAGACAAAATGTTGTCAGCATTACATTGCCTCCTGAAAAGTGGAGTTTAGTGTCTGCATGAGGTAATTTGAAGGGGTTTTTGTTGTTATTGAAGAGTCCAGAAAGCATATGAAGAGGCAAATGGAGCAATTTGTGAGCAGCAGAGAAAGGAGGACACCAAACAAAAGAGAGAAAAGTAAGAGTGCTGAAGAGAAGAAGGAACAGTAACTGTACAACTGGAAAGAACAGATGTGAGATTGGGTGAGGAAGACAGAGGAGAGGAAGAATAACTGGAGCCAGCAAAGAGGTGAAAGAACAAAAGTTGAAGTACAAGGAAGAAAATGAGGAATGAAAAGTAAGAAAAAGGTATTAGGCTATAGAGAGGGAGTATTATAAAGAGAAAGAAGAGGAAGAATAACAGAAAGGAGGAGATGAGGAAAGATAATGAGCAGAAGTAGAAGGGATGAGTGAGCTGTGCAGGGACAATTAGAAGCGCTGGTGGGATGCTCTCTTTAGGCATAGTGCTGTAAAGCGGTGTATGAGTGCTTGACAGTGTGTGAAACAATCAGCACAAACCTGCTTGCTCTGTAAGTCTGCTTAAGTTCTCTGCCAGCTTTTAGAATCAGAGAAAAAGGCTCAAGTAGGTGGGAAATAACATTCAGAGTTGCAGGTGCAGTTGCTAAATGACCCAGCTTTGTCCATGCCACCCTTGTACCACCTGTCTGAGGCAGGTTACCTCCCAGTCAGCTTATGTTCATTCTCTGAAGTAATCCAGCAAAGAAGGAAGAAGGGGGAAAAAAAATCTAAAGTGTAGAAAGGCAGAATGGGGGGGGGGGGGGGGGAAAGAAAAAAAAAAAAAAAAAAAAACTTACATAGAAATGATGTGAAAAGGAATCATCTTTGCAGTCTTAGCAGTTTTTATATTATTTAATTCGAACAACAGCATTTCCGTAGATGGAGACAGAAATGGACACTGTGCTGGGAATGGGCAGATGTGAGCATTTCTCAGAGCATCCACTTAGAGGAGGTCAAGCTTCAGAGGGCCCCATGTCTCCCAGAGGTTTCAGTATTTCTCGAGGCTGGTGGTTACCACAGTGACATAATCATTTTGTTGTGGTTCGCTGGGGAAATAAATGACTTGCTCTCAGCAAATCCCAGTCATCCACCTTCTATTCTTTTCTGTGTCATCATCTTCTCTTTCCTTTCATAATTTGAAAGTTGTTTCAAATTAAATTGAAGAAATAAATATTTCATGAGTATTTTAATTCAGTCTTGTGAAGGAATACTGAAAGCAAGAACTCCTCGCATACATCTCAGGTTACATCTTCAGTTTAGTTTTTAAGAACATGAGGCAAATTCACAATTGAGAATTCTAATGGCTTCCTTCATAACAGTTAATTTTCAGGCTTGTATTATACAAAGTAGAGGTTTGTGCTGTTAATGGTTATGAGGCATCTCAAGGATGAACAAAACTTTTATCCTCTTCTCCCATTGCATCTTTCCCTCCTTTCTTTTTTTAATCATTTTTCCAGGACAGTATCGGTTTTAATTTTCAACCTCTATAGCTGAGAGCTGTCATAAAGCATTATTAAAACTCAGCACAATAAGAATGCCAGCACGTACTATTTTACAGTCTTAAAAGTTTCTGTGTGGGACAGACCAACAGGCAAGTAAAGCAAGAGATGTTTCCTCATTTCTTCTAATTTTGTTATCATTTGCTTAGCTTACAGAATTTTTATTTCTGGTAGTTCTCTAATAACTCTATTGTTGTTATAGCTATTTATGTGCATGCTCATACTTTAAAGGAAAACTAGTCTAAAGGGGACTTCTATCAAAGAGATTGTATCAACTGAAGGATTATTTTCTTTCATGTTTTGAAATGAATTTGGCTTTGAAATAGTCTTATCATTATAGTAAGAATAATGGTGCAGACTAAGTTGCAGTCTGATTAGTCAGAGCAAGTTAATTAATCTTTAAATGCATATTGTCACATCCTGTGAATCTCAGCACAGTTCAAGCATTAAGTACATTAGTCATTGCTGTTCAGTAAAAGGCAAAATGAAGAACGTTAAGAATTGAGAAGAATGAAAAGTGCTTTAAAAGCGTATCATTTGGGGATGTGAAAGGTTGAGAGCCTCCAGATGACCAACTTCACAGCAGTGTGACATGGCTGCAGCTGCTCCGTGTCTGATATGAATGGGCACAATTCAAACCCAGCTAGCATGTTTCTATACAGTAATTACCACTGTATGGCACACATCTGTCCATTACTTGGGTAATTCAGTTTGCAGGCCAGAGATCAGTCTAAGAGTTGAGGGGTGAGACACATGGGCAGGACAATGTGTGCTGCCTTTCCTATGATGCTTTTTTTTTTTTTCTGTTGGAGCTTAAAAACACAGAAAGTTTGTCAGGGAGCACTGAGGTAGACCTTGCTCTTCCTTTCACTTTAGCTAACTGTATTAAGTTCAATGTCCATTACAGAAATATCCATTTGCCTTAAACAGGCGCACTTCTACTAATGCTTACCCTTTTGTTTCTTATAATCTTTTTACTGTTTTAAAGAGATACTATCCATTTATTATTAAAACAATAATAATAAGCTCTGCATTGGGTAGATTAGCCCTTAAAAAGAAGGTGTCTGTGTTACCATCTTTTCCTAAAATGCAGCAGTTTTCTGTGATGACTTCAACTAGACAACAGGAATTCTTCATTCTCAGCTTTGAAGGACTCCTTTCTAGGAAGGCAGATTGCAACTAGTACATATTTTTAGTGAATCTGCGTCATAGAATTTTCCATAGCAACATGCCATGACGTTACTGCTGTTGAATTATGATCACTGCACCTCACAGACAAAATGAAACGATGCCAAGCAGATTTGTTGTTGTTGCTGTTGTTTTTTACAAGCATACTCTGTTTCGTATTTTTTTTCTATGTGCAACTCTTCCTTTAGTAAACATTGTGATGCAAATGTTTGACACTGGTGGAAGATGTGCACATTCTGAGAGCCAAGAAGTTGTGTGAATTGATTGTTAATGCAGCCATTCCTTTAATATATGAAATTAGCTTTCTCCATTGGCAAGTAGAAAAGTTAATTAGATTCTAATCCACCTGTAGAGCTAATAAAGCTCTTAATTACTGCACCTGACAAATTAAAAGACTTGCTTCTTCTCAAGCCTTTACAAAGTATTGCTGCATTTAGTAAGGTTGCTGTTATGTGTTGGTACCTGTTATAACAAGCTGCATAGCTTCATCTCGTGGATGCTTTGCACGTCTTCCGATAATTGGTAGGTGTTATTTCAAAGACACTGTTAACGATCTTATGTTATATGGTGCTATTTCTTCAGCTTAGTGGTAAGACTGAGCTATTTCAATCATAATATCATTTTTAAAACTATTAGGAACTTTCAGTGTTTTACTTATGTTACAAATAGACTGAAAACTGTTTTTTTTAAGTATTGAATCTCATGATTATCATAAGGAGAAATCAGGTCTATCAGGATACAAATTAAAATGACATTAATATTAAAAGCGTTTTCAACTGTGAAAGGGAACCATTACTACGTAGGTATTATGTTTCACTAGAAGTGAAGAGAAATGGAAATAAAATGCAGCAAATACATATCTCTGCAGAATAAAATTCAGTTGAAAAACAGTCATTACAAAGCATGGTTTCAAAGCATCTTTTGTTGGAAAGATGCAACAGAGGAAAAATGTGACTAAGAGGACAGCCTTTGGGAAGGATGAGTTAAGCAAGAGTCATCAGAAAGTTTTCAGTGTCAATTTGTGCCACTTACATAATGGGATATACTTGTTGTGCAAGGTAGTTTTTGCAGAATGCTCTTTCACATCTAAACAGTCATGAAATTGAGGGTAGACTAATCCTATGTGACAGCTAATAGGCATCATCACTATTAGTTGTCACAGTATTTTTGAATACAGAACTTTCTTTTCATTTCTTTGCCTTCTATCTAATCGGGTATTTTCAAGTGTGAGTAGTAGAAAACCTGGATTTTAAAATCCAGAAGCTTTTATGTATAGTAAGATTAAAATTAGTGTGTAATTTGAGCAGATGAACAGAACGTAAATATAGATAAAAATCTTGCATGTGACTTGGAAGCTCTTTAGGAATCAGGTTCTGTAAATGACTTCCCCTTCTTTCTGAAATATCTGGTGTTGTCTCCAGAAGAATAGCTAGGAGCTTGACAAGACAATGGTATAACACGCAGTCATACAAACTGATATAAAAGTATAGTATGGTCACAGTTTCTTCAAAGAAATTTATCCTGCTTGGTAGATATTGTTCTCTGATTGTATGAAAATCTCTTCCTGCGCATGTGTACAGCTTTGAAAGTTGAGTTGCAGGATGAGTTGCAAAGCACCCAAACATTTGCACCTTCCTCAGACTGCACAGAGATTCTCCACGTTTAGCAGAATTATTACACCAGAATTATTACATATTATTACATTAATTATTACATTATTACACAGAATTATTAAAAAAACTGTGTGCTTTTTAAAAAGTTAAATTTGACTTTAAAATCCAGAATGATCCACTTTGGCAACTCACAGGATCTGCACAACAAATGAGTTTTTCTGGGAATCAAAGAGGAGGGGAATGTTTCTTCTGCATTTTATTTCTCATTCTATTAACCCTACAGCACCATCCTACTGTCCTTGACTGGAAGGTGTTCTAGCTGTTATTGTCCTTAGTTTAGGGGGGATGTTTGATCACAGTGAAGAAGGCAGCAAATTGTTACTATGTTTTAATTTAGGATAAAGGAATGATTTTTGTCCTAGAAGAGACTCTTGTGGGAGAAGTGATTAACACTGCATAGTGTTTGTTTAGACAGTTTTCATGAATTACTTTAGTTTTTGTTGTACAATGCCGAATAACTTAGAGAGTAGTCAATTGATGTTTTTTAATTGAGAGACCACCTAGCTTCATCTACGTAATCCCACCCAAATGGAAGCTGGCACAGTCTATGTGAAATTAATAGGAAATTTTAGGAAATAAATAAAGAGCAAATATGACAAACTGGAAGTTGTATTTGCATATTTATAAAACCATTTGTTCTCACCAATGCATTGGATTTATGGCTGTTAAGTCAGCTAAAACAACCTAGACTTAGCAGTTGGAGTGGAACATTTCTCAAGTTTTTTAAACAGTTACAACTGAATTACTGGTGCTAGCACAGACATCTAAACACTGACAGTAAAAGTAACTACAGTCTTCCTCTTCTATTGCTGAAAGCAAAAGCTCAAATTTTCAGCAAAGTTGGTGTTACCCAGACAGACAAACACTTTTTTCTACAAATGCATTTTCATTCTGTTCCTCCCCTGTTGTCAACAGAGTAAACAAGTTCATCATGTTTGTATAGAATGATGGCGCATTCCGTTCTGTTGGTTACCAAGACAAACACAGTACTGAAGAATCCTTCAAAGCATCCCTGGTTTGGATGAAAGCCTGGGAACAGAAGAACTCATCCTCATGAGCACTATCAGATCTCAACCTCTATGGTACTTAAAAGGTATCACAATTCCCACCAACAGATATCATCCAAAGACCACATTCTATATGACTGAGGGGGAAAAAACAGCACTTCTGCCCCAGCATACTGGCTGGATTACACACAGAGACATAAATGTATCACGGTCCCTGGTGAGGTTCAAGAAATACTTAGACATTGTATCGAAGGACTTGATTAAGTGGGAAATACTGGTGATGTGTGGATGATTGACTGGGTGATCTTAGTTGTCTTTTCCAACCTTGGCGATTCTATGATTCTATCATTATTTAAGAGTTCTCCATTACTCAGGGCATATTAAATAAGGGAGCATTTTTATTATTTTTTTTTTTAATCTCTAATTTCAGTCTTTCTAATCAGTCTTAAGAGATTCAGATTGCTTCATTTTAGAGTAAACCCAAGGGACTACACCAAGGGTGCAGTCCAGGCTGTAGGTTTTGTGAAAGGTTTTCTTGCAAGGATCTATTTCCCTTTCTCAAGGGAAGTATAGTAAAATAGCCAGTTGCTAGCATAATATTGTATGGTGCATATACTTCCTCTCATCTAGGTTGCCTCTATTGTACTACAACAGATAGCTTAGTGAGTTTTGTCCATTCTTTTTCACATTTGCTTTTGTTTACTTGCACTACAGAACACATTTGAGAAGTACTTCATAGTTCAGTTCTGACCTTCCATAAGAATATTAGGAAGATGTAAATGAGAGAATAATTTCTTAGTCAGCAGTTTAGTACATCAATGAAATGTTTGCTATGCCTAAGGTCAACACAAATTGTGTTCGGTCATACAGGTATGAAACCAGAGCATCAGTTCATGCCTTAGCATAACTACATAGGTTTGCTTGTAAGTAATGGCTCATTGATTTCCATGGAAAATAGCATACAACAGATAAGAAGAGCACAATAATACTAGCTGATAGAGCAAATTCTCAGCTGCAAAATACTATTTTGCAATAAAGTCACCACCATTTGCTGTACATTTTCATCAATGATGAATAAGAGCCTGCATGCCATGCTTGTAAAAATCTGCATGGCTACTTAGAATGTGGCTTGTCTTTCATGTTGCTATTGCCGCTGCTGAAATGCACCACTCACCATCTCACTGTGCTCATGTCCACTGCTTGATCTCCATAAGCATTTGGCAAGCATTGATGAGTGTTAGTGGGTGCCATTTGTTTCCATATGGAGAAATTCAGTGATGCATCTTTGCTCTTGATGCATTTCCATGACAGACATTATTTGTCAGTCTTCCCTTTTGCAGCCATCTGTCACACGAAAACAATGTGTAATGGAATATTGCTGGGAAGGTTCAACTCCTACTGTTATACCACCAACAGCTTCCCCTGATGTCATGGGGCAACATAATAAAATAGGAGGTATTACTTTCGGAGCAACCCTCGTAGGTACAAAATGAAAGCATTATTCAGGAATGTAAGCTTTAATTTATATATAAATATTTATTTAAAGTGTCAGAAGTATTTATTGGTTTCAAGAAATCTAAGTGTACTTGCCAGAAAAGTATAATCAGCAGAATGACTTCTGAGTTAGGTTGCTGGGCTCTGTGTCTTATCTGATGCTGGAACTGACTCACTGCTTTTTACACTGCTTTTGAATTAGTAATGTATCAACTCCATAAGGGAATAGGTATTTCACAGGTTATTTTCCAGGGAAAAGATGTTTTCCTTGTTGCTAAAAAATATCATCAATAATGTTGCCTAAAAATGCATTACTCACATTCTGGAAATGTACTATATGATCTCATCTTCTGTCCCTCTTTTGTGTGCTACCAACAAAGGAGATGTTTCAAGGTGTAATCAACACAGGTCTTCCTTTTGCTACAGCCAGATTATTGATTTCTTTCCTTTTTTTCAGGGCTAGGAAAATTTGTTTGAGAAAATACTAAGGATGGGAAAACAACAAAGTAAAAAATAAAATCTTTATCTAGCACAAGCACATTGAGGGTAATTTAACTAAAAAAAATATTTTAGTTTAAATCTTTCTTCTGTCACATTTTAATTAGTCCCTTCTGCTTCAAGAAAATATAAATACCACTGTTTGTTATCACAAAGAAGGGAATATTGGCAGCGCTAGGGCTCAGCTGTAAGATCCATGAAAGCAAGAAAAGTTTAGCCAAGATAAAGCAGCTTTTTTACTTTGGAGATGTTGATTTCAGAATGTGTTAGGTGTTGTGAGGGTTCGTCAGCCTATTTAATGTACACTCTGCTAGGCTTGAAGCATTAGTGAATAGAGTAACCTGGGCAAAATACTGCTTGAGAATAGGCTGTACCTTCAAGGGAAGTGAACAGAGGTGAACAGGATTTGTCTAAATTTATACTGAAGAGAACAATATGAAATGATTGGATTCCAGGTTAATAGAGGATATGAGTGAAATGAATACCAATCCATTGTCTGTCTTGGAGCATTTTCTGATCCACGTACTTTTCTATGCTGAGTGCATCATCTGAGCATTTTAGTGTTTCTCTGAATTAGAATACTTTTTGTTCATTATGGGAATATTCACACTTCTTTTTCCCTGGGGAAAGATAATCATGCAGTGTAATGAATTGTGCTTTGGAGATCTGGTTTTGGATGTTTGCTTCAGTGCTTCATTGTCTTTGTGTGTGTGTGATAATAGCTTTATCTTTTTAAGAGAAAAATACTTCCTTCCATCATCTTTCTCCAGCCTCCCCTTTATTTTATTTTTCATGACATCCCACATTTACTCTAGCAAAGACTGGACACACCTGTCATTCTTGCGAGTGAAGTCAAGGAAGCATAGTCTACAGGTAATAGGGCAAGGCTGTAGGAAAGCGGGATCATAGATTTGATTAGCCCTACTCTACTGTTGTGTGTGTCAGGAGAATCTGAGTGATGATTTCTTGGTGCTACTTTGAGACGATAACAGATCTGTAGCTGTCCAGAGCTCCACTTGAAACATAAGCAAGTACTCCAAGTTCTTTTGCCTAAGAGGCCTCCCTAGAAGGAAGTCTTTTATGAGATAGTCCAGGACTTCAAAGAAAGAGTGAGGAATTGCTGGTCATGCAGCTTTGATCTCCTAGTGCAGAAGTACATCATAATGTTTTACTTTCATGTCAAACATCAAGATAAGCCAAGAATTACAGTAACAAGTAGAACTTATTTGCAACTTGGTCAGCAAATCAATGGGGTCAGCAGCTAGACCCTGCTTGTGGTGTTCTTTGTGGGGCACGGTGTAACACAGGCATGGAAAACAGCTGAGACTTTTGCTCCAAAATTTCACTGCAGTGAGTAGGCCTTGAATTCACAAGTTATTTTTTTTTAGTTTGCTAAAATAATCTTTTTCTGTACATTTCCTTTGGGACATTAAGATTTTAGTTCTAGCCAGGAGTAAAGTAAACCTCCCTGTTAACAAAACAAGTTAGTCTTGAAATGTACAAACTAGATTCCTTTTGTGGTACACTTAATGAATGTCAGTCTGTAGGACCAGACTTGAGCTGATCTGAAGAAACCTTCACCTCCGAAGCGCAGAGTGTATGTTGATTCTGTTGCACAACCTGTTGTGCTCCACAAGACCACATTTGTCCATGGCTTTATTTATTTATTTATTTATTTGGCCCTGGAACTATGTAACATTATTATTTACAAGTGAATTTTCTTTTCTGGTAGATAAATGACTACCAGTCAAACCCACAGAGGAGAAAAATTACCAGCCTAATCTCCTTTCTTTGATCTGTGGGCTGGCTACGGGCTGCCCTGACCCCAGCCCTGTTCATTTCATTTGATGGCTGGCTTCAGAGGGCCCATTCTGAAGCAGATGTAGCTCAGTGACACTGTGGCATTAAAGGCTCTCCTCCACATGCCAGAAATGGAAGGCCACAGCATAATGCTGACTGTGCTGACTGCCTGCTTCCCTGGGATGCTTCTTAACTATGAGAGAATTCAACAAGAAGAATAAACAAGCTTCTGTTTTCCATCTGCCAGCATACAGATAAATAATCAATTGGAAAAACATTAGTTTGTGATCTGAAGTACATGCTGTGGAGAAACATTTTTCAGTCTCTGGCCCTTTCAGAGGAATCTGTGGAAGATAACTGCTGGATAGTAAAATTCAATTTGCTATGAATTTTTTATATCTTCACGAGGACTCCATGAATCAAAAACAGTTGAAAGCTTCCTGAAGTGATTTTTGTGATGCAGAGAAGGGTCAGTGTGTAGGAAATATCTTGGCCCTAGAGCAAAAGAGAGATCACTCTGCAGTTCATTTTTGTTACTGGCATGTGCTTTGGGTTGTAGATACATGAATAGGTAGACTGCTTCAAAGTATGGCAAGACAGTTGCAAAAATATAACCTTAAAGATTGAGAATATTGCAAATATCTCTCTCTTGAGAAATAAAATAAGTATTAGAGTGAAAAACAATATGTTTTTCTTTAGATTATTTTTTATTTATTCTCTCCTTTCTAAGCAGAAGCAAGCAATTTATTTTCCAGGGGTCTGAAAGGTTAGTCATTTGCAAGAAAATAGACATAAAGAATAGCTAAGTAAAAAGAGTTCAAGTGCCTAGGGATGCAGCAAAATAACAAAGCATTTTGTGTTTTTCAGATTACTAGATATTGAGCCTTTGTACAGATAAGTAATTATTTTAGTTTAAATAGTGCGTCTCATTTTGCATAAAGGGAACTGTCACTAGATGCAAAGGAAATAATCACCTCTGAACTGCTGAAAGAATATGATCAACATCCAGGTTTTTAGTGAGCCAGTGTGGTACAACAGGCAGTAATCTCCTTTCTTGTTGAAAGCATGCTCCTGTCCATGCACAGAGACAGGCAAATTATTTTCAGAGTCGGCAAGCCATGAGAGTAATTTTTGCATAAGAGGACACTCAGCAGGTTAATGGTGGAGTACACTGAAGGGTGGTTATATCACTTTTCATCACCTCACAAGACTAGGAACAATATCTAAGTCATTACAGGTCAAAATTCATTTTCAGAAATATCCGCCATCTCCTCAAGCAGACTTGTCTAGGATTTTCCTGAGACATTAAAAAGAGTGACTTTCAAAAACTCACTGGGAAATCCTTAGGGCAGATTTGCGACTCAGCATCACAGGACCAGGTTAGATGGGGCCATATACAACCTCATCTAGGGGGATTGGTAACTAGGTGGTCCTTAAGGTCCCTTCTAACCCAAGCCTTTCTATGATATCAGATGGAAACTTTTAAGATGTAATATTTCTCATATCATGTAGGACCAGAGGAGGTTTCAAGGCTTAAGTTAAAATTCCTGAGTCTCAAATTTTGATGGATTAATGAGTTGCTTAGGCTTTTCATAATGCTTGAAACAGAAAGTCAGTATGTTTTTCACATGTTCTTGATATGGTACCAAGAAAAAATAGTATATTAAAAATCTGGATGATAATGCCAGAAAGTTTATTTTCAAGTTTCTATAGCGAAAGATGCTTAGTGTTGGAACCTTCTGATTTCCAACATGTTCTTGCTGTTGATAATGAATCTGGTGATACCTTGATTTATTTTTAATTATTTTTTATTTGGTGTTTGTTTTTGATCTAATTTGTTTCTACTATTCCCTTTTTTCTTTTTTGCACCTTCCAGTCCTTATAATTCCAAACAGTGTAACAACCTGGAGAAGCTGGCTTGCAGAAGCATAAGCTCGATATCTTATGTTCTCCTGCAACTTTTTAATTTTTTTAAATCACTTTCTAATCTACAGTTAAATGATTGAAACAGACTGCTTTACTGGCACATTGAGTGAAAGGCCTTCCAAATCATGTTCTGGTTACAGACTTTGATCTGTCTTGTAAGCCATGTTTCTGTTACATATTGTACTCTGCTTTCCATTCACTTGATTCCTTCAAACCAGTTAGCATTCCTAGAATCTAAGCCAATCCCCAGATAATCATACTGAGGTTGTTGTTGTTGTTTTGTTGGTTTTTTGGCTGTTGGCCACTGCATGGCTGACAGTGAAACCATTTAAACAGAAAGTGTTTTCCAAGTAGTTTGTTTCGTGATGGAAACTAGATTTATTGCTTAAATAACCTGACCCTCACAGTTGGGCCCACTTTGTTAATTTTTTGAAGTATTGTATGTCCTAGGGCAGCATGATCTGTGATATAGTAAATGATCTGTCCTATTTGTAAGACATATCAGAGCTATTTTAGTTAAAATGCATATATATTCTGTGTAAGGAAACAACAGAAATGATGCCAGTACTGGATCCCAAGGAAATTATCTGTGCTAACAAGAAGTCATTTTTCCTCCACACTGTGTAACTACTTCTTTTATTAAGCTTATTAAAACCATTTTCACCTTTGATGTTCTTGAGCGTTTTGGCTGATCATTTCATCAGATGTTATTCATTCACATAAGAAATATGATCTTCTTTCAGAACAAATACTGACATTGCTAAATAATTTATTCCAGTTTTAAATTAAGTGCATTTAAAATGCGTTAAGTGGACAGACCAAGAAATGATACTCTCCTGTGAACTCTATCCACAGAACAAAATTTGCAAAAGCAATAAATATCACAGCTCCTTTTTCTCACCCTGAACCTGCACCTATTAAGTGCACCCATTTATTACACTCCAGAAGTTCTTCCTGCAGCCTCTTCATCCAGAATCTTGACCTGTCCCCTCTTTGGTTTCCACTGGTTTTAATGATGTGTCACTTTGAATATCCTTATATCTATTATGGCTGTGGAAGTTTATCTTTAGTTTGGGTAAGGATCTAATCTCAGAGGATGATTCTTTTCTTTCTCCCACAGAAAAGCATGATGGTGGTGGTGGGGAACGGATTTCAAAAATACTTGATGTAGTTCTTGAAGTTAGTCATTCTGCAATGAGGGCCAAGGGAATTTTGGAAACAGTATGAATACAGCCCTAAGATTGCTTTAATGTTAAGAACTGACTTAGAACCTTAGTGGGGTCCTACCCAACTACTAAAGCAGTAAGTGGAAAAAGAAAGCATCCAAGCAAGTTTTGAATATTTCCAGAGGAGCTGTGGCCCCGGGGGGGGGGGAGGGCGGGTGGGTTGAAGCTCTTAGTTCTGAAGCGAAAGAGCAACTCAGAAAGAATAAAAGGACAACACGTTTTTTTGAGGTTTAACATACTTTATTTTTTTTAAGTACAATTAAATTAATGTATCATAGGGGATCCCTTGTGGGATAAAGAGTTAAAATTGAAACTGAATGTGAATAGCTGTTATATCTCTTCTATGAATAAGCAGCGATGCGTCATAAATATTTTACCTTAAGAATAAGTTCTTAAATAATCAAAGTATGACTGAATGATTTTAGTCTCAGACCTCAGTGTCCCAGCCAAATTCCCACTCATGCTATTAGCACTGACACTTTCCCTGTAACTTGCAGTAGAAGCGACAAACTTCCTAATTCGTTTTAAAGACCTTGTGTGTCCTACTGAAATCTACTATGTAACATGCCAAAGAGGTACCTTTGACGAATGGCTGATGTAACTATTGCATGCTGCCTTCTGATAGGGAAGGAGCTGTTTGGGAGGCATTTGTGTAAGCATTACATACAATTTAAAATGGTATTTACTTGTTCTTGGAGAAAAAAATAACAAAAATCTACAATTCCACCAAAAAAAGAAAAAAGAAAAGAAAGGAAAAAGAAAAAAACCCAGCTCTTTGTACCTGGTTATTCTCAACATTCAGGATAGCCTTGCCAGGAGACAACATTCAAATAAAAAGGCACCACAAAAACTGGGTGTAAAATGTCAGCGTATGCTGAAGAATTAATGTGATTATTAATGCTTCATTTATAAAAATAGTCAAGTTTTTCTTGTTCTGTTATAAGGAAACTGTCACAGCTGGGCCCTCATCTTGACTTACTTTGTCTAAGTTGCACCGTGATAATTTTGCTCTGTGAACCAAAAAAGAACTGAGATGCAAGGAACTGACAGAGATGGATTCTTAGAGATAAAAAGAGGTAATGTACAAACAGGGCAAATAGCAGAATATAGGCTAATCATCAGCTAATCCTTTTACCCACCCCCACACATCACTAGCAGGTCTTCAGATTGCTGCAGCAATAAGGAAAAGAAAAAAGTGTATGTATATGTGTATATATATATATATATATATTTATGTGTATATGTATATCTGTGAGTGAAACCTGTTCAAGCTGAGTGTCTCTGGACAAGGAGGTGGCACCAGACATATTTTCTGATGTGTGCCTCTTCAGATAGTGTCGCCTGTTCTTTTCTCTGTTTGATGCTCCCTATCCACACTGTAGTTTGTTGTCTGAGAGCACTAACAGCCCTCCGATATTTTGTTTGACCTTTGTTTTCTGAAGAGAAAACTCATTTCTGGAGAGCCAACAGCAAATACTTCTATAATCTAAATAATTCTTTTCAATGACTCTCTTTCTTTTTTTTTTTTTTTTTTCTCAAAAGAAAATGAACTGCCATCTTGCCTTCTGATCACCCTCCTAGAGTTTCTACATGTTTTTTATTTAAGAACACATCTCAAACTCAATGTTGTCTTGTTGACTGAGATTCTACCATTATAACTAAAAGAATAACCCCTTTCTGATGTACTTACTAAAATATTTTGCAGTGCCATGTTGTCTTCCCCACAGCAACGTTAGCTAGCTGATTTACTGAATCTTTGGGTTCCCAGTGACAGCAAAATTATTTTCTGCCATACTGCTTCGTCTGCACTTCTGTCTCCTAAAGGCATAGTTTTAGTTCCTCTTTTAGCTTCCACCTTTTATTTCTGGGCCATCTCTTTGACATACCAATACCATGTTGATCTTTAGAGCTTCTGCAAAGCAATTCAAAACATTTGCCTGCTTTTTCTGTACACATGCATCTCTTCCCTTCTTCCCATAGGACTGCTAACCATGCTTGCTTCAGTTTAGGATGAGACATATACAATGAATTTCTCCAAGTCATCTTCTTGTTTGTAAGATTGTCAGAGAGCCTTGTATGATGCCTTCCAGCAGTCAGCTGTCTAGTTTGAAGCAGAACATTTTGCTTGCTCCCCTTCCCAGAAAGTAGGAGGCATGAGAATTCATTAAGACCTAAAAGATAAAGAAGGGGAAATAACTTCAAAGATAGCATTTAACCTGAGTAGTGTGTTTTGTCTCAGAAACGTTTTTCCTTTATATGATACTAAATAATTAAGAATTCATGGAAGAAAATCACAGTTGTGATTTTGGTAGTTTAATGAGTAAACTTGATAGAATTCCAATATTTAGTATCTCCTGATATATGATTTGCCAATAAAATTCTTGAACAGTGATAACACATAAGGAGATGCTTGCAGCAGAGAGGCTGCAACAAATAATGCTTTGTTTTTTATGTTCAGGAATCACCCTATTAGGAATTTCTGTTGGTCAGTTCACTTGTTTCATGGTTAAAGATACAAAAGGCAATTCTATGGCACTTAAATGATGGCTTTTATCTGAGCTAACACTTACTGCTCTGAGGGTGTGAGTAATTGTCAAAACCTCACTGAGTTTGTGTTGGAGCTGGGATTGATGTAAAGCATAAGAGAACTGAGTGGAAAAGCTTCTGCTCTAATCAAAGTCTGTTTCAACCATTTCTATTCTCAGCTGGATCATGAAGATTAATACAGTCCTCATACAGCATACTCTTGTACAATATATCTTTGTTCCTGAGGCTTCTGTGAAGCCTCCATATCAGTGATACTAGAGTTTTATGAGCTTATAGGCCAGTATATCAGATATAAATTGAAGGCTCTTTTGTTTTGGTCTCCCCAAAATTGACACAAGCAATCTTCAGTGTAGTGATGAATAGAATTAGGGTGGCCATCTGAGAGTCTCACATCTATCTTTTCTACTGGTCTTTTTGCCAAATCAGCTGCAATTTTGAAATCTTAGCTGAAAGAAAAAATGTTGTGCCTTTATGGATTCCACCATTCTTGCATGATTGTGGCTGAAGTTAAACAGTTCAGGCTTCTGTTTGGCCAATGAAGAACGTGCTTAATTTTACTGGCTTGCAAAACTGCAATTAATTAATTAATTCAAAATACTCATCCACAAGTGTTCAAAATTCTTTAAATAAGAAATGTAACTTTTTTTTTTTTAACCTAGCTCATATAAAAATAGAAAAACTTTAATACTTTAAACTTTGCCTCTGTTTCTGTTTTAAGTGAAAATTTAATGAGATTTCCCCTTTTCTGTGAATTGTATTTCTCCTGTTTTGAAACTAAAAAGCAAGAATTGAAGCCTTATTAGTTCAACTTGTTTGCTAATAATCAGTCCTAAAGTTTCACACTCAATGTACTGAATCTGTTGCTGAACTCCAGGCAATTTAATGTTCTCTTTAACAGTTTTGTGTGGTTGATGATTTAATAGCTAAAATAACCCCATCAGAATTCCTGCCTTTAATGTTCCAGCTTGAAAATTTACCATTCTTTAGTGGATTAAAGAGGACAGCATGTTTTCTTGTACTTTGTCAAACATCTCATCAGACCAACACCACTGAATTTTCACAAATCTTAAACTATGAAAGCACCACCATCTGCTTTGTTTCAAAATCTTTTTATAGGTTTTAGCATAGAGGGCAGTTTCCTGGAGAAACAAATGTGAAGCCTTAGCCTGCTCTGCTCTATTAAAGTCTAATTTAAACTCCATTGTTGTTAATGGGGATAGTTTTCTGCTACCTTTGACAGGAACTGGGTCTAATCCCAGCCCCCTCTACTTTTGCCCCGGAGTGATGGGTGTATATAAGGACTTACTGTCCCACTGCTGTGAATGATGTTCAGAATCTTACATATTGTGAAACCCATTTGTTTATGACTGAAAATGTAGTTATTTCCATTTCCTACTCTATGTTATGAAATAAAATAAGAAATTTCCTTCTACTAGAAAATAAGGGTCTCTTTTACTGTGGTTGACTGGTGGTAATAGAATTGCTACAGAATATTACACACTGTGAGATGACAAAGTGCTCTTGTTACAGGTATCACTGTGTGCACCGAAAACAGCATAGTGCATGATTCCATTTGTTTAGTTCTCCCTCGTTCTTGAAATGGAGGAAATGCAATTCTATTTTTAGGTTACTTCAACTATACAAGGATCTGAAAAAGGTCACTGAAGGGAAGTAAAAATAAAGGCAGCTCCAGAAGGATTTACCATTCCTAGCAAACTGTACTCCTTCCAGCATGTTTGGTGTGCCGTTGGTAAGAACCGTACTGTACGAAGACAAAAATCTTCTGAAGCATTTAGCAGATGATGTAACAGAATCACTGTTAGGTTAGCATATGTCTTTGTTGTAATGGCCTGGTGGTTTCTATAGCAAGAAGGAGAGGCAGCTGCTCCAGTTGTGGGATGCCCCTCTGCAGATCCAAAGGCAGCTGCTGGTGGGTTCACTCGTTGCCCTGGAGCCTCTTTAAGTGTGTTGGCTAATCTACAGTTCAGCTATTTGTCTGAGGTCTCTTCTGTTTCAAAATACATCCTCAAATGAGTACTCAAAGACCAATAAGAGTTTACAGTAAAGATATAGATTTACTGGAGATCTATCTGAAATTTTTGTGGGGCGTACTGTTATTTTCATTTGCTGCTGTAAGTCACCTAGTAATTGGCAAATTAAAAGCAATGGAAAAGATAACTGCTGAACAACTATTTTGGGAGATTTTTTTGTTCAAGTCTTTCTTTCTTTTCCACTTCTCTTCCTTCTGCCACAACACGTCCCACACAATTGTACTGGACATGTTCTGATCTTTTGAGACAGGTTAGTTGCCAAGAGCCTCCTCCCCCATCTGAGCCCAGTGAAACTTTCTACACTTCCCACGTGTCTCTGCATCTTGCTTGGTTTTCTGGTTAAAAGAATGGTCCGCTGTGAATATTATGCCTCACATTTTCCTTCTATATCCCTAGGCACTGGAAAGTAACAATTTTCCAAGTATCTAAAAACGTAGGCCTCGAAATTCTGAATTTGTCTAGTTTCCAAGGAAATGTCACAGTTTTCTAGAGACAGATGAGACTGGACAGTTTCCCTCAACTCAGCCATTCTTTTGTTCACATTCATCTTCTACTGACAAATGCCAGAGCTTCAGTGACCTTTCTCTTTCTCCAGTCAGAAAAAGATGTGACAACAAAGGGTTGACTTGATATGCATTAATAAATAATGCATTTCCTAATAAAACTGTTTAATAACGTCAACTAGAAGTGATAAACTGCACGCAGGTGTTCTTTTTAAATGGCAGATTCTGTATGTTAACTCCTCAGGCACTTTTTAATTATATTCTGTTACCTTGAGGAAAAACGTGTCATTTGATTTTGTTCTATGCTTAACTTAATAGTGAATTATCTGATATGAGTTGTGCAGCAGTTCTAAGTCCCTGCCAAATAAAATGAGAAAGGTATTAAAATCATGTTTACAGCCTTTTAATGGGTAGACATAAATACAGTAATCACTCTAGGTCCGGGAACCATCAAAGGAAATGCACACCAAGTAAGTAAAGTTCATAAAGCTCAGATAGAAACCCCATTCAAATGGTCTGTACATTTAAATTTACATTCTTAAGTAAGCTTAGATATGCACAAGGAAAATAGTTTCAGCTCTGTCTTATTATCACGATACACCGTGGAACACATATTAATAGCAAGTAATTTCTGTATCTATGTATCTAACGTCAGTAACCCAATAAGTCAGTTTTAATACAACACACTTAGCAGTGTTAGCACAGACAGTGGGTGTTTTTTCCTTTTTCTTCTCTGTCTTGAGGTACTTTTGCAACATATAGTGGGTGAATATTTGGCTTCATAAAGAGAAAACATTTTATTTCCATTTATTTATCCAGGAAGGTATGTTTGGAATATTTTTCTTGGAACGCTGTGCAATAGATTACTTCTGCTTATTCAAGGTATACATGGAAAATATATGTAGAAGAATCCTCTGCCACTCGCACTTTGACTTTTCAAGTTCATTTTATTCTGGGGCATTACAAAGATGCAGCTGACCTGATTTGATCAGAACACCTTCCTACACAGGACCCTGAGAAGCCCTAATTGTTTTACAGGTGCATCTGTGTTGCAGTAATACGAAAAATCTTTCCTGGCAACTAAATGCTGCTTGAAGAATGAGATCATGGGCACCTGAGATACATGTTATAGAAAAGCTGAGAGTCATTAATTCCTTTGCTTAGTATAGGTGCCTTTGAAGATCTCTGGTAAAATAGGGAACTAATACCTTAATTATTTTGCTGTTGCCAAGGTTGTCTTTTGTTCTGCTATAAATACCTGATTCCTGTTCATTTTGTAGTCTGAGGCAAACTGCTGTGTTGTATTTCAGTCAGAGGAGTATTTTCCTACTCTAAATGAGGAAGCTCCCAAACAGTGCATGTCTACAGACTTACAAGCACGTGTGTATTTTAGCAGTACCTGGAACAACACAACTGGTTAGGGCAGTGAGTCAGATGGACAAGGGTGTCCATCCTCTTTGCTTGCAGACTTTCTTGAGATTTCTTAAGACACTTAGGGGAAATTCTTAAAATTCAGAAGAAGGGAACACCATAAGCAAGTTAACTTCAGTCGGTCTTTGTTTGCAATATCAAACATTCACAAAAGTCACCAGGAGTTTTCTTAAGGAGAATTAAGCATCACGTTTCGTAGCTGAAAAGCACATCAAGTATTAAAAAACAAACCAAAACAAAACACTATACTTTTGTACTGTTTTAAATACTGTACTACTTTATTCCTTCTGAAAATAAGAAAAAAGGTAGCCTATAATTCTTAATGTTTGAATGTATCTATTATCAACTGTTCCTGCATCCCTTTGTAAAATTTGGATTATAACTAGATTACTTGCATACCATTTCCCTCTATTAAATACTCAGTTACAAACTGTCGTGCTAAATGAACAATCCCAAGGGATTATTATTAAGCCGTAATGGCCAAAAGAGAGATGGCCAAGATCTCTGTGTCCCCTTCTGTCTCAAATCTTTTTTGTGTATAAACATATTTTATTATTCCTTTTATTTTGAAATTCTGAGAAAATACTGAAGCTCAGAAGAAAACTTAGAAGGAAATCCCTGGAAAATAAATAAATAAATAAATCACTAAATATTTCTTAAGTATTCATTATCTCTTACTGATTTCTCAAAGACCTGGAAGGAAGCTTTTTGATTATCTGGCTGCTGTTTCTTATGATGTAAATGACAACTCAACAAAATCCATTCCATACAGATCGGTTCCCATATTCCTACCTATCAGTCACACGCATCTACCCCAAATTCCTTGTGGTGACAGTTTGGTACCCTCCAAATAATTGCACTGTGTTGTTTCAGTTTACATCTTTCTGTACTTCCTGCTCATCCACCAAATACTTCAAGAAAGCAGCTACACATTCTTTCTTTCTGTTTCTTTCTGGCATGTATTAGACTGATAAGTAGGTTCCTCCTGCCTTTTTCCATTTTCCTGATCATCCTAGCAGGTTTTTTTTTCTGTGTACCTGAATCTGGGTAATTTGGAGTGGCACCCAGGGTACAAGAAGGACTCTGAACAGATCCTCTCTAAGTGTATTAACATTTTCCTAATAGAAATAATTTATCTGAAAAATAATTGTTTGTTTGTTTGTTGTTTGCCTTTAAAGGAAATGAACAAAAAAGCTACAATTTAATTTGTTTTGTCAACGCTGCACTGTTCAATGTTAATAGGAAAACCATGTTCCTATTTTGTTTTAAAGTGGTCAGAGCATGCACAAACTGAACTCAAAAGCTTTTTTTATTTTTAAGTTCACCTACTTGAACAGATTTTGAACATTCTCCAAAGCTTTGATGTTAAGATTTGGGTAAAATGTATATATGTATATTCTTTATTACCAAAATCCTTCATTTCAGTCTACAAAACAAAGAACTTCATTCTCCTGTTTTTGAGTAGGATGATCTTCATGTCAGCAAAGTTGAATGTGATTTTAGTAGCTGCAGCTTATAGCATGCCTGAAATTGATCACAGATTTATTCCAAGAATGGTCTAAGTAACTAGTTTATTTGTTTGGAAATGCTGAAATTGTTGGCAGAAAAGACAGCGGAGCAGGGATGCTGATGAGAGTGGCAACCTGATGTAACTTTTGTCATATAAAGTTGTATGGGAAATTGGTAATCACAGCCTGAACCTCTGATTAATCAGCTGAGTCAAGTGTTGGGTCAGCTGTGGGAGCACAGGTGAGAGTAATTTAGCTGTGCTCCCGGAAGGGGTGGAGCTCAACTCCACCTCCTCTAGACCTCATTTAAGGGCTGACCACCACTAAGGCAGCATCTCTTAGAGATTGCTCCTTGGTGGAGATTGCCTCAGTGATTCTCAGCAGACCAAAGGTTTCCATGCGGGTGAGTTTTTCCTGTAAATAACTTTTTAGGTATTTACTACCATCTTTTTCATTATTGTCACCATACAAAAGTCTTGGTACTACAGAAGTTGGTAGTCATATTTAAAGAAATGAATAATAATAATAATGTCATTTAACAACCACCGACTTATTTGTTCTCTTCTGAATGTGTAGCTGGCCTTCTCTTAAAAGGTGAGTCACTTTGGAAACTTCCAGATGGCCTTCTTTTTATTTATTATCTTCTTCGTCCTTTTCAAATGCAGCTTTTATCCACCTATAAATTGCTAGTGGCCTCACAAGCAACTCCAGGGACATGGAGTTATTCCATTTTATGTAGCAGATGTAGCTTGGTGTAGCAGAACACATTGTCTCTAAAACAAGATTAAGTGAATCTGGTTACTCCCCTGTACGGGCTTTTTCTTTTAGTCTGACTGATGCCTGGTCAAGTGGATGACTGTGAGTAAATCAGTGATTTCTGAAGTGGTACCTCAGGGTATGCTGTCCCTGAACAGGGTATTGCAGTCTGTGACACCTCCTTACTGAAGATCCTAGCAGACAGCTAAACCTTAGTGTAATTGGATGTGGCACTGCTGATGCTGGGGGATATATTTGGCAGAAGACACAGAAGAGAGCTTAACAGAAAGTAAAGAATTGCTCAGAGTACAAAGTACTTTCAGTAAAGTCATGAAATGTAATATCTAGGGAGACAGTGGAGTAATGAGGTAAAGGACTAAGAGCAGGTAAGATATGGTAGACATAAGGCACAGACAAATCATTTAGGGCATTCGAGGCTTAGACAAAATAGGTGAAAATGCAACAAAGGAGCAATTTAGCCTAAGGTTTCAAAGCCGGAGTAAACCTACTGCCAACAAATGTTACAACAGAGTGTCATATTGAAGGAAAAACCGGTAGGGAAGAAGAGATTAACAGAGAAGGTTCTCAGTGCGTGTCAGAAGCAAAGCAAACAGTTCAAGAGGTGGATGTTTATTTTACAGGAAGGAGGTTTGCCTTACTGAGAACAGGTCAGTGACAGAGGCAGAAGCATCACTGCAGAAGAAGACAATGGAGTAGCTGTGTCTGAGAAGTAACAGGCATTCTGTGAGAAGGAAATGAGCAGGCTGGGGCAAGGGTGCTGCTGGCTGAGTGTTCTGTTTCGCCCTATCCATGAGATGTGGAAGGCAGGGGTGGGAGGAAAGACGGCATGGGTAAGGAGAAGCAGCAGTGAATAGTTAGTGGTGAAAATGTGGAAGAGGGTTACATGAAGTAGCAAAATGGCTTTAAAAAGAAGGGAATGGAATAAGAAAAAGAGGAAATACTGATTTTGATGATAGAGTAGCATTCCTATAAATGACCTGAGAACTGTAGGTGAGCTACGAGAACAATCTGCACCCTACTGTATTGGAGTGAGAAGGAGCTGAATAAAGGGAAACTCATGAAGTTTTTTGTTTTTTGTTGTTGTTTTTTTTTTTTAATTATTATTAATTAAAAGCACTGAATTGTAATGGTTTAATTAAATGTTGCTCACTAGATATTTTGTGCGTGTCTCACATCTTCCATACTTATAAGCCATTTTGTTAGCCAGCTATGAACTCATGACTTTGTTAGATACTGAGAAGTATTATGCATAGGGAATTGGAGGCAACTTATCTACCACGCTGATGCCAATAGTCTGTTTAAGGCTTGCTTGCTGACATTATAAATTGCAAGCTGGCCAAACAGCATCTGTGCCTTGTCTTTTTGCTTCCTCCCTCCCCTCTTCCTTTCTTCTTAAGGTTAGCAACCACGCAGCTAACAGACACAGCAGAAGGATTTGATTACAGAGGCCACAATTTTTTTTGTACCACCTCATTCGTTTTTACTCTTAAGAAGGTCCAGGGGTTGCTACAGAAATTCAGAACCTTGCAATGTACAATTGTGGGCCCACTGCTAGTTGTTCTGTACCTAAGAAAGTCAGTTAGGCTGCACTTTATTTTTAACCTTGGGAACTAGAGTAACTATTGAAGTTAATACTGATATATATAATCCATATATTACACACATGTATCCAACTTCTGAAATTCAGTATTTCTGGGGAACAAAAAGTTTAAATTCTAAGTGCTTGTGTTCTTATTTCATTGCCATTACCTCATACTTTGAATTGTGCGAAATGTAGTTGCTGAGGTGCACATTTTTTTTTTAATGCTAAGTTGTTCCATATTTTCAGTGGAACTAAGAGAAAAGAAAGAGCAAATTAAATAGTTATCTTCAAAGCACACCTTGCACTGAGCCAATGTGACCTGCAACCTACCCAGGGTGAGCTGCTGAATACAAATAACATCAATTGCTTAGAATCTGTTTCTTTAATTAGGAAAAAATATATATACATAAGGGAATATATGCAAATAAATGTAATACTAGTGTATGGCTTGTGGATGAATAGTATAATATATGTGTAGTCATAGCAATAGTCTTCTGACCTGAAATCTTAGTACTCGTTATACATGGCCCCAGCTGAAAAAAGGGTTTGAGCATATGCCCAAATATAAGCATTAGAATATGTATTATGCAAAAATGTTTTCAGGTAAGCATTAGTTGCAGCCTTCCATCTTCATTATCAGAGACAAGCTACAGAGTGCAGGCTGGCTACATTCAGAGGCCGAATGAAAGTGAAAGCTGAGTGAGAAAAAAGTTCAATCTTTTACTTCCCAGCTATAATATAGCAATCAGTAAGGTAATAATATAATTGTTCGAAATATGATTATACCATTTCTTTGGAGTCTGTTAAGTTCATTCAGATGTGTGTTTCATTCCACAGATGCCTTTAAAGTGCCTGAATATTTTTGGCTGGGGTTTTTGGTATTCTGTTCACTGTCACAGCAAAGTAACATAATCATAATGCCTGCATAAATCAACAGTCTTCATCACCTACAACAACCACCTCCCTTTTATTGAAAAAATGAAATAGATGAAAGCGCCAAAGGACATTCTGATTATTACCAGCACATCTGACAGTGCCAGTAGCATGAAGCCCATGCTAGGCTTTTTGGATCACATCACAGGCTCACATAGACATCGGATTGCTATTATAATGACTGACTGTAATGGGGGCTTTTTGTCATTTTAGTGCAGAAAGAGACACTTTGTTCATTACAAGGTTCAGGTGCTTCAGTGTAATGCAAAGAATTGATACTATATAGATAGATAATATATAGATAGATACTATATATATATAATTTTTCTTCCAGATGTACAAACAAGGGGAAATAAGGTTTGAAGATTTAAAATATTTGAAGGCCTATTATGAAAGGGAAAGTGTTCTTTCGCATGGCTGGTAGAGAAATGTCACTGATACAAAGATGAATCTCATTCAGCTGTAGACTGGCAAGTTTCTAGAGTCTGTGTAGGTAACAAGGAAAACAATTAGTAAATCTTTTAACAGTGAATATGCTATGGAGAGATAAAGGTGTTACAAGCTGCAAAAAAAATTTAAAAGCTTCAACTTTAGGTTTTTTTCTACCAACCATGATGTTAGTAAATTAGAAAGAGCTTTTGTTGTTCTCTGGGAAGTTTGCACTAATTAAAAGATGTTAATATGCACTGAAAGTGATGCTGTGTCCAGAAGTGGAAAAATAGCAAGACATGTGCAATGTTAAATGAGGCTCTTGAGTGCCAGAAACTGCAAGCAGGTGGTTAGAAATTCATAGAGAAACTGAAAGGACAGGTTTCTTTTCTCATCTGATTTCAGTACCTATACTTTTGAGTCAAAAAAGACTCAAAGACATTAAACATGAATCTTGGAAGAACAGGTGGAAGGAGCTTTTCTGTTCTTGGCCTAACTTCATGTTAATTAAAAGAAAAAGCTTTGGGGACTGAAAATCTATGAAGATAATTTAATGAAAAGGTTATGGTGGAAAGAAAGACACCCATTCAAGTAGGGGCTGAAAGCCTGACTGCTCAAATCATTGAACTATTTATTTTTGTCCTCTTTGCTTTTAATGATATATTAAAGCATTCTATAGTGCTGTGCGATCTGTATAATTTTTTGTATGCTACCTCAGGGAAATGATTTATGGGAATATCTGAAACAAAAATCAGTGACCTTCATCTCCTGTGCTTTATAGTAGGTGAGCTATCACATAAATAGAATGTACTTTGAAATCTGGCAAAACCAAGGACTAACTTGTAGAACAGTGGTTTGAAATTCAATCCAGAATTCTTCCTGTTCATCTCTTATAACAAGCTTTGATCTTGTGAGGCCTATATGCAACACTTCAGTTGGGATCTATGTCAATCTTTCCTACTTCCTTTTAGAAGCCATGTTTAGGCAGTGCATTACTAGCCCTTTCTCATTACCAGTTTTTTCCTATGCTGCTAAGCTGTATCATCTGCAAACAAAATGAATTAAACTGTCTTGGAAGAACACATATATGATTGCTGTACAAATTAATAACACAAGGCAATTGTGGCCGTGGCTTCATAGAATCACAAAATGGCCCAGGTTGGAAGGGACATCTAGGATCATGAATCTCCAACCCCCTGCCACAAATCAATGCTTTAATTTTGCATTCATGTCTTTCATGGGTTTAGCATTTCTCATCCTGCTTCATTCTTTCTCTGTGGTCTGAAATAGTTTTATTACTTACATATCAAGCATATCTTACTGCTATTTAACACACACTTTTAACTAAGCACAAGAATGCTTTATTTATTTTAGATCTCTGTAATACTAAAAATATGTAAATAAATCTTAGTGCAGGTTGCCTTTTTCTAGACACTGACCTTGCTGCCCAGACTAAAGAAATGCTTGGTTAGCTTAATGACAGTCTATTACTCAGAACTATAATAAAAAGAAGAAACACAAGCTTTAATCTGAATTTACAACAGTTATATAAAAATATGTGGATTTGGATAAAGCATAGGGTTGTCTGTAAAATGCAAGTAAATCTTAAAAACAAAAAGGAAATTTTTACACTAATTCAGAAATTAAATTGCATGAAGAGAATTTTAATTGGTAAGAGGTAGATGTTTGTATCAGTTATCATGTGAAATTTAAGTTGCTAACATTTTTAAAGTGATTGGTAGGGAGCATCAGATGCTGAATTTTTATACTCCCACAGTTTGTATTTTATTTGAGGCTCAGTAAAAATTTTCATAAACAATATTTTCAGTGTTATTGTTGTAATAACGTGCTGGGACATGTGGTGTTCTGTATTTATTAAACAACTAAATATTTTGTCATTCCCTATTAAAAAATACTGGACAAGTTCACAGAGAATTTTTACAAGCAGTCAAATGCTAAAATCCTGGAAAAACCTGTATGTATCTTACTGGGTTTTTTTAACTCTCACTTCCTGCAGAATGAACAGAGAAATCACATAGACCAGCTGCAGCTGCTACCTCTGTCCTCTCCAGCTGGTTAACACATAAGGATTTTAATTATGGGTTTCAGGACAGAATCACAGGGAGTTGATTTTTTGATCAGATGATAGAAATTCCATAGTATGTGCAGAGGCAAGAATAGATCGTACTAATGAAGAAGGTTCTGTAGAAAATACAGATATCTGTAGCACTAAAGGAAAAAAATAAAATACCACCACCAACATCTATTTCTTGAAATGGTAATAGAATTATAGATATCATCTCTTTTTATTGTTAATCTGAAAAGTTACACTTAACAGAAATTCATAAAATTCCTTGTTTTAAAATTATAAAATTATAATTCCAGAAGGACAGCAAAACCAAACCAAACTTGTTTGTTTTTCAATTTTTTGTCAGAACCAGAGGAAATTTAGCTATTAAAGTCTGAGTCCATGGATCCCATAGAAGTGACAAATAGATCCATGGACACTGACTGCCTGTCTCAGTGCTGACTGGCCAACAGACCTAACAAGAGACAACATAATGATTTTTCTTGATAGCTTTTCTTCAGTTTTCTAATCAATTGACTGAGGAAAATGTCTGCCTAGGGGAGTGCTGGGCTTTTAAAGAAGAGTCAAAAGAAAAACCTATTTTCCTTTTCTACAGTGCTGTATTATTGCCCATCTATGTGCTAGCTAGAATTTCACACTGCCAAATCTGATTGCAGGATCAAAGCTATAATTGTTTAACTTTATTCACAGGAAAAGCATTGCACATGATGTGATCTTCTTTATTCTGCTATCCCTTACATTTAAAATTTCCGGAATCTACAGAGAACTCGCAGGAACTTTGCTTTTTAAGCTAAAAATTTCTTTATACAAGTCATAGTGTCTCTTGAACTTTATCACCTGCAGAACCCAATATTTATGTTGCCGTGGCATGTTCTCGTGGGAAGCAATTGGCGCTAATGTGAGAATCACACTTCCCAACTCCTGCTCTTTTTTTTTTTCCAACCTCTAATTTACATTGGGGAACCAATGAAAAGCTGAACAGCAAACAAGAGTTTGCTGCACCTGATTGAAGTGGTGTTTGAATGGATGTGGTAGAGACTATGTGGATACTGTGGGGAAAAGTACCATGCAGGGACATATGTTTGTCTGCAGAGGACATCTGAAGAGGGACTGGAAGACTATGCTGCTTCTCCTCCCAGAAGACAATGGGGACAGTTTTCCTTTTCATTTTCTTCTTCTTTTGTGAGTTTTATTTATTTTTAATATATGTATGTATATACATACATATATATACACACACACACACACATCTCCCTTATAACGTATGTGAAATCAGTCATGAACATCTCCAATAAGTCTTTGTGTACATAACATGCCAAGGAAATAAACTGGAGCAGAATGCAATCACTTCAAAAATTCATCTTGAAATCCTCCAGCACTATTCAGTATACCTGTGATATTACCGTATTTCAATGGCAAGTGATAGCTTGATGTTGAGCTAAACTTTATGTTCACCTATATTCTGAAGATAGATTTTTGTCTCTGTGACTTATATTACACATGTAAGAGTTCAACTACCATTTGTGACTTGCAGTGTAAATACTATGAGTGACAGCTGGAAGCAGTATGAAAAGTGCCTGTACATTGTGAAAATGATTGCTTACCACTCCATCTAGAGCTGCAAATTTCAGAGTAACAGAGCAGGTGTTTCACTAACTCTTTAATGCTCCATTCTCTCTGAATCTAATTCAGAGTCAAAGTAATGTTTTAAATACAAACATTTCTGAGGAACAACATTAAATAATAAGCACATTTGTCTTTTGCCAAAGCTTATAGAATTAAATGGAGTATGTAAGCCTGAATATTATTTATTGTGCTTTTTTTTTTTACTGTACTGACTGAGGGATGAAAACACAAGAGCAGATAAAATTATATACCCCAGCAGCCAATTATTCTTAAAGAGAAAATATGAAAGAAAGCATTGTTATTCTTACATTCTGTTATTATTTGTCATTCAAATGACCGTGCCTCTCCAAATATTTTAACACCCAAATATGAAAGTTATACTACTGTTTGTACTGTTCAAACTTTAAAGATAACTTGGTTGAGTATCCTTAAGCAATATTCTTAATTTAAAAGTAGTTTTGGACAAGAGCTTGCATCATTTCCAGCAGAAGGAGACTGTAATGTATCCTGTATCCTCAGGGCAATTATTTTTTTTCCTCAGGGAAAAAAAACAAACACATCTGATGTGTGAGAATGGATGCCACAGGTGGAGAGAATGAAAAAGGAAGAAATTTCATCATAGGAATGCCAAGGTGGTTGTTTTCATCAAGGAGATTAACTTGAGCCATGTTGAAAGGAGCCTGGAAGACATTAATGTGTGATGTTACCAACAGTATTTGGTAAGTATGAGTAAAAATGTAAACACAGATATATTTTACTTTACACTATTCAGCAGTTTCTGTCACTTTGTACTGGCTGTCTATGGCTTCTGGGAGGGTATATATAGAAGCTAACCTTCAGGTAAGCTCTTACAGCTCCCTATAGACAGTTGAGGAGTCCAAGAATCTTTGAATAATCCTATTAAATGCCACCAGATACATAGGGTCGTGAGATTCCCTTTACAAACATCTATATTAGGTCAAAATTAGATGTGAATCACCTTTATTGGTTGCATTAATTTGCATTATTTTTTGACAGAAGGAGCTACTGATAAGTCAGCACAAAAAATTCTGTTTGTTAATCTACTTGGGTATACAGATGTTAGGATGTGATAGAACCCCAGGGAGCAGCAGCACAATGCTGTGTCAGGGGAGGGTCAGGTGGAATGTGAGAAAAAGGTCCTTAGGCAAAAAGCTATGGGCACAGATCAGACTTCCCAGAGCAGTGGGCATGACCCCAATCTGCTGTAGTTCAAGCAGCATTTGGACAATGCTCTCCAGCCATATGGAATATTCTCTGTGCCTTCATGAATGTCGCTGTACAGCATACAACAGCAGAGTCTGAGGAAAACTAGCTTATCAGTATTGGCAAAGCTCTTCAGTATGACTGTGGCATGCTGCATCTTTCACATTGTCCATCTCCTCATAGCACATGAGCCTGGGAAACCTGTGCCTGATATAATATCACAGGCTTTAATGTCTCAGGGTGGCAAAGGAAACAACAGATGAAGCTGTCCATGCCACACAGGGAGATTTTGAATGATCAGCTTCTATGTCATATGTCATTTTGCTGGTTTTGAACATTGTACTAATATCTTGCAGAGCTTTAAGGTATCTGCTGAGTGCTCCTACAGAAGGGGAGCTGCTAATTTGAGCAGGATATATTATATCTGGTTAATTTTATAGACTACATTGAAGAGCAGCTTATGTCTTTGCAGAATAAAATCCCAGTTTAAATCTAACTCTCTGGTTGTTAGTTTAGAAGCATGGAGACACATTTAATTGGCTTGCATTGATTGTTTGAAAGTGCTTATTCGTTTAATACAGTGTTTCGACAAAGCAGCAGATTTCTGTTTCCTTTCAGTAACTGAAAAGAAAGGTAATTACTAACAGAATTCTATCCAACTTTTCCACTTCCCTGTATATGGATGTAAAAAAAAAAAAGTGCACTTGTATACTCTAGTTTTTAAGCTATGAACAAATTGGAACAAAAAGAAAGCCAAATACACAACAGTAAACTTTAACTTGTTTCTTTGCTAGGAGGGGTTTCATATTTCTGTGCCCCAAGGAAATACCACTGATTCTGAAATGAGTTAACAGCAGTGCACCAAGAGAATGAAAGCATGGGAGCCTTCAGTATCTCCTACGTTCATTAAGCATTTATAAAATATTTGCAGAGGTGTGGATAAATAAAATAGCTCTTGGTCTTCCTTCAGTCTTGAGAAGCATTTCAGAGGAGGAAAGAGAAAAATGAACTGGTCTGAACATTTCCACTCATTCATCTTTGGAACAACTGCTACACCCCTGAGCTTTGCTGTTAGGAAACAAAACAGGTCTGCTGGCCGTTTCCAGGGTGAGTAACCAGTCCTTTGAAGTCCCAAGCTCTAACTTAGCAAGTACTTCTTCATACAATACATTCACTGTAATGTCATATCCCAAGTTTATACCTAAAACTTATGCAAGGGAAAATAGACTTACTGTTACTTCAGTGGTTAGTTAATAGGAATTTTCAGAGTTCCTAACATGGTAAGTTCTGCTTCTATGCAAACTTTCAATAGTAGTGCTCACTTGATTAATGCTGTTTGTTCTATTTTTATGCCATGCCTGCTGGCTTCAAATAAATTACACTTTGACACCTTAGGATCTGTACCTATCTTTCTCTATTTCTTCTTCACACTTTTAATTGACATCTCTATTGAACTATTGATAACAATATCCACTAAGCTGTTATGTGGACTGTACTGAATTATTGCTCAATATATTATGAAACTTTCAGTTCTACATGTGCCACATACTGGGTTGGACCTTTGCTGAAAGGGACATTTCATGCTTAAAAAAATATGGACTCCTTAGAGGTATTATTATTGTGTCTTTGTTCTTTGAAATATAGGAACAGTGCTTTTCTGTATTCTCACTGGCATCTACGTCATATCTGTGGGTGAATGTGATTCTACATTTATAGTATCTGCTTGCCACAAAGACATAGAATACTTGGCAAATGTAATACGATATTTTAAGATTTTATAAACATGTAGTAACCTAAATAAAATGCCCAAATATTGGCTAGAATATAGTTGAAGTAATTGGGTAATAAGTAATAATGTGTAGTCTCTGTTCTGATAAGTAATCTAGAGTTCTGCCATGGACCCAAATGAAAAAGTGGACTTAAGTCATTGTTAGTCATGTGGGTAAGTGAGAAGAAATTAATAGATTTTAAGTCCACAAGCACTAGCAGTAGGAAAGAATCATGCATATGATCCTACAGAAGCTTCCCCCAAGAGAGGCATAGATTTTGAGTATATTGACTAAAGCACAGCTTATGTGGTACTTCCTATGATAACTTACTCCACTGATTAATTGCCCTCACTGTTAGAAAGCTCCACGTTATTTCCAGTTTGCATTTGTCTGTCTTTCAGCTCTTCACTGCTGCTTTGTATTATGTTTTTCTCTCTTATACTAAACAGCCCATTGGTATCAAGCAAAAGTAACTGCATAGAAGTGTTTATATACCATAATCAAGTTACCTTTTGATCTCTATTTTGATAAACTACAGCGTATGACTCACTAAAGATCTTTAATTATTTTTAGTATTTTTGCAGTGTATTTTCCTAGTTTATAACTCCCCTCTCCACAGATATTAATTTGAACAAACAAATTGGAAAATAGGTCATGTATTCATGGACTTGCCTGTCTTCAAAGATAACCATTAACCTCTCTAATCAGCTTGGCCAGAAGTTCAAGGCGATTTAGAACAAAGATTATTGGGCAGGACTGTAGGAACATATCTGACTTATTTATGTATTCTTCAAACTGTCATTTAATGTCTTGACTATAGATCTTGCCCTTTTTGGTTGCTCTTGTTTGTCAGGCACTTGATCTTCTTTGCACTTTTGAGTGAAAATGCCCAGGAAAAGAAGTCGTTAAATACTTAAAATGCAATTATGCAAAGAGCCTTCACTTTACATTTACCACTAAGCACTGTCCGAAACCTTTCCTCTGTTTTTCAGTTTTGTGCCCAACAATTTCTTATTCCTCTTGAGCCCCTTGCTAGTTGCACCTCACTTAATCCTCTTGGCTATTCGCATTTTGGGCTTCATGCCTGATCTATACTTTTGAAATCATCTTCAGCAATCTGGTTTCGTCTCCTTTTCCAGTACAGTCCATTTTTATATTAGAGAGTAACAAAATTAAGTCCAGCTGATTCTGTTATTACTCTGCTTTTCTTCCCCCCACAGTTGCGTAGCTTACACTTTTATTCTAAATACTTCATCTCTGAAGAGTTGCCAGATTTTTTCAGCTTTTCTTTTTTTTTTTTTCAAACCAGTATCCCAAGAGAGTCCACCTACAAAACCTGATTTATGAAGTCTGCTTTTTTGAAGCTTGCTATTTTTATTCTCTGCTGCACAGTTTTCCAAGCCATAGCTTCTTGCAGCTGTATTTTTTCTAAATACGTCAAAAGTTTCAGACATTTTTGTTACTGTTAAATTACTTGCAGATGCTGTAAAGGAGCAATCACAATCACGTACGTGTAATCAGCATACAGGGAACTGCATAACTCTGTCTAAAAGTGGTAGCTTCTTCATCAAAGTATTTTGTGTTGTTTGTTATTTCATCTCATGAAAAAATAAATAGAAGAAACCAGACCTCAGAGGCAAAACTGCATGTCATTGCAGCATAGTTGTGGCATGAAAAATATGCATACTGTCACATGGCTAAAACTATACAAACTGAGCTAAATGGGAATCTTATGCCAAAAGAAACACAAAATTAACTTAATGTGGAAGAAAAAAAAAAATCATTTAAAAAAAGCTAACAAGTAGGGCATCCCATCTAATGACTTTTCAGGATAAATGCCTGAAGAGAAGTTCTTTTTTTTTTTTTTTAAAAAAAAAAAAAAAAACTTCTATCTTAAGTTCTTGTAGTAGGAATTATCCACTAATATCCTTTGATTATGAGATGTCCTAGAACAGATCTCATCTGTAGTGCTTTAAAGATGAAAAGATTTCTAAAGAAACAGAAAGAGCAGGAATCTCATGCAGAACCTTTCACCTTTCATTTGCATAGGCAGATACTGAAAACTTGAATAACTCTTTCCTGATCACTGTCTCATCACACATGTAAACATGCAAAATCCTAACAAAATGTCCTAGAATTTGCAAAAAAGATCCTTCATAAATATACTTCTTGTTTGAAAATCCAGTCTTTCCATCATAGATAATAATCTTGATGATATAATGCTTTATCACTATCTGAGGTTCACTACTACAAAAATTATCTTTATGTATCTTTTTATGTGTTTTCCTTCAAGGTGTTTTGGTAACAGTATAGTTTGTTGGATGGTCTGAAAGTAATGCCTCCTATTTTCTTATGCTGGCCTTCAATATCACAGGCGGATGTCAGTGGTACAGCAGTTGAGAGTGAACCTTGTCATGGATATCCTGTTACATTTTATTACTGTGTGACGGATGGCAGCAGAGGGGCAGTCTAGAAAAATGGCATCTGATAAGGAGGTGCATATGACAGAAAATTGTATCACTGAATTCCTCCATGTGGAGGCAATGGCACCCACTGACATTCACTGACGCTTATTGAATGTTTCTGGAAACCAAACAGTGGATGTGAGCGCAGTGAGACAGTGAATGGTGCATTTCAGCAGTGGTGACAGTGACAGCGCGTCACCTCCAATGGCGCAGGTATTTACCAGCATGAGATGCAGGCTCTTGCTCATCACTGGTGACAATGCATAGTTAGTGGTGGTGACTGTTTCAAAATAGTGTTTTGTAGCTGAGAATTTTTGCTCTATCAAATAGTGTTATTGTACTTTTTCTATCTGTTGCAGTTTCCATGGAAATAAATAGAAGCCATTACTTTCAAAGTGACCAATGTATTTGCAAAGGTATATACTTAGGAGACAGGGAACTATTCCCAAAATTAAAGTCAGAAAGAAATGACAAGTGTGAGCCAGATAATAACGCGGTGACTGAATGGTGTTCTGTAGCAGAGCATTTCAACCATAAAACCCAGTGTCTTTAGCCATTTCCTTTCAAAGTAATAAGCTTCATGTGACTACAGGATGAATTAGCTTAAGTCACATCCCCCACTTCAGGACAGATGTTATTGTTAACAGCAAAGATAAAGCTACAAAAATTTGTAGTTTATAGAGGGTCATTTTCAAATGCTGCCTGCATTCCTAGTATTAGATAATGGATTAGATTACCAGTGCAACACTTACAGGTATCTGTGAAAAGAATTACTTCGTCTGTGATGGAAAAAGGAATTAATTCCCACTGGTCAGCTGCTCAATGTGGGGAGAACAAATTCATTAACGTATCATCCAAATTTTCACTACCTTCTGATATTTTGTATTGTCTGATCCATGCAAGAATTTTTGCAGTTATTAAGATCACTAGAAAAAGGGGACTAAAGAGTTGGTATCCTGAGCTCCATTAGAAGACGGGTGGCCATCAGAGACAGAGAGGTGACTGTCCCTCTCTGCTCTGCCCTCGTGAGTCCCCATCTACAGTACTGTGTGGAGCCCTCTGTACAAGAAAGACAGAGAGCTGTTGGAGAGGGTCCAGAGGAGGGCCACGAAGATGATCAGGGAGCTGGAGCACTTCTCCTGTGAAGACAGGCTGAGGGAGCTGAGCTTATTCAGCCTGGAGAAAAGGAGGCTGCAGAGTGACCTCATTGCAGCCTTTCAGAACCTAAAGGAAGTCTATAAACAGGAGGTGAGTCAACTGTTTGAAAGGGTAGATTATGGCAGGACAAGGGGAAATGGTTTTAAGTTCAAGGAGGGGGAAGATTTAGGTTGGAGATGTCAGGGAGAAGTTCTTTACTATGAGAGTGGTGAGGTGTTGTCACAGGCTGCCCAGAGAGGTTGTGGGTGCCTCCTGAACACCTTCTGTCCCCTGGAGGTGTTCAAGGCTAGTTTGGATGTGGCCCTAAGCAGCCTGGTCTAGTATTAAAAGTGGAGGTTGGTGCCCTGCTTGTTGTGAGAGGGGTGGAGCTTTATGATCCTTGAGGTCTCTTCCAAACAGGGCCATTCTGTGATTCTGTGAATTAAACCAAGATGAAACATATGTAAATAATAGGGAGCTTTTATTCATAGCTTGAAAATACTATTATGTTTCTCGTATTCTTCTGAAAATTAACTTCACAATTTCATCATTTCTTTCTTTTTTTTCCATTCTGTTATGTTTCAGAAAGAGATACAGTGGAAAGATTTTTACACTAAAGGACAGCTAGAAATAAATTCATCATCACACAAGAACAACCACTTAAAACTCTTCCCTCTGAAATCTGTCTTTTGGCAGGTGAGAAAGTGTTATTTTCTCCTTGCAGTTTTCTATGTGGTATAGTATTATGACTGTTCTTGAGGAAGGAGTATTTGTAACTGGAGGACAGTATGAAATGTGATCTTCAGCTTTCTCACCCTTGGACATGAGAAATTGCAGGCTGTAGCCACAGTCTTTCGAAGGATAGGTGGACTTCACAGGAGAGAACAATTAGGGACTCTGGTCTCACCATGTCAGTTTGTCTCAGGCACCTTCACAATTACTTCCTAAAGTAAAAAAGAATTCCCTTTTACCTGCTTTGAAGACGTCAGTCCTAGCAGATGCTCCACGCCTTCAGTACTGCAGGATTCACAGGTCAGCAATGTTTGATTTTCACTCTATGGCACATGGGGGCAATAATCCAAAGCAAGTGACTGGATGGGATAAATTTGAAGGGATGTGTTTGCTTTTCCTTTAATGGTTTTGTGAAAAAAAAAAAAAGCATCATTCTTGTAGGAAAAAACTGTTTCAGGGGAAATTCATGATAGTAAGTGTTGCTCGTGCCAGCCCTGGCTCAGGAGAGTCCGTAAGGCACAAACTTCTCAGCATTTCTGTTAGCACAAATATTGTGAGTGCTGAGGGCATAAGAAGGCACACCAAATCCTTGACTCAAAACAGAGACATGGACAGTCCTCATACTGAATGCCTTCTGCTCAGGATGTTGGATTTATACTCAACATTACTTGAATTTAATTATTTACACTAAAGCCATTTCAACATGCAGTTCTCAATTCATCTTTTGCAATAAGAAAAGTAGTAAGGCTGTATACATTGATAAATACAGATCTAGAGGAAGGCAGTTCTGCTAAAAGGGCATTCAAATGATGCCTGAGTAAAGCAGACATGGACATAATAATTCTTTCTTCTTGGAATTGAGTCCATGAGTTTCTGATTATTTGTTTAATATTTGGGATAATTATAAAATCAATAAAGAATGATAACAGTTAATTTATGTTTTCTCGTAAGTCTGAAGATAAAAGAAGATGAATAGAAATGTAGGCAGCCAAAAAAAACCAACATTTGAATCCTCTGAGATCAAAACCTGTGGAAAAATACCATGTAATTTAGGCACTTTGTAAAGGGTAAAGCTGAAAAGTGTGTTAGATTACTGAAATCATATAGCTTCAATGTGAGTAAAATGCTGTATTACATCTTCTGGGTCACTGCAGACATGGATTGTAATCTTTAAGTCGGAGAACCTGAAAGTTTTATTTCACTCTGCTTCAACAGGATCCAGAAACTAGGCATTCATCTGCATGAGCACTCTGAAGACTTAATTTCAGAGCACACTGATGCACCAAAATGGTATCAGCATCCTTACAAAGCATAATGATGGCTCCTGCTGCTTTCTTTAACATAAGCATGTGTCATCACTGACCAGTACCGATCGTATTGCTTCCTTTCATGTCATAGACCAACATTTAAAGCTTTTAAGCAGAATGCGGAAGATCTGGTTCAATTCTCTCATATCATAGAGAAGTGTACAAGGGATCAAGGGGAAGATAATGACCTGCTTCTTTTATTGGAGGTACATTTCAGAACCAAAAATAGTCCTGAACTGAGCCAGAAAGGAGAGCACGAGTTGCAACAAACCACTGCAATGCTAGTGATTTTCCTAGGGCTATCAAGGGTTTTTGTCTCCACCATGAAGATTTTTTCTAGAGTTAACATAGAAATCAGCCTCAGATTAAAAAGGAGGAAGAAAAAAAAAAAAAAAAAAAAAAAAAAACCACAAATATTCAGTAATATTCAGTTATCATATTATTCATTACAATCTATATTCTTAATAGTGTCAGAACATTTGAGATAATTAGAATAAAGTATCACCAAGGGGAAAATAATATGTAATGTTAGTCATCCAAACGGTAGGAGAAAATACCGCATATTTTTGCTTTAAATGCTGATTTTGTAAAACTCTCAGTCTTGCAAGCCTAGCAGTTCCAAGCTTTATTTAAATGTAAAAGCTGAAAACAAGAAAGAAAGAATTAGAGATCATAACTTCTATGGTTTAACCGGTCAATCTGCATGATTACTTTGAAAATGTCTTCTCCACTTGTATCATGCACAGTGTTTTTGAATTGTATTATTACATTGAAATCAGTTCCTCATGTTGGCTCAAACTGATTATGGATACATTGATACTTTCATGAACAACTTAGATGGAGGAAAGGAAGGAAAGCTCATCTAAACAAACAAAAATCTCTTCTAATGTTGACTCCTTCACCGCAGGCTTAACAGCTGTTTCAAAAACCAGCATCTCTTGTGGCTCTAACAAGCCATTTTCATTTTATGCTTCTCAAAGACAGTAGTATTAGATATAGATAAATGCTGCACTTCCTTAGCCAATTAAATCAAATGTGCGTGTATGCAAAAGTTCATATCTAAATAAAAGCCCAAACAATGAATTTAGGGCCCCAGTGTATGAATATTTAATAACAATAGCAAAATGATATTTTATTGGTCACCTGCAATTATATTAATGACCTTGGGATTTCTGAATTTCACAGCTCCCTTCTGCCCCTTCAGTTGTTTTCTGAAAGCTGTTACAGAAATACAAAATCAGGACTGTAATTTAAGCTGCTATATAAAAGCTGTGGGGTTAGAACCGTACCTACTTTACAAAGGGCTGGTTCATTTTACAGAATTTTGTTTTCTTCACAATAATGCAGTGGCAAACTGTGGGTATAATAATTTCTCATTTCAGTGGCTCCTTCTTTAGCATGGGCTCAACATACCTCCATGGGTGAATAGTCTTGACTCTCTATGTTTGTATAAGGTTATATGGAAGTCACATAGATGGCATTTTCAAAAGTTCAGAGAAACCTGTTCTGATTTTCCTTGTTGCTTAGCAGAAATATGCGTAATCATAAATTTAGTGGTAGATGGATATTGACTTTAGCTGAATCTTAACAAGTGTGTAAACTACTGACATTTAAGTCAGTTGATGGAAGTTGAATGGGGTTTTTCACAGTGGTCTTCAAAGGCAATGCCTTCCTTATGCTTGCCTTTACATGGACCCTAATATTCCCTTCATGAACTTTACCTTGCTAGGATCGGTGATCCCGGTACCACGTGAATATTTCTCTCCAACTTTGAAATTGGCTTTGACAGTTCTCTAACACAAAGGTCCTTATAGTTTAGCTATTGGAGCCTTGATTTTGCCTTCTCAGTGGTTTATATACTCCATGTTTTTAGAGTTCATTCTCTCAAAGCACGACATGACAATCTCATGTTAAAAGATCTCTAGTGAATGTTCTATGAATGACACACCTTCCAATATTGTTTATTTAGCTACTTGCATTTGAGAAGTTTGTCTAAAGCTAAAACCTGAAGGATCACACCACTGCTGGGAAGTGGACTCCTTTAGCATCAGGAAGAGGCAAAGGGCAGTTGGCAAGGGCAGGGACTAAAAGGCTCTGGAAACAGTGCTTTGGGAAAGTAAGAGGTGCAAGAAGAATCCCGTTTATTGGGAGGATAGATTAACTGACTGAGTACTGATGTTTTTATCTAAGTAGCTTCTTCCCCTTTGTTGTCTTGGTCTAATTTTGCTCTCTTCTGACCTTCTTCTGTGGCACTACAGCCAAATTTTATACCATTGCTTTAGCTTAAAATAAATGTAGCAGAACTGGTATCTGCCACTTTCTGTTCTGAGACACTTCTTGGATATATTTTTTTTTTTTCCTCCGGCATATTTATAATAATAACCTGTGTTACCTTGTAATAAAACCCTCCAAGAGAAAACCTCCTCCAGAAGTAAATGCCAGTAATCCCAGCTTAGCTGCAGCTGTGATGATAAGAAGCCTGGAGAGAGAAATGAGAAGTCAGAAGATACCGCTGCAGAGGTCCTTGTGTAGTTATCCTGGACTGTTAGGCCCAGTGCCCCAAGATCTTCAGGTTTTGGAATATAAATCCTATTAAATCTCTGCAGCTGTGCAATGGGGAACAGTAATCTTTATGAAAAGATAACATACTCTTACAATACTGATTGAGCCGCAAGTGTCTGAGATAGATAAAAGGACTGAGTACAGCTAATGGTTTGGAAAGAATTGTTGTAGGTGAGGTCTTCTTTCTGCTTATGCTACTTGTATATTCTTACACTTCTCCTACAGAATTCTTTAGCTTATCTTTCTCCAGATTTAGGGAAGTGCTAAATGAAAAGTATGCCCTCCAAAGATAACAGTCACCATGTAAAATATTAATGTCTTATTCTCAGTCACAATATCTGCAAAGCATGCTGATGGGGGCTTTAAAAGCAGTGTAAATTAATTATAATTTAGCCAATTAAGTTCATTTGCACAATTAAATGATTGGGGTTGTAAGACTGACATGCATAATGAATTTACATTTCAAATGCTATGTTCTGAAATTTTGTCTGTATGTTAATTGCTCATTTTGCTATAATACAAAACCTAAGTACTGTCCATCAAATAGCTGAGAAAGCAAAAGGTTCTCTTTCTTTCTATACATGAACTATATATTCTCTGTGACTGGATGGCCCCATTGATTTCAGTGATCATTCTGCAATCCTGGTTTTTCACTGTGGAAGTAAAGCAGTTGACAACAGCTGATGGTATTTTAATCTAAAGATTTCCTTCTCATAATGAGCAGCTCTTAGGGTTATAAAATCACCACTGATACACTTATTGTTACATCTGTCCTTGATTTAGTATGCAGTGCAACATCTCTTAATTAAACCAAGCAAAATTCCCACATTAGAAAAGAGTAATAATAACTCTTAAGTAGGTCTGTACTACTTAGTACTTGGAGCAGGGCAACAGCAGGTAGAATTGATATGCATTTACCTTCTCGCCATAGATTAAAACATAGCGACAACCTTGCTTGCACCTGTACTGGTGAAACTGCTTGAAGTTTGTCAGCTGTAATACTGAGTATGCCACACTCAGAGTTTGAGGTAAAATGTTTGTTAACCTCCAAGGGTGAAGCTACAGCCTGTGGATAAATGCACCTTATTCTCCAAGATGAAAGTAAATTCCATTTTATTTCCACAGCAGCAATGATTTACAGGTTGGTGTTTTTTTTAATTGTGATATTTACAAAGGTAATATATGCAGTTATGACTTGCTTACGTCTATGAGATTCCTTCTATACAGCATCAAACTTGAACTGTAGGAAGTAAGACTATTAAGTGTTTTTTTGTTATTGTTTGTTTTCTAGAAATGTTTATCTTAAAGTGCTTCATATTTAGGATTATTTTATTCTAGATAAAATAGATATATTCTGTATACTTAATTTGATTCCTGGTGCTCACATGAGGTGACTCTTCTCAGTAAAATAAAAACCTTAATTATTTGGATTTAGTTCATGCATATTTTCTGATATTTTGTGTCACAGTGTTAGTTGAATATTTGGGTCTTTTTTTCCCTATATATCTGACAATAGTACCTTTTGTTTTATAGTGCTTTCCGTTTAAGATGAGGTAAAGAAAACATCATAACCCATGCTATGTGTTTCTGTGATGTTTTTGGAGTATTATTACAGAATTAAGGTGAAATATAAGCAAATGATGACCATCCTACTGAAACTGAATGACTTCTTTAGCAGTAATATGTTATTCTAATCTGCTGTTTCTTTGCTCTGAAAGGAATAAACATGTAAAGACTATTATTTTCTTGAAAACAGAACTCTAAAACACCAATACTTATAGCTTTTTATGGTTTAGACAGGTGGAAAGTCCTTACTGCCTTTCTAATGCACAAAAATGTATAGATGTTTTAAAGTAAGGTAAGGCTAAACTGTTTTTTAAAAGCTAATGTCTTATTTAATGTTCCATAACAAGCTTCCTTCTATGGATTCTTTGGCTCCATATTCTAAAGCATACCTGTTTTTGTCTAACTGTAGCTCCTTGGTTTGAATAGAACTGCACTGAGAGAATAGGTGTCTTTTTTATGGATCTCTCCTAAAGGCCAGAAAGTTCTGCTGCTTTATGTATTCTTATTAAGAATGTAGATGAAGTTTAGAAGAGTGAAAATCTCAGTGGATTTTCCATAGAGCATTTGTTAGCAACAGAATTAACTCTAATGAGTATACTTGCTATAGGTCTTCGAAAAAAAGAAAGGCATTAGCTGGCAGTGACAATTCCCACTGGGGAAGAGCTTCAGAAAACACGTGGGTGGTATGTCTTGCATTTTGTGGTTATTTTATTTCCAGATTTATCTTGAGGTTCTTGTAGTAGTAGATCAGACTGTTTCTGAAGAAACAGCTTCCTCGTTTCATTGTATTGTTATGTGAAAGTATCATATTCCCAAAATATATAAATTCCAATCTCAAATGGAGGTGACTAGATGAGAAGACCAAAGAGGAAGCTGTGCTAAAGAGCTCTTTGTCTGGAAGTTTTCCCTAGAACATCATTCCTATCTCATCCTGCAGTAAAGATGCAGAGCTTTTATTTTATTTTTTTCCAGTTATATTTATTGAAAGTGTATTTGGCATTCTTCCTGCTCAGATTCTTCCTCTAATTTTCACCCTTGGAAGACCATTTTGTATAGTCCAGATGTTAGCCATAGGCTGCCTAAGTGTTAACCTTTGAAAGGTTGTTTGAGGCAACTGTGGCTTTATTTGAAATGATTCAAAAGTAGTTTTCACCCTATAAAAGAAATCTTCTGTAGTTCCCTAGCCCATTTTTATTTAGGCACTGCTTAATAACAGCATTGCTGTAGTGGATGCCAACAGGTTTTTGGGGGGCTTCCATAAGCAAGAAGCTTTTGTTTTACCCCCTGCATTTTGTCTTCATTTTAGGTTAGAAACAAAATGACTGACAGTTTGTAATATCTATTTTGCAGACAACTTTGCCATAGCAACAAAGCAGACTTTGCTCTTGCCTATGGTGTAGGCTTTTCCCAGTCTCTAAATATGCCTTCTCGTGCACGTGCTCATGCATGTGTGTGCTTCCTTAGTCTGAGATGCTTTCTTCCCAAGTACCTGATGTGACTGGTGACATGTTACTGGCATTCCCTGGCATGGGCCATCTTTACAAACCTTTGGAAATACAGAGCTTTTTTGAAACAAAATAATAATAAATACTCAGAATCTCTTTCAGGACAGATAAAATTTAACTGCTCCCCCTGAGTTCATCTCATGTACTGATTCTTTCTGAAATATATCTCACTATATTGATGACTGTTAGCCTTCACAAGACTGAAAAAGATATTTAAAACTGCTTGTGTATACATGTGGTTGAGTTTAGGTGATACCTGCTGGATCTATTGGAAACTGCCAAGCCAAGGGGCAGAGGGGAACTTTCAGAGTACTTAAATAAGGAGAGAGCCTGAAAAAATTTACTTCCACCTAGTATATGTTTCTGAACATCTCTCTTTGTTCTCTCAGATTAATTCGTTTAGCTACGGTCGCAATGAATGGTTAATGTGTAAAAATAGTGATGTGCTGTTATTGGAAATAAATTACTTTGTGCATTTTTCTGCATTTCAGAGAGGGGCCGGATGGATAGAAAGGGCTGTGTTTATATATTTAACTTCCCCTTACTCGAGAAACCACCAGCTTTTATCTAAACTGTACAAAATATTTAGTTTCAAACAGAGTTGCCTTAATAAAATTGCACTTTTCAGGCCTCTTGCAGTATTGCAACTTTAAAAAAGAAAAGAAAAACAAAACTGGACTATTGATGGCAGTTCTCTGGATCTGGCTGTGTTTTGTGCAGCAGCAGCTCTCCCCAGGGTGGACCTGTGTCCATGCACACAGCCCAGCCTTCTCCTGCCACTGGACAGAGCAGCCCCGGCACGTGAGGCAGAGCAGAGGAGCTGGCGTGTCCCCCTGAAACTTTCTCCCCAGTCTCTACGGTGGGGTGTGTTCGTGTGCCAAGGAGGGGAAGAGAGAGACCCAGTGAAAAGGAGAGCAGACGAGGAAGCCAGGGAAGAGAAGGGAGCTTGTTTCATGCACTGCTGAAGGCTGTCAGAGGCACTGCTCACCAGCAGCTTAAGCTTTAAGGGACACCGTTTATTGACTTTATTCACTAAATTGCTGAAGGACAGCTATGACATCTGACTGGTGCTTCTATATATTCTTGCTTATTGGAACAAAGGGTAAGTACATCTGTCTCCTTTTCTTTGAGCATTGC